>NW_022111324.1:3529747-3561122 GCF_000313985.2 Echinops telfairi
TACCCTCTTGGTATCACTACTCTCATTATTGGTCCTGAGGGCTTTATCTGTCCTGGATTCCCTGTGTTGCAAGCTCTTATCTGTACCTGTGTACAAGCTCTGATCTAGCTGGATTTGTAAGGTAGAATTGGGGTCATGATGATGGTGGTGAGAAAGCATTCAAGAACTAAAGGAAAGTTGTATGTTTCATCAGTGCTATACTGCCCCCTGACTGGCTTGTCTCTTCCTTGTGACCCTTCTGTAAGGGGATATCCAATTGTCTACAGATGGGCTTTGGGTCTCCACTCCACACTTCCACTCATTGAGATTGATATGATTTTTTGTTCTGGATCTTTGATGCCTGATACCTTATCGTATCAACACCTCATGATCACACAGGCTGGAGTGCTTCTTCCATGTGGACTTTGTTGTTATTGGGGATAGGAAAAGAAAACCATTCTCTCCTAAAAATTTACAATCAAGTCACATTCTATCCTGTCCAATGAATATGTTATGCGTCATCTTATCCCACGTCTTTGAGCATATTTTTCTTTGCCTGTATCACTATTGTATATGCATTCACCATGTCCTTTAAAATATAAATATAATCATCATCATCACATGCAGCCCCTTACTTTAATACATTTCTTGCCCTGCACTTCTTGTAAATATCAGCATAAATGTTAATTTTTCCAGGACTTGGTCCAGTTACACTAAGAAATCACAGAGCCCTGTACTTCTTCTATCATAAGATTCATCACCCTTGACTAGAATTAATTGTTTAGCCTTATATTTTGTCAGCTAGAATGTAGGTCCTTGTTTGTCTTGGTCACACAAATCCAGCATATTTGTCATCTGACAGGTTTTAAACCAGATATAGTCTTTATCTTCTAGAAATGGTCTTGGTTACTTATACTCTTGGGGGCTGACCCTGATATATCATTTTGTGTGGAGCAGGGAAGTTGCTAAGATTTTGTGGATTTCTAGGGACTAGTATAATTTTTAACAAATAAATAATAGATATATGATAAATGCATACATGCATATATACATAAAAGATACCAGCTATCAAATTGAGTCCAACTCAAAGAAATCCTATATAGGTTTCCCAAAGCTGTAAATCTTTATGAGAGCAAACAGCCTCATCTTTCACTAGCAGAGCAATTGGTGGGTTTGAACCACCAACCTTGAAAATAGCAGCCCAATGCCTAATCCATAGTGTCACCAGGGATCCTAGATAAATAGATAGATAATGGATATCTTCAAGTTGGCTTTGACTCTATGTACAATGGAACAAAACACTGTAGTCATCACCATGTTCATGACCACCAATATATTTCAGTCCATTGTTGTAGCTATTTTGCCAATCCATCTCACCTAGAGTCTCCTTTACCCTCGATGCCAATTACTTCACCCAACATGATGTCCTCCTCCAGGAATTGATTCTCCCTGATTATATGCACCAACCAAGTGAATCAGACAATGCCCTGTGTGATTCATAAGATCTCCTTTGGCTAATGTTTGATACTAGATTGTTAGTCCCTTCTACATAGTTAGTCTTAGTTTAGAATTTCCACTGAAATCCATTACAAGTGATGCTGCTAGTATTCAAAATACTGGTAGGATAGCTTCCAGAACCATGGGAGCACACAAGCCACCAAAGCACAACAAATCAACAGGTGATGGTATAAGCAAGCAGGAAGTGTTAAATAAATACTTATGAAAGAATTAACAAATGAATAGATGGAGTCATTACAGTAAAAATCAACTGCTTATTACATAAATTACTATAAATGCAATGGCTCCCAGCTAGTGAAAACTGAAAATCAGATCCAATGCTGCCATTGATGCAAAGGTCAATTAAGTATCTGTCGTTTGGAAACAAGGGAGCTGACCACTTTATGTACCTTGGATACTATTTGTTCAAAGAACATCTAATACATTTTTTTTCATTTCCTCATAATGAACATTTACATTTATTCCTGAGTGTACATCACCAGATCAATGCAACATCTCAACTACCCCCATTCCTCCCAACACTAGCTTTCTTTACAGTATGTATTGCAAGCACATCATGCTTGGTCAAGTAGAAAGGCAGTGAAAAAGAGGAGGACCCTTGAGGAGATGGGCTGCATAGTGGCTAAAACAGTGGGCTCAAACATAAAAACAAATGTGAGGATGGTGTAAGAGCACCTAATAGCACCAGTGTGGTAGTCACCTAATCTGATGTCAATTTAAGGATCAAGATTGTAGTGGTGGATTCTAGTCTGTCAATCTGGAGAGAGCCAATGAGACTTCTGTGGGCATGGCCTTCTCCTAAGAATTCTGGGAAATCTGGTACTTCCTTCTTGGAGACAGAAGACATCTCTCCCTGTCTCTGCCACTCCTGGGAGACATTACAAAAGACAAGCCATATGGACACAACCAGACCTCGGGAGCCAGAGAAGCCACAGAGAGACCCCTGCCAGAGCTGAGGTGCTTACAATGCCACTGGACCCAAAGACTTTCTACCCACTGGCTTGTGATCGTCCTGCATTTGGCTTCATTGCATGTGTTTCGTGAGTCTGAAGAGGACTTTATAGATTGGTATCAGACAAATGGGCTAATATCAGACTTATGGCCTTGGACTGGACTGGGTTGGGATGTTTTCTTAATGTACAAATTGCTCTTGTATATAAATCTTTTTCTTATGCATATGTGTGTGCTCATGAATTTGTTTCTCCAGTCTACCCAGACTAACACATTATGGTACCTGGAATGGGGTACTGAAGAAACAAATCATAAAAATGGAGAGTAGATGTTTGTTTGACATCTCCCTCATGGTAGTTCTTTGGCTAGCCAGAAGTCAGATATATCCATGCAGTTTACTGGGTTGTTTTCTAGAAAGAATATGGAAAGTTTAAGCTTTGATTTTTTTTGTTTGGTTGTAGTCTTTGGTTATTCCTATGTGAAATGGCAAAAATGAATGTGATTAATGTATACTTTGAGTCAGGGGTAGAAATCGCCATTTGAGTGTCTCAGAAGCCATGCTGCGTAAGGAAAATGGTTGACAGATGGTCAAAATGGCTGACAGGAAGCTTGGAGCTGTTTCACAAGGTTCCAACTGGAATGAAGATTCTTCATGATTTTTCCTGAGAGATGTAAGTGGGCAGTATAGAAAATCGATACCCAGATTTGGGGGGATAAAGGCATTAAGTGGTTGGCTTACACATTTTCTTAGGTGGGGGAATATATATTCTTAAGATTATAGGATCAAAGTGTAGGTGTTACTTAACTGCAATTGTTAGGCATAGGAGATTTTTTGTTTTGCTCACTTATAGAATGTTATGTTTAAATGAGCGTGGCACATATTGAATTGTATGCTTTTTAGTTTTATCGTATTAGGTACAGATATGATTTTATTATTGTTTGAAAATTATATATGGCTAAAGAGTTATGTGAAAGTGTTAAATTGACAAGGGGTGGTCTGTGGTAGTCACGTAATCTGATGTCAATTTAAGGATTAAGAGTGTAGGGGTGGAGTCTAGGCTGTCAATCTAGAGTTAGCCAATGGCCTTCTCCTGAGAATTCTAGAAAATCTGTTGCTTCCTTCTTGGAGGTGGAAGACCTCTCTCTCTGTCACTCCTGGGAGACATTGCAAAAGACAAGCCATATGGACGCAACCAGACCTCGGAAGCCAGAGAAGCCACAGAGAGACCCCTGCCAGTAATGAGATGCTTACAATGCCACTGGACCCAAAGACTTTCTACCCACTGGCTTGTGGTTGTCCTGCATTTGGGTTCATTGCATGTGTTTCGTGAGTCTGAAGAGGACTTTATAGATTGGTATCGGACATGTGGACTAATATCAGACTTATGGCCTTGGACTAGACTGGGATGTTTTCTTAATGTACAAATTGCTCTTGTATATAAATCTCTTTCTTATGCACATGTGTGTGCCCATGGATTTGTTTCTCCAGTCTACCAGGACTAACACAACCACCAAAGTATGAATGCATAAAATCTTCTTCTGTCTTTCATTTTAGTATCCAATTTTGCACACATATGAAGTAATTAAAGAAACTATGGCTTAATGCAGGTACCTGGGTCAAGTACAGGACCAAGGTACTGTTCTTAGCAAATACCTACAAACAACAACTCTTCATGGTTGTAGTTATGAGAAGGAGGTAGTGACCATTGCTCAGTGGTCATGATCTTCAGTTAAGTGTTTGGATCTGTGGAGTCTGTACTCCCTTTGCAATTTCTTACTCTATTGATTCTAGATGGGTTCCTGACACTGATGTGATAACCTGGTATTGGTTCTCAGAACTCCTACTTTAACCACATTATTAATTCCACAAGTATGTATTGAATGTCTAGCCTCTGGGGACCAGAGGTGAACAAAACACACATGGCTACTACCTTAATAGTGAAATAGTCCATAAAATAAGTTTTGCATAATAATTGCAGAATTTTGAGCTTTGTTCTCTGGGATAGCCAAGTCAATTAGCATAACATAGTCCATAAAGACAATAGTCTAAATCCTACTTTGATAAAGAGTGATTGAGGTCTAAAAAGCTTCAAAGTGGCCATCTAAGACACAATTACTTGTCTAACTCATCCAGAGCAAAGAATAGTGAAAACAAATCTCATGAAACAATTAGTCAAAAGGACTAATGGACCACATGAATCACAGCCTCCACTAACCTGAGAAGACCGTAAGAACTTGAGGGTACTGCTATCTGATAGGGATCACAATGGGAAATCTTGAAGACAGTGGGTGAAATATCAAAACTGTAAAGACAAGGCTTACTAGTCTGATAGAGACTGGACATAACAATCAGCCAACAGACCAAAAGGGCACAAAGAACGTTAGTTTCCCATCATTCCACCATTTTTACACACATCCTGCTGCAAAACAAAGTTCAGGAGGAAGGGGTAGGAAAGAGGGACAAACAGATCCAGAAAAAAAAGTGGGAAGGGAGCTGTTAGACTGAGGAGATTGCAACTCACATCACAAAGTAAAGTGTGTGTAAATTTTGGAATGAGAAACAAAATTTCTTTATAAACTTTCACCCCAATCACAATAAAAAATTCCAATAAAATTATAGGTTGTGGTAAATGCCTGGAAGAAAGGGTATATATTTTGAGAGCAAGTAATGAAAGAATGCTTTAAGTTAAGGGATTGTAAAAAGGTTTTTAAGAAGCCAGAATCCTAGAAGATGGATGACTTTAACTAGAAAAAAGGCAAAGAGCAATATGTTCCCAAGTAAGGTCAGAGCTTCCATATGAGGAAATGAAGGGGACATATGAGGACATGGAAGGGCATCAATATGGCTTGGAGTGATAGTAAGGGGGGTGAGGGGGCAAGAAAAGCTTGAGAAATAAGTAGAGACCTGATTTCACACAGTGGTAGACCACTTGAATAGAGTTTCTCCATTAAAAACTGTAAGTAGTGTATTGAAGTCCTCTTTTGTTTTTGAAATTTTTTAAGCCACACACACATATATATATTTTTTTAATTAAAAGATCGTTTTATTGGGGGCTCTTTCAGCCCTTAAAATAATCCATACATCAATTGTATCAAGCGTATTTGTACATGCTGCCATCATTATTTTTAAAACATTTACTTTCTATTGAGCCCTTTGTATCAGCTCCTCTTTTTCCCTCCCCCCCACCATGTGACCCCTTGATAAATTATAAATTATTATTTTCATATCTTACACTGACCACTATCTCCCCTCCCCCACGGTTTTGGTTGTTGGATCCCCAGGTGGGAGGGCGTGCGGTGACTATGTATTGATCATTGCAATCAGTTCCCTGTTCCTCCCCATCTTCCCACCCCCTCCTGGTATCACTACTCCCATTCCTGTTCGTGGATTCCATGTGTTGTGCACTCTTATCCCTTATCTGTGCCTGTGGACCTGCTCCAGTCTAGGCGCAGTGCAAGGCAGGACTGCGTTAGTTGCTTAAGGAGCAGAGATTGCAGGCGGCGAGTGAGGACAAGAAGTTCCGTTGGGAGGTTGCCGCTGTTCGAGATACGTTAGTGACTGTATCTAGAGTGAACACCAGAAGAGCAAAAAGAAGTGAATTAACCGAGAATATAATTGAAGATCAAATTGGCAGGGCCCGCAGATTCCCTTTCTCCATTGAGCTCCGCTGAGCTGCGGGGTTTGCGCCAGCAGAACATACTGATATTCAGACGGATTTTGCCTCAGTTCAGATCAGCTGATCAGACTGTCGACGAAGCAGCCCAGCTCCGAGTCTGCTGCAGTCTGGTTATTTTGGTCATATGGACATGGCCTTAATTACTGTCTTCATTCTATCTATAGGCTCAGTGTCAAATCTGGTGTACGTTGGACTAGATTTTTTCACTTCCCTCAGCTCTGTGGGAGAAGTTTCTCTCCCCAAGAGCTCCGTGGACAGGAAAAACTGGCCATACATTTATAAAATTGCATGTACCAGGGCGTGATACTTGGGAGCAGGAGTTCTTAGAACAAGAATTTTATGGCGTGTCTTCTAATGAATTTGTGAATCTCTCCTCGTGAGCAGGGGACTTGGCTGAGATGCTGAAGCTAGCAAATTGCCTGCTTTATGCAGGCACCATGTCCATTTCAAAATGTTTTCTATGGATTTTTCCCACGTCATCTATTAATTACCTAATTACATCGTCTAATTATGGGATTCTTCATGTATTTACACTGATTACGTAATTGGGTGCAATTACACTAATTAGGTTAATGATACCCGATAACAGACTACAAATTGCTTTAAAGGGACATTGGGAAGGCTGGTAGGCCAAAAGCCCTTTGGAGGTAGGTCAGGCTCAGTCTAACAATAGCTCAGGGCTTCTCTCTCTTGTCCTCAATCTGACTTTTCAGATTCATCCTAGAGAATAGTGTGAGGAATTAATAAATCCGTGTGGCATAGGATAAGGAGACCCTTAATAAAGCTATAATAAAGACCTGGTCTGTGTTGATCACAAGGCTCCTCCGGTTCAGTGGGCAGATACATGACTCCCAAGATGCGCATGCCCTAATCCCCAGAGGCTATGAATATATTTTGTTGAATGGCAAGAGGGATGGTGACAACGAGAGTAAAGGAACAAACAGTGAGATGGAGAGATTATCCTGGACCATTGTGCTAGGCCCAATTTTATCACATGAGCCCTTAAAAAATGGAGAAATTTTCCAGGCTGGATCAGAGAGATGACACAATAGAATGCACAAGAGTACATACAAAGTTGGTCACCACATAAAAAGATCCAACACCTTCTGTGTGCAGGGCCCAGGTGAAAGAACAGGAAAGAAAACTCTAGAAGCCAATAGTGAGCCCCAGTTGACAATCATAAGGAAAATGGATTATTTGTTTGTAAAGGGGAGTAGAGAAGAGAGGTACCAGGAGGTAATTGTGTGATCAACGGAGAATTTCTTCCTTTTTGTTTTTTTCAGAGATGTTTACCTGGGGTCCCTGAACTGAGAATCTCCTAGACCCAGAAAAAAAGAGCTGTACTTTGTGAGATGGCAAGAACCAGCAAGCCTGTCTGAGATGGCTCCGGGTCCTGTAGTGTCTACAGTGGGGTTGCCAATCCAGGGAGTGAGAAGGCTGAGTGACTTCATACAGCAGGCTTGCTGGTGAAGTGGGGTGCCCTAGGGCAAGTGCTGACTCCAGCAAGTCCCAACTAGTGTCCTGTGCCTGCCAGCCTATGCAAAGTCCAGCGGCCTGGTGCGCCTGTGTAAAACGGCTCCATGACAAGAGCTAAAATGGAGGGGAGGAGATCATGGAAATACTCACTTCATGTGCATCAGAATTCACTGCTCCTTCTCCCTTTCACCCCCTGCTAAACCTTGATAGCCATAAAACAAACAAACAAAAAACTCTATGCAAAACCAGGAAGTCATTTGCAAACAAGACATCCTTGGGGAGATGGCAATCTTATTAATAGTTTAGACTTGTCTGTGTGAACATCTGTTTTAATGGCACAGCTGTATGTAGTATTTAACAGGATGACCTAGGCTTCGTCTTAGAGAATGTAATGGATTTATTTTTCCCATATGTTTTTTAAATCCTTTCTTCTACACAATTAGTCAGTTGAAAGTGAAATCATTCTGCTTGGTCCTGAAACAGGAGATCAATAGCTGATGGGCAATGCTATGTGCAGAATCCCAGGTAGCAGCCACAGCTAATGAAGCAGAGGATAAGTGATTTCACCAGTGTCTGAGCTCTGACGCCAGGAAGAAGCACAGGAATGCCACCCCAGGACCATTCTGTCTGAGAGGGGAAGAGGCCAGCTCCACACTGAAATAGATGTGGCTTTAGAAGCAGGGGTGGGGGACGGTTTATAGACACCATATAAACAGAGGAGAGAACTGGCGTCTAAGGCAGAGACTTAAGCTGTCCTGATACTTGAGAACTGAAAGGTGCACGAAGATAATGGCTAAAGCTCTAGCCATTCAATTTTGTCACCTGTTCATTCTAGGAATTCTATTTTGTCACCTGTTCATTTATTCATTCAGTGATTATCTACTGAACACCTACTATGTGTCAAACAGTTTGTTGTATACTGAGAATGCAAAGACAAACATGATGTAGGAAGGACTTGCTCCCACAAAGTAAAGAGGCCAGTGGGTCCCATGAGAAGAAATTGAGATGGATAATTACAAAACATTGATATGTACAATAATCAATCCTAAACAGATTTGACCAATGCAATACATTATTTGTTTGGGGTTGATTTTTTTGTTTTGGTTTTTTGACTGCTGTGTCCTTGGATCTTGTTGTGGACTCAAGGAAAATTAAATCCTTGATAACTTCAATCTTTTCTCCATTTATTATGATGTTATCTATTGGTTAGGGTATTGGGATTTTGTGCCCTTAATGTTTCAGTATACACTGTCTTGAAGGTTTTAGACTTTGATTTTCATCAATAAATGCTTCAACTCTTCTTCCTTTCAACAAGCAAGGTTATGTCATGTACATATCTCAAGTTGTTAATCCTTCAATCACGATGCTATATTCTTCTCCATGTAGCCCAGTTCATGGGTTATTTACTTAGCATACAGTTTGAATAAGTATGGTGAAAAGATACACTCTGATGCACACCTTTCTCACTCTCAACTTATTTTAAGATATAGTTACCAACAGTTAGCTCATACTATTTAATAAATTATTCTCTTAACTCTTCATTATGTAATAAAAAATTCTCTTAATTTGGCTTTTACAACACATTTCCCTTTCTTCCTTCTACCTTGTAGGCTTTTTCCCTTTTCAGACTCTTTCCTTAGCTCCTCCTCTCTTCCTGAGTGTTAAAGATTGGGATGCTCCAATAATCCGTTAGCTCCAACACTAACCCAGTAGTACCACCAGGGCTCATTGTGTTGAAAATTCATGATGTCCTCCACCTCCAAAGATATTCCTTCCAAAGTTCTCCCCTCTCAGTAAATGGCATCAAGTAGCTCAGACCATCGCCTATAGAATCCTCATTAATTCCCATTTTCTTTCTCATGACCCACATCTAACCCATCAGCAAGTACTCTTGGTTTTATCTTCAAATTATATGCCAGAATGAACTATTTCTCATTATCACCCTTGCTACCATCTTACTCCAAACAACCACTATCCTTCACATGGATGATTACAATAGCTTTCAAACCTGTCGTTCTTCCACCTTTGTTCCTTCCTGCTGCCTCACATCCATCACCTGACCAAACCCTTCTGTGGGCTCAGAATCACACAAAGAAGAATGTACTAAGTCCTTGCGATGGCCCTCATGTTCTCCCTGGCATGTCCTCCCTGGCTGAAACTCTAAATTGACCTCCCAGGATTCTCTTCCTTAGGCTTCTGCCATCTGGCCTCCGATCTCCTGGCCCTTAATGAAATGCTCAGCAATCTCAAGGCCTTCGCCTTGCTGCTCCATTTACTTGGCATGTGTTCCCTCTTAAAATAGCATGGCTTACTATCTTCCTTTACCGAGGACCCTACTCAAATGTCATTCCTTTAAAGAGGCCTCTTCTAGACACCTTATCTAAGTTTATCTCCCACCATGCTATTCTTTTCTTCATAGCAAATTGCCTGACAATATAGCATAGATCTGTTTGTCTTTCTTTCTCCCCCCAACTAGAATGTCATTCACTATTGTGTCCCCAGAACCTGTAATAGGGCCTGGTATAGAGTGGTGCATGACAACTGCTCCCTGGGATTACATATTCCTACACTTGACAGATACAGAAACTCAGACCAGGGAAAGTAACAGAAGTTTTGAGTTACAGCAATGAAAACAAACTCAAGACAACCCAGGCAGGACCATTCCCACAAGGTCAGGTAATGAAAAGACAGAGCCTCACTCAGTTCATCAGCTGGAAATGTTGACCAGGAAGCAATAGTGAACAAAACTAAGACAGATAGAGCAACAAAGAAATCAAGTCTCCTTTTTCCTCTACTCAGGAAAGCACTCAAAATATCAGATGTTAAGAGCAGCCTTGTCTACTAAGATGGATTGTTTTCACCATTCTGATCAAATGATACGTGATCTGTC
This sequence comes from Echinops telfairi, assembly GCF_000313985.2. NCBI lineage: Eukaryota > Metazoa > Chordata > Mammalia > Afrosoricida > Tenrecidae > Echinops > Echinops telfairi. Next base: position 3,540,239 of record NW_022111324.1, read on the forward strand.
CAAAGCCTAAAAGATTAGGAAAAGTGTGCAGTCTCGATAGCAGTTTAGTAGATGATGATGATGTTTCACTTTCCAAGGATTATGGTAGTGAACTATCACAACTGGGTGGTTGATAAGAACAGAATCATCCCTGGAGGGAGCAAAGGTGCTAACCTAAAGTTTGGAAGTTCAAGTTCACCCTGGAGAGAGAGGCCTGGCAATCAACTTCTGAAAAGAAAATCTGCCACTGAAAGCCTTGTGGAACACAGTCCTGCTTTGACACATCCGGGTTCACTATGCGTCAAGGTCAAAGAGACAGCCACTGGTATAAGACCAGAAATGCATTGCTTCACAATTGTTGAAAGCTTAAAAATTCTAAATCAGGGTGTCTCACCACATATTTCTCCTCTTTTATGAAGACACCACTCATATTACATCAGGATTCATCTTACTCTAGGATCACTTCATGTTAACTAATAACATATACAAAGTCCTATTTCCAAAAAAATCATGGACACATGAGATAAGGGCTGCCACATATCTTTTGGGGGAGCACACTTCATTGCATCAAAAATGTCTTTTAAGAGGAGCTGATATTTTACCACTCTCTTAGCCAAAACACATGGGTTCACGAGTATCTTGAACCCCTCTTGAGCAACCAGAGAGGAGTGTAAATTATTGCACTTTCCAGGAAACATCAAGGAAGTCGTTTTGAAGGACTGGCTAATACGGAATTATAAACCTAAGCCCTTTGTCTCACATACACTGGACATGTTCTCAGGAGAGACCAGTCCCTGGAAAAGGATATCATGGATTGGCACGGTGACTACAACGGTGACGCAAACACGATTGTGCGGCCGGCGCGGGAGTGCAGTGGTACTCGTTCTGTCGCGCATGGGGTTGCCCGTGAGTCAGAACTGGCTGGACAGCACCGAACAGCAACATCAAGGATTCTGAGGCCAATCGTGCCTCTTCTTTTTGTCCCATCTCTTGGACTCTATTTCCCCACACTGAAGAGTTATATTTATGTGATATTGGCAGGCCCCAGGAGCACTGATGATACAGTGGTTAAACTTCTCAGTTGATTGGTCAGTTCAAACTCACCAGCCACGCCAGAGGAGAAAGATGTGGTAGGTTGCCTCCCTAGAGACTTACAACCTCGGAAACCCGAAGGGCAGATTTGCTTTCTCCCACGGGGTATCTGTGAATCCGAATTGGCTCAGTACCAGTGGCTTTGGGTTTTTGCTTGTTCGTCTGGTCATGTCCCACTGCATGATTTGCTCATCGCATTGCACTTTTAGTGGGAAAGACACACACTGGGTGGTGAGGAGGCTGAGGACCAAGCCATTGGTAAGCAATAGCTGAGGGCTCAGAAAACATTTAGCTGAAGGAAACTCAGAACAAAAGAAAGTGCCAAGCCTTTATATATGTTGTTTAATATATTTCTGAAAGTAATCATGTAAGGGAAAAGTTAAGACCTTCATTTTAGAGATGAGAAAATTCAGGCTCAGAGAGGTTCATAACTTGTCCTAAGGTTAGAATTAATAAGTACGGAAGCTAGAATTCAAGTTCTAAGTGTCCTGACTTCAAAACTGTTTCTTCTAACACACTATGCCATTTTTCATAATGTTTTAAAGAGTCACTATAATATTTATTAATTTTTCTCCTGCCTCCTTTTCAGCCTTGTTAGCACCTGGGTTTCTGGCCTTCACACGTTACTATCATATCTTCCAGATCAGGTTGTCTCTTCCCACCATTGTGGTATAAGGGCCACATGCTAACCAATGGTGCCACTGGAGCTCCTCTGACACCTTCATGGCCTCAAGATTAGTGACGCCGCCATGGCCGGAAGGAGCTGTTGGTGTGCCATGGTGGAACACTCCATTGCTCACGCAAAGGTTGGTGACTCAAACCTGCCCAGCAGCTCCCTTGGAGAAAGGTCTGCCCATCTGCTTACATGAAGATTACAGCCAAGAAACCCCATTGGTGTGGTTTTACTCTGTCACATGGGGTTGCAATCCACTCCCTCAATGAGGCCTAACAATAACCAAGTTGCCCTCGAGACCCTTCTCATTGGAATTGCCCTCACACTCCACCCAACAGGTGCTACTATAAAGCCTCCTAGTTGCCCTACCCAGGCTCAGTCCACTAGACTGAGAGTTAGGCATTTATCATATCTAATTTAAAAAATAAGCTAGTTATTTTGAAATCTTTAAACTATCCATGAATGAGCCCGAATGGTGCAATAGTTAAGAGTTTACCTGTAGTATTAAGTTTGTGGTGGAGGAGGGGCCAGCCCCCACCGCTACTACCCACATGTTCAATAATGCACAATTGTACGGTTGAGGTATATAAGTATTATATTAAAGTCACAGAGAGCATGAGAGGTAGAGGAGATATTACATTAATGCAGTCAGACACATTACATGGTAGCATGCTCACCTCAGCCCCGCTTGTTGGTCCTCGTCGGGGGAACCCGGCCGGGAGAGCAGGAGAGCCCTCGGGATCTGAGAACCGGGGAGAGCCCCCCCAGGCCCGAGGACCAGGGAGAGAGCTTCCAGGCCCCTGGGAGCCGGAGAGAGCTCCAGGAAGCCAGGACCTGGGGAGAGCTTCCTGGGCTCCGGAGAGAGCTTCTTCTTTATTGCTAACCCACGTTATCTCTCTTTAGGGGGGACTTAATTACAGGTAACCACATATCACAGCAAGAGGCAGTACAATAGGTATACACATTGGAGGAAGGGGATCTATGATAGGCATAAGCATAACAGGAAGGGGATGAGCTAGGGGTGTGCCCATAGGAATGGGAAGGTCTAGGGGTATATATGTGACAGGATGGGTGGACCCTAGCTTCATGATGGCAGCCTAACCTTCATCATCCTTGGGCAGGTTTGACCTCTGGTGTCTCCTACAAGGAAACAGACAACTACTATCCTTATCAGAAGGGAGTGGGCCCTACTTGTTGTGGGACAAACAGTGGTGTCTGCTTGCTCCAAATGGCTGATAGCTCTTAAGGAGAATGACCCCTAATCTACTCCTGATGACCTCCATGTGTATAGTCATTCTCAAGCAGCTAAGTCTGGCATATATTTGGGGGAGACAGCTTGGGAGAAAACATTCTGTTTCCCACATTTACCTGCTGGCAGAAAGGTCAGCAGATGAAATACAATAGCAACTTCATGGGAGACATCTGTGGAAGAGGGTTTCTGTAAAAATTACAAGCCTATGGGACAGTTCTACTGTGTCCAGTAGGGTTACAACGGGTCAGGTCAACAACACCATCCTTTTTTTATGTTTTATTTTGAAGCCATAGATATATTAGATGACCATACCTATTGATTCAATGGTAGATATAGCTGTATCATTTTTGCCACTTTAGAGACCGTGAAAGAGGGTAAAAAATCCAGGTCTGGAGGTAGACTTTGATCATAAATAGAAATAAAAGTTTCCTAGTGCTATCAAAGAAGTACAGGAGGCCAGTTTCAACTTCACATCCAATTCAAGCTCACATCTAAATTCAATTCCTATGAAAATCTTAAACAAATGACTCTCTGTTTGGGGGTATTTATCAATTTTGACCTCTGTGTTGCCACTGAAAATTTTGGGGGGAAGAATTCAAGTTTGGCCTATCAATTCAAATGAACCCAGAAATCTAGTTAGTGAAATTAGATTAGCGAGCAGTAACCAGAATATAAAGAAACTGCTAGATCTCTCAGGGTAGAGATATGCCTCGGTCCTTGGCTCTGTGTGAGAAAGAATTCATGCCAAAGCCTGGTTTGTGATCCAAGTGAGTTTTATGAAAGTCAGAAGAAGTTTCAGGTTTACACAGGCACCCGCAGGGCCCCTCACCCCATGCAGTCTCCCTAGAAGCTGATCGGAAAGTCACAAGGTCGGCTCCGGGCTCCTGCCTTTTCAATTATTCTGCCGGGAGGTGTGGTGGATGGACCTGGTCAACCCCATTGGCTGAATTAAATTTACCCGGCCAAGGTGGGCCAATCCAGGTGAAGCACCCACCCAAGTGTGCATCCCCTTCCTGGCGGGAAGCCTGAGCCCCTGAGCAGTGTACCACTCCTTCATGGGGTGGCAGCTCGGACCTCTGAGCAGGCATAATGGACGTCCCAGTCCCTAAACTACACTACCCAACAAAACCATGTGCAGTAATTTCTAATTATTGCAATTTGGATTAAAAACAATTCTTCATGTCCACCAATCTCTGGATGACATATTGAGGAAGAAAAAAATTGATCTTCATAAACCTTCCTTTGACTTGACCATGGATCATCCCAGCACCTCTCTAGGCAGCTCTTTGTTACTATTATTTCCATAGATCAGAGGGAGGGAATGAGGTATCTTTGGTAGGATGCCTAACTCACAGTGGTACAGCAAATTGTGGGCAAAATAAGAATAAGCATTGCAGTTGGCTAGTCCATGGTTATGAACCAATCTGCCAAATGACGCAAGACACCATTAAATGAATGCTTATTCACATGCACAGTACATTTACTAGGTGCTCAATTAATTTCATGGTGTGAGTGCAAAGAAAACACAAAACAACTATAACTTATGCGAGGATCCACTCAAGTTTGCCACACGGATGTTTCAGAAATGGCATACACAGGAAGATTCCTTTCCTGAGGACAGGATTGGGATGTCCATCTATCCAAAATGATCTCTCTCCTGCTCATTACGCAACGTGTATGTGGGTGCTCTCTTTCCTGGCATGTTCGACATTGGCTGCTTCTCCCCACACTTCCGAGAAATAGAAAGAACTCTGCCAACTATCAGCAAAAAAACCCAACTTTTAAAACAGGTATGTAAGCTTACTAACTTCTTTTCTTTCCTGTTCATGGTTAATTTGGTTTCTTGATCTGTTTTAATGACTGCCTTAAATTACTATTGCTGTTGTTGGTGGTTGCATGTCAACTCTGACTCATGACAATCCCATGTACAACACAAGGAAACATGACCTGGTCTTATGCCGTCATATGGATCTTTAGCACGCTCAGGTCCCGTATTGCAGTTCCTCTGTATTCAGTACCTTCCAGATGAGGGGCTGAAGGTCTTCCAGCGGAAGATCTAGCAACGTTCCATTGTTATCCAAAGGGTTTACATGGGCTAATTTTCCAAAGTAGATTCTCAGGTCTTTCTCCCGAGTCTGACTTAGTCTGGAATATGTCAGATGAAATATGTCTACCTTGAGAATGATGAGGGCAATAAAGGTACAAATGTGCTTAACACAATGGATGGATGTGTGGATTGTGATAAGAGCTGTATGAGCCCCCAATAAAATGATTAAAAAGAAGAAAAATATGTCTAGCCTGGATGACCTTGGTTGTATTTGAAATACAGTCTCAATAAAAGTGACCTCGCTTTCAGCATCACAGCAACATACAAGCCACCACAGTACAACCCACTAAAACGATCTGGTCATTATTATCAGTTATTGGGGGTGGGGGTGGGGAACGGATGATGTTTCTCAAGGATCAGACAATACTAGATCCTGTGTAGATTCCTCTTTAGTGCTGGCACAAGCCAGCCCATAAATACCCTTTGACTCTAACAATGGGTTGATGGCTATCCAAGGACATTCTTTAGACAAACACTTTGAATATTCCCATTTTCAACTATTGAACTTTTATCTGCCAGTGTATTGGATTAAATCCTCTTTAGACAGGAAAAGTGATTCCTTGCAATTTCTACCTATAAAGTGGAATATGGTAATTTCTTCAATCAGAGTTATAGACATGGATGAAAAAGAATTCTCCCTGAAGCATGCATTGTTTTGCTTTGTGAAAGAGTGATCATCAAACCCTGAGGCGGGGAAAAGGAAGATGAGGAAATACAAGTGCTGAGAACCACTGGGGAAAGGTTCCCGCTTATTTTTCACTGACCAGAAAGTCTGAAATCTACCTACAAATCGTCTGTTTCTTCCTGGATATTTCAGAATGACCGCTTCTTATCAGGCATATTTGTAGGCCACATGATAACAACAACAAAAACAAAACACTTGCTCTGTTTGGCAGATGATTTTGTTTTGTGCAGGGATGTATGGGTGTTTGTTTATACTGGACTTTATAGATTTAATAATCGAGCTAACTGCTATTAATTGATTTAGGAGGTTTAGGGGTGAATATCATGTCAGGACAGATGAAAAACGGTGTGGACAATTTGAAAATGTCAGAGATGCCAGGAGATTGTTCACATTGTCAGTCACCAGTATGCCCGCATTTGCTTCCTTCTGAAACCTTGTTTCATGAATGCTTGTTTATTGTTGGCCTTGTTGTTGCTGTTAGGTACCGTTGAGTCCATTCCAACTCATAGCCACCCTGTGTGAAATGGAACAAAATACGACCCCATCCTGCACCAAGTGCACCTCGCTGACAGCCTTCCTCTTTTTGGCTGTCCCTCCACTTTACCAAGTATGATGCCCTTCTCTAGAGACTGGTCTCTACGGATACCTTGTCCAAAGTACATGAGACAAAGTCTCACCACCATTGCCTCTAAGGAGATGTCTGGCTGCACTTTTTCCAAGAAAGATCTTTTGACCATCCATGGAACTTTCAATATTCTTCACCAACATCCTCATGTTGACTTCTCCCCAGTCTTCCTTATTCAATGTCCAAATATTCACATGAACGTGAGCTTACTGAGAACAGCATGGCCTAAGTCAGACACACTTTAGTCCTCAAAATAACCTCATTGCTTTTCAATATTTTAAAGAGACCTTGTGCAGCTGATTTACCTAATGCAATGTGTCCTTTGCTCTTTTAGTTGCTACTGCCATGAGCATCAATTGTGGATCTTGGTAAGACAAAATCCTTGATAATTTCAATCTTTTCTCCATTTATCATGATGTTATCTATTGGTTCAGTTGTGAGGGTTTTGTTTTCTTCGCATTTAGTTGTTATCCATACTGAAGGTTGCAATCCTCCATCTTCACCAGTGAGTGCTTCCAGCCCACTGTGAGCAAGCAAGGTTGTGTCGTCTGCACATCACAGGTTGTTAATAAGTCTTCCTCAGCACGTTTCTCATGGGAGGCCTGAAGCCATATGGCTATAAGTTGAGCTACTCGCTGCTAGCTGCTCAAAACCCCCAGCTGCTCTGAAGGGAAAGATGAGGGTTTTCTAATCCCATAAAGAGGTGCCGTCTTGGAAACCCAGAGGGACAGTTCTACCCTGCCCTATAAGGTCACCATGTGGGATAATTGACTCCATGGCTGTGAGTTTGGGGTGGGCTTTGTTGTTGTTATTTAATAAGTTTATTTAATGGGGATTTATAGCTTTTATGGGGCCCCTGGATAGTACAAATGGTTAAGAACTCTGCTACTTAACCAAAAGTTTAGAGGTTGGAGTCTGCCAGAATAGTCTCTGGAGTGAAACTCTACTTAACACATATATGGTCATCGGTGTGTGTGTGTGTGTGTGTGTGTGTGTGTGTGTGTGTGTGTGTTATAAGAAAGTCATAGAGATTTCAGAAATATTTCTCCATCCGGTATCCTCCCAGCTGGGTCTGTACTTCAGGCTTGTCCTTCCAAAAACTGGGGAGGAATATAAAGGGTACAGCATCCCTGATGAAGGACAGGGTGAATGCAGGCACTGATGGCTGCCATCCACACAGAGTCGGCCTATTTTTAATCAGACAGCTGGGATCTGCAGAGTCTAAGATTCTGACTCTATTTGTGGAAATGTACACCATCAGAGTGGCAGAGTGTATGACACATTACTGCCTTACTCCTGTGCCTGTCCTGACAGTGAAGGGACTAGTTGGCATAGTGGCTGTCCAGCCCCACAATTCCCTAGGTCTTCTCAGGGATTCCTTTCTCTAACCTTGAGATACTCTATCTCTCTCTGAGCCTTAGCTGGGGAAAAGTGACCCCAGGTGAGGTGAGGGGCTGTGAGGAATATCTGAGACAACGTATCTGGCAACCCTTCGCAAAACCACAAAGTAGAGTTAAATGTAAGGATGGGGGAAAGATATTTATACTTATTATACAGGAAAGTCCTTTTTCCCCATGAGAATTCTTGGCCTTCTGTAATACATTGAATTAACCACGTATCCAAGTACAATTTCTAGGACTGTGTGGTTGTCCACGGTTTTGTGTGCTGATGTTATTACCATCAGTTTTGTAATGTGTTGTAAATCCAAACTTGTATATGTTCATGAGGCAGGTCTAGTGTGTGTTGAGCCATACCTTTACTCCAATCACAGCCTCACTCAAGGTACACCTCGCTGGAGTCACACCTTTTGTCTTACACGTGAGAAAGGGAGAGAGAAGGGTCTTGACTAGCACCAAGAAATAAAAGCTGAGAGCAGAGCTTTTTCGGTGGATCTAGAGTCTCTGCACTGAGAATCTTCTAAACCCTGAGTAAGATGAATGCCAAGATACATCAAGAATGCCAGGCCCACAGAAGGTGAAAGGAGACAAGGAATTCCCCCAGAATGAGCAGAGAGAAAACCTTCCCCTAGAGTTGGCACAGGTGCGTGGATGATGCAATAGGATAATTTTGGGGCTGTTCGGGTTTGCACCCACCAGGTGCTCTACAGGAGAAAGATGAGGCAGTCTGTTCTGTAAAGATTTACAGCCTTGGAAACCCTGTGGAGTAGTTCCACTCTCTCCTATTGGGTCACCATGCTTTAGAATCAACTTGCTGGCAATGGGTAGGGCTGGTGCCCTGAATGTGGACATCTAGCTGCCTAAACTATGAGATAATACATTTCTCTTTATTAAAAGTCATCTGATTGTTTTCAACATTTTTTAATTGTAAATTTAGTGGGGGGTCACATTTTAGATCATTGGCTTTACACTTATCAGCCCAAACCACTAATCAAACCCTCCACCCGCTTCCTTTATTTGATTTATTCCTCTTTTTTTCTTCCTCTGAGATTCAGTCCATTAAAATGGACATGAGAGGTCAAAGAAACTCACAAAAACATGGTTGGCAACAGATCAATACATCATAGTTACTGGTGGGATTCCTGAAGTGAGATTGTGGCCATGATTGGGACACAAACATTGTTAGAAAGAATTGCTTACAATATTGATCCAGATACTTCCCTAAGGCAGTCAGGGCATAACTTATGACTATACAAACCCCAGTACAGTGATATCTGTGTTAGGCAGGGTTCTGTAGAGAAACAAAACCAGGATACTTATGATTATATATATATATATATATATATATATATGAATATGAGGATAGATTTATACAGTGAGAAGGAATATAACAGCTAATTAGTCCACATAGCAGTACAGAGGGTCCAGTTCAATGGAACTTCCTTGGAACAGTTAATATACTGGAAGTCCTTCAACTCATATGGGCTGCTGGGTCCAAGGTCAAGGAAGCAGACAACAGAGTCCTCCCTTGGGCAAGGCAAGCACCAAACAGCAGGGAGTCACCAACAGTCAGTAGCTCAGGAACTAAGCAAAACAGACCTGGACAGGATAGCAATTGCAAAAATGCAAGGTGACTGGATCCACTGGCTTCAAGCTCAAGTGGTGTACGCACCAGCAGCATGGCGAAGCAGGTCTCAAAAGAGCCTCAAGCTCTAGCAACACAATCAATGGGGTATCCTGGCCCCCAGGTAGTGTACCTCACAGGTTAAGGCAGCGAACTAGCTAAAGCAGTAGCACTCTCCAGCACACTCCGGTCACCAGAGAGCAAGAGAGGGGGGTAGTGGGCCTTACAGAGCCATTTATCTCTTTGCCTTTCAATCAATCCGTTACCTGATGAATCCCACACATTCCTATTGACCAGGTTAGCACAATAAACCTAACTATCACAATATCCATTAAGGACATACCCATGTAAGCCACTAAGGGGGATTGCCCCTCCCTGGGTTCACCAGGGGTGTGGAGACAATCTACTTCCCAATGCAATGTGTCTGAAGGCAAGACAATTCATATCCCTGGTCAATGGTCAGAGGGAATTCAACAGAAACTTAATCCACATGGGGACTCTGTAAATGGATCTTAGGTTTTCAAACCAGGTGCTCAGAATTTAAACTCTAATTGTTTTCACTCTTCTAATCATGGATTTTATTATTAACAATCCTTGGATCACACAAACTGGTATGTTCCTTCCATATGGACTTAACTGACACCTCACTCAAATGAGTGCTTGCTTTAAAACAAGTCTTTAAAACTCCAGACTCTATTATTTCTAGTAGGAAGGCACTATGTGACTTCTTCATCACACTTTTCGATAGCATACATATATCTTCAGTGATCCCTTCATGAGGACAAGTATCGAGCGGGGCCACAACGTGAAAATGAATAGTTAGGGAAAAGCCACCCACTTGTGATACTTGTGTTATAGCAGCCCTAGATGCCCTCCATCTGTAATTTATACATTGCCATCCCTGAAAGTTCTTCCATCTGCCTTGGTCTCAATTGTACCTCTGGCATTTACCAAACTGAGGATAAGCTTCGCCAATATGTCAAGGACCAGAGAAGACATATGCACTCCATTTGTTGGTCTGCTTTGGCTCATCCCGGTGCGTTTGTCTCCGTTGAGTTGGAGTCAGTCTTCTTTGGGGGTGAGCTAATAGCCCAAACAGCAGCCAAGCTTGCTCACTGGGACCCACAGAGGTGCCATCGAATCAAGTCTGTGCCCACTCACAAGAGAGGAAATGGTTGAGACCCTGACTCACTGGGAAACCTTCCAACACAGCTAATGGCATCCAATCTCTGGACTTGGCCTGCATTTTCAATCACAGTTTATTCTCTCCACAGTTCTAACAACTACACCTCATGAACAACCACTATTCACGTTCATTCCTGAGGGACGCTCTATCTCTCATAGACCCACAAAGCCAGGTGAATGAGTCCAAGGGAAAAAAAGTATTTGCATGTAGGCACTGAGTAGAAGTTAATGTGTCAGCTTTTTCTCTGTGTGTGATGACAAACAAGCTGCTGGTCCTTGTTTTTCTATTTGGAAATTGAGGGAACCACCTATAACGTCCTTGAGGGAAGGCACGTTGTAAATACGAGGCATTTTTATTTTGCATCATTGGAGAGAGTGTTACCCCTTCTTCTCCTCAATGTCTCACCCCCCACACAAAAATAAGGTTATTCGCTAGATTGGATGCCACTACTGGTGACAGGTTAGGAAAAGAAGCTGGGTTTCATGCAGGCTGACAGCTTCGTAAATTTGGTTTCTAATTTTCTATATTTATTTCTTTTAAAGTAAAGAGGGAGAAAGGGAATACTCAGAGCCATGAAATCATTAAAACCAATTCCCTTCCTCGGCCTGGCCCTCCCTTTCCCTGAGTATGTGTGTGAAACAATCTTTGCAGCTACAGAGCCATCAGAAGGTATTGATCCAGATGTGGAAATTGGTATTGACTGCTGCCGCTGCTCTGTGCACTTCCCTGGCTTTTAAAGACACAGTGTATAGGTGATTTCACTTTGCACATGACATAACTCTAGAGACATTTGCTGAAACTAAATAATATAAATTAAAAATCCGGTTTTGTATCTTGCTCTCCCTATAAAAACCAAATGGGAGTTCAGAATGCTTCCAAGCAGCTGGAGACAAAAATGAAATCTCAAAGTCCCTTTCCAAATCAGAAAAAAGACAATTTGCTTGTACTTTGATTTCATCTTGACCACTAGCAAATGTTTAAGTATAGCCCAATGCTGTTAAAATCCTTAGAGGAGCCAAAGCTTAGTAGGAAATGTAGTCTGTTTATGAGAGAGGCTGTACTCATTTTCTATTGCTGCCTTAAAAAATTACCACAGACTTAGTGGCTCAAAACAACACATGTATATGATCTCACCGTTCTGTGTCTGAAGTCCAGTACAGATTTCCCTGAGCTAAGTGAAAGTGTCGACAGTCTTTGCTCCTTTCGGGAGGCTCTACAGGAGAGAGGTGCACTTTGGTTTTCATTTGGGCTGTTGGCAGGCTTCCATTCTTTGGGAATGTAGGACTGACATCCCAACAGTGGCTGTTGGGAGGAGGCTAGAATTCCCCGGCTCACAGCCTGCGTCCTCCATCTCCTATGTCAGCAAGAACAAGGTAAGGCCTTGCATCTCAGGTGTTGTCTCTTGGATCCACGCCTCTCCCTCCTTCTTCTGGTACTTCCCCACTCTCCCCCCGCCCTGCAACATATCATACAATTTAATCATTCAATCGTATTAAGAAAAGTTATGTAATCATCACTCACAACCCATTCAGAACATTTTCTTCTCCTGCTCATTTTGGTTAGTCCCCACTCTCCCTTGCCATGACCCTAGGTCATTCTTAAGCCGGTTACTGCCTCTATAAATTTACCTTTCCTGTATTTGATATACAGAAAAATCATACCCCCTCAAAAAATAAGACAAAACAGAGAAAAAAAATCTAAATCTAAAAGACATCAGAAAATATTAAAACTGAAACACTTTGAAATGGGCCAAAAGAGAGATCACATGATAAGATGTTACATGTTAAACTAAATACATCTGCCATAATGGACATTACAATGCTCTCTGCTGATAGAAAGGCGATTTGCATCCTTTGATTGTGATTAGAGGGGATTCACTGGAGATTTAATCCATGTGGAGACCCTGCAAATGGATTTTGGATTTCCACTGTTATCCACAGCCTTCTGCAAATGAAGGCTTTAAGCTCTGATACCATTCCTTCCTTCAAATATGGATTTATTGTTTACAATTCTTGGATCACACAGACTGCTGAGTTTCTCCCTTATGGACTTAGTTGACACCCCCTTAGATTGTAATGTGTTTGATGACAAACCTTTAAGACCCCAGACACTATTCTTTTTGATAGCCAGATACATCTAGTTTCTTCACCACACTTTTCTATAACCCATATTTTCAGTGATCTCTTCATGAGGTAGGTATAGAATAGAGCCATGTCATAAAAACTATATTTTTCATCAACTGGAGCTAAAATTAAGTGCGAGTCCCAAATCCACTCATATAGCCCTGGTTTATATTTGTCTCCTGTTCATGAGAGATTCATCATCATCCTGCATAACCCAGGGTGAACTTGCCACATTAAAATCCTTGCATAAATACAACCAGAATGCTCCTTAGAAGCAGGGATTGTAAGACTTCAACTCAGTTACTTTGGGCATGTCAACAGGAAAGCCCAGTTCCCCAAAATGGACAGCCTGTTTGGTAGAATAGAGGGTTAGTGAAAATGAGGGAACCCCTCAATGACATGGAATGACCAATAGCCACACAATAGATTCAAACATAACAACTGTGGTAGTTACATGATCACTTGTCAACTTGGAAGGTTGTAAGAGTGAGTGGGTGGAGTTTAGCCTGTCAATCAGGTTGCAGCCTGATGACCTCATTTGGAGGCATGATGGAGATAAGTAGTTCACTGAAGACTAGACACACTCTCACAGCTTCAGCTTCCTGCTGAAAAGCCACAAGGAGCCACAATGATGGCAGCAAGAGCCTGGAGAATGTGTCCACCACCATTGGATCCACAAAACTTTGCACCCACCGGCCTGTGATCTTCCTGCATTCTGCAGCGTTGCATGTAACTATGCGAATTTGAATGGTGATTTATGGACAAGCATCAGACTTATAGTCCAATATCAGACTTATTGACTTGATCTGGACTGGACTGGGATATTTTCTTAATATACAATTACTCTTGGATTTAAGCTCTTTCTTACACACATATGAATGGCCCTGTTTGTTTCTCTAGTCAACCCAGACAAACACAACAACTACCATGAAGAGGACACATGACTGGACATATTTTCGCCCTGTTTTACCTGAGGTCACCATGAGTTGAAGCAATTTCAATGGCAACCCGCATAAGCAGCAAGCTTTAATCAAATATGCACAATTCCCTTTGCTGCATAAGGTAACATGGTCACAATCCCTAAAGATAAAAAACCTGAGCAGGTCTTGGAGGTGGGGGGCATTAATCTGCCTCCCACAGGCATTGTGGTTCTCCACTTCTCTCCATCTATTTCCAGAGGATCTAGCTGAAATTAAAAAAAAACTGGCATGAGATGTTGAATAATGCACAACTATGTCTCTTCTGCATTGTATGAGAGCCCCTTCACAATGGATGTACATTTATAAGATGGAAAGGTCTTTCTGGCCACTTTTTCTCGGGCACATATTTTACTAATACTTTTTACTGCTTGTGCACCCATTTGTCTTCAGCAATCGTATCAGGGAGGTGAGCATACAATAATATGAAAATGTGTGCTTTGATGCCTGATAACTGATCCCTTCAGCACCTCGTGATCACACAGGCTAGTGAGCTTCTTCCATGTGGGCTTTGTTGCTTCTGAGCATCTCTGGCCACTTTTAATACCCTGTTGTAATATCAAACCTGTCTCTTTATAGGCTAAACTGCTCACCTATTGAATAAATTGTCCCTAGAGTTATTAGCTCAGGAGTCCAGGTGTCATTGTGGTTAAGTGCTTTACTGCTAACAGAGAGGTCTGTGGTTTGAACCTACCAGCTGCTTCGCAGGAGAAAGATATGACAGTCTACTCCTGTAAAGATTTACATCCGTAGAAACCCTATGGGGCAATTCTACTCTGTCTTACAAGGTATCTGTGCGTTGGAATCAACTCAATGGCAATGGGTATATCCACTAGTTAGTATGCTAGCTAGAATTCTTGAGAAACCTCCGTGAACAAAACACAGCTTGGATTCCCAAGAAACTCACCAGTTTAGAACAGAGAGAAATATAAGGAAGGTAATTACAATAAAGCATGAACCCTTGCTGCCATTCTAAGCTGTTGTTGAATGTAGACTGTGATTCAAAGCAAGTCCTTTTATGTCTGAGAACTAGGAGTCACAGGGTTTTCAGTGATTTTTTGGAAGTAGATTGCCAGGCCTTTCTCCTGATGTACCTGAAGCTGTGAACTTTCATTCAGAAGCTGAGCACGTTAGCCTTCAGAGCACTCAAAGATAATGCTGCTGTGCTGGTCTGTGTAAGAGAGTTGAAGAGCTCAGCTACCTTTCCAGCACCTCCCTTGGCTGGAGATGCATCAGTCCTCCTTTATAGGTTGCTAAAGTAGCATGAGAAACCAGGCCGTTTGTTGCTCACCCTGATAGTGGCAGATGAGAGCACGGTGCTAAGTGTCAAAACATCTTGAGTATTGCTCCCCACAAGATGTTATTCAGCCTATGCAGAGGTTGCTCACTTGCCTATATTTTTTTGAACATTCCTAAAACATTTCTCACTATTTTACTTGAGGTGGAAGTGGTGTGTAGCTTCTATTCCTCTGTAAACTCAACTCGGGGCCGGTCTGAGTTACTGCTTATGCCTACAGACAACTCATCACTGTTCTGGGCCCATTGCAGGGTGAAGGGCCCCTTGACTGAGAGTCCTCTGTCAGCCTGAATGGCTAATTGAGACCTTCCATGTGCTGAGCTGGTGCAGATGGCCATGAATGCCACACTATTAGATGAGCAGAGAAGGGAGGCATCATGAATATTTAATCAGATAAAAGTAAATATTAATGAAACAATTGTATTTTTAAACGGTTAAATTACTTTCCATGCTCCAGTCTATTTTAATTTTTCCATGGTACACACACACATGCACACACACACAGAGTCCTAATTACCTTTTCATCCAAATCTGTGATTTCCAATTCAGTCTTTTTGATGTGAGAATCCCCCTTACAGTAAAACCAAGCACGAATCGGTCCTGAAATGTAGAGTTTACAACTTGCTGGAGTTCCAATGACATGCCTGAGCCATGTCTACTCTGATTTCATGGCACAAAGCCAAGCCTGCCATCGGGAGGCAGGAAACCTGAACTTGGGCTCTTGTGTGGTAATTGCTTTATTCTGCATGAACTCATTCTAACTCCCCCAAAACAAGAGCAAAGCTTAATCTTGCAGTATTAATGACCACATGATTTACTCCTCGGCTATCACCTGGTCAACTGCCTCGGTGGTCTGGATGTAGCCTGCTCTTATTGTCGTCTTCCACGCTAGTCCTCAACGGGACAACCGGAGCGGTCTCCACTTATTGTACTATGATATCTTTGGGGGTTTCCCGATCTCGACATTTTGGGACGTTTATCCTGCCCAAAGTATGTTTCTTGGGCTTGTTTTGCATGTTGTTCGATGTCTTTTATTTCCTACCATAGACCTTGGTCTTCTGCCTTCAGTTTTTCTCTCTCGCTCTCTTTTTTTTTTTTGACTCTGTCATCTATTTTTCAATGACTGGATTTCATATAGCCCCTTTTGTACTTCTTTTCTTAGACTCTTAAGTCAATTGGAATGAGCATCCTCCCCGCCCTTTCATCCCTGCTTAAAGTCACTAAATTATTCCAGAATCTCATCCTGCTTCAGCAAGTATAGCCTCTCCTGTCTCCGACAATCCTTACTATCCCACTGTCTTCCCCTACCCTTTAAGTGTATTGCTTCTTTTGAAAACTAATTTCCCAATTTCCTTTTCATGATCAAGTGACATAATGGTCCTCTGTTCATTTTCTCTAACTATTAGCCACACCCTGTCCTCTGGCAGTGATAGAACAATTGAACCGTAGAAGTAAAGAACCCTCTCTCCAGGCAAATGCATTCTATTTTAAGGGTAATGTTTAGTAAATCCTGAAAACTTCTCTGCTAACACCTACTTATCCAGATTCCATAATAAGATCTTAGAGGTAGTCCAAATTTTTAATAAATCTTGGCATTGAAATGGTTTGTGTGTGTGTGTATCCCTATAGAATACAAATATTTGTATAAACCAGGGCAAAGTTCAGAGAGGTAGGGAAGAAGGAGGGATGGGAAAGGGAAATAGAGAAGTGGGATAAGTGATGATTCATTGTAGGGATTGCAATCAATGAGGTGAAACAAAAACCTTACAAATCTGGCTAGAGCAGAGGACGTACCCTGGTACAGATAAGAACCAGAAACACAGGGACTTCACGACTGACCAGCCCCTCAAGACCAGTGGTGAGAGTGGCGATACCGGGAGGGTGGAAGGAAGGTGGGGTAGAAAGGGCGAACCGATCACAAGGATCTACATATAACCCCCTCCCTGGTGGACAGACAACAGAAAAGTGTGTGAAGAGTGACATCAGACAGTGTAAGACATGACAAAATAATAATAATTTATAAATTATCAAGGGTTCGTGGGGGTGGGGTGGGTTGGAGATGGAGGGGAAAAATGAGGAGCTGATACCAAGAGCTCAAGTTGAAAGAAAATGTATTGAGAATGATGATGGGAACAAATGTACAAATGTGCTTGACACAATGGATGGATGGATGGATGGATTGTGATAAGAGTTGTACGAGCCCCCAATAAAATTATTTTCCTAAGTATTTTTAAAGTGTATAAATTATTGAATTAAAAGCTGATATTCTCGGTAAACCTTCACTCAATTCATAATAAGAAGCTAAAATAACATGTACACATATATTTCTATACACATATATATCTATATATGTGCATAATAAAATCTTACTCCCATTTGAACCCTGGTGAGCAATCTGAAAATGAAACACTGTTTCAGAGATCCATATATCTAGGAGTAGCATTTTTAAAGGTGGAAGAAGATGAGGACAAACCCTAACCTGTTCTCCAGTTTCGTACGAGAAGCACACCCCTTGTCACACATCCCGAAGTTAGCGCTTGCTCCCCTCATGGCCATCACTATCCACCTGCCTGTGCAGCAGCAGCAAGAAACATGAAAACAGATGACTTCAATAACTAGTTGCTAGCACAGTAACTAGTTGTTTGACATTGGCAAGTCACTTAATGTTGCTGAGCCTCATTCTCCTCATCCGATAAATACAAAAGGATTAGATGAAAGCCATAGAATAGGTTTGTTTGTTTGTTTTTAATTGTTTAAACTTAGAAACTTCCTTCAACCTTTTACATGGCCGTTTTTGATGAAGCAGAAAAGGGAAAACTCCTAGGGTGGAGAGCAGACAGCGCCATGTGCTTGACCAGCTTCTTCCTCTGCCTACCCCCCCACCCCCCGCCCTGGATCCCCAAAGCCACTGCAAGGGAACTGCTGGATTCCTCTGAGCGAATTGGACCAAAAGTACTAGATCAGCCAAAATGAAATGTCAGTTTGGACAGTGAGCATTTCGGTAAAAATAATGAAGTTTAGCAGTAATAATAAGTCCCTAAGGTGAGGCAAATGGCTAATGCACACTCAGCTGCTAACCCAAAGCTTGGAAATTCAAGGTCATACATAGGTGCCTCAGAAGAAAACACAGCTCTTGAACACCCTGTGGAGCATGGGTCTACCCTGACATACCGCAGGTCACCCTGGCTAGCTAGCAATTGGTTAACGTTTTAGGCATAGCATGTAAATATTGTAGACCTATTTCATGTTTTTATTGTAGTTTGTGTGTAACTAACACAAAACATTTGCCATTTCAATGTGTTCACATTTACAGTTCCGTGCCATTACTTCCATACATCATGTTGCATAAACAAGACCATTATTCATTTCTGAAATTTTCTCATCACCCTTAATGGAAGTTCAGGAGCCCTAATGTCAAAGTGGGTTACAATTTGGGCTACTACCCAAAAGGTCAGTGGTTCTAGACCAACAAGCACCGCCTCAAGAGGAAGAAGAGGCTTTCTGAGGAATTGACTCTGGCTGTGTGTCTGCTTTTTTTAAAAATAGTTTTGTTGGCACATAATCCATATATCATAAAATTCAATAGTTTAATTATATCAAGAAGAGTTGAACAATCACTACCAAGGTCATTTTAGAACACTTTCTTCTTTCTTGGACTCATTATTAATAGCTCCATGTTTTCCCTCCAACCTCCCCTGCCATACCACCAAGAAACCATTAACCCCGTTATTGTCTCTATGGGTTTCCCTATCCTAGATGCCATATGCTAAAAAACATACAAAGACAAAAAGCAGAGAAACAAAACAACCTAACAATAATACAATAAATAATAATAACAACAATAAGAAAGAGAAAAACCACAATTGGGAAGAAAGTACTAAAAACTAGTCTCTAACAACAATAAACACAGTAAATAATAACAAAATAAGAAGAACAACAATAAACTAGAGAAAACTTCAATTAAGAAGATAGCAGGAAGTATTAACAGCTAGTTTAATATGGGCCAAAAGGGAGATCAAATGGTGAGGTATTCATTGTTAACCTAACTCCCTCTGCCAGAATCCATTTTCCAATGCACGAGTGTTTGCTTTGCTTGGAAGCTCAGTGCCCTCTAGCAATGAACCCTCCTTCCCCCTCTCTTGTCCCTGGTAACCACTCCTCAACTGTGGTCTCCATCTGGATACTTCATAGAAGACTTCCTTCACTTTTTCTTAGAGAACACTGACAAATCATTTCTAAATAGGCCCTAATTTCCTCTCAGCGAACATCGTCTCAGAGTTGCTCATCTTTGGTTCTGGTTCATCTTCACACAGTGGCACCGTCCTCTCCTCTCTCTCTCCTCGCCGCATGGCTTCACTCTCACACGCTTCCTTGGCGCTCCCTCATCAGCATCTCGACTCAGCAACCACACCGTGCCGAGTTCGGTGTCAGCTGCTTTTCTATCGCCTACATTTCTCTCACACAGTTAATTTGACTTTGATAGGGGAAATTGTGTTTGATCTGCATTGCAGGAAGAAAGCTGCTTGCTTAAATGAACTCTGCGACCCAACTGTTAATAATAAAGTGCTTTCTTCTTTTTTAGTTCTTGCAAGAGAATAACGAGAGTGATCGCTCTTGAAGTATCTACGTGTTCATTGTGGATGGAAATAGCATCAGTTCCGTGCTTTGCAATGGAATGCCAGTGTCGCTGGCACGAGGAGAGCAGTTAACTGAGGTCCACAGTGTCGTCCTGCCCCTCTCTTCCCTGGAAAGATCACTGGCTTGAATTAATATAATCATTTATTTCTGTATCTTATACAGGATCTACCAGGTTTTACACAATGTATTCCAATAATCAGTAAAACATAGCACCTGTGCTTAAAGAGCTCCCAATCCACAGGCAAGACACATAAATAGCTAATTACTGTGAGGCAGTACGAACACGATAAAGTTTGGATAAACCTACTGGGGAGATAGAATAGAGAAAGCAGTTGATTTTTTTTCTTAAAGAAAGAAAGTAGGACCCAGGGAAAGGCCACAGGGGAGGTAACATTTGAGTCTACCAAGAAGGAAATATTTCACCAGCCTGCTTTAAGCAAGGGAGCATCACCCCCAAAGGGAGTGCGTCATTAAAGAGGAAGCTATGGTTACGGATCAAGATGCATGGGCTAAGCACCGGTTATGTAACCCGTGGGTATGGACAATGAGGTGGGAAAGCTAAGGTCAGATTCTGAAAACACATCTGCTCTTCTGGTCTATTTAGAATAAAGGTTTTGCATTGAAATCATGGGGATGAAAATCAGATCCGTGTTTTAGAAAGATCCTCCTGACTACATTGGAGCTGAGGTGGGTGGGTGGGGAGGACAGGGGAGGAAGGATTGTGCTTTAGAGAATAAGAATCAAAACCAAACCCTTTGTATCTCTTTTATTCTGACGCTTGGTGACATCACATGTTAAAGAGTAGACCTGAGTGCTATAGAGTTTTCTTGGCTGTAGTCTTTATGGAGAGCAAATCATCAGCTCTTTCTTCTGTTACACGGGGGTGCATTTGAACCACCAAACCTTAGATTAGTAGTCAAGCACAGCATGCCGGCCTGGAGTAGGGAACCAGTGGAGAGGTCTGAGGGACCGACCCCAATCCCAACTAGTAAGTGGACACCTCCCCCAAGTAGAATTTATTTCAAAGGACGGCATTGAATCTGCAGCTCCGGGAGAGGGACATATCTGATCGGAGCATGCGGGAGCAGATGAAGGGGGAGGAGGAGAGAGGGGAGCACATCCTGGCCCACCAGGCCTTGAGGACGATGTTCCCGATTAGAACAGCCAGTCTGCGAAGAGGACCACATGGCCAGCCCCACTATGAGACATGACACCCCTCACTGACCCAT
>NW_022111324.1:3562602-3569675 GCF_000313985.2 Echinops telfairi
ATTATGAAGGGTTCATGAGGGAGCGGGGAGGGAGTGGAAAAATGAGGAGCTGATGCCAGGGGCTTAGGTGGAGAGCAAATGTTTTCAGAATGATGAGGGCAATGAATGTACCAAAGTGCTTTACACAATTGATGCATGTATGCATTGTGATAAGAGTTGTATGAGCCCTTAATAAAACAATTTAAAAAAAAGTAGTCAAGCACAGACCACTGGCTCCACTTAGGGCACTGTCTAGGGAACCATTTGATTTTATTTCAATAGCTTGCATGTGATAAATTTAAATACACCTATAGACTTAAAAATATCAGTCACTTCATCCAAAAAAGATTTCACTTTAATACAGTTTTGGAAACCCTATAGGGTAGTTCTGCTCTGTCCTACAGAGTCATTGCGAATCAAAATCAACTTGATAGCAGATGGATTGGGTTTGGTTTTTTTTTCGTTTGGTAACACATGGATGGAAACATTGGTAGAGCTGTGGTCAAATTCTTGATTTCTGTGAAGAAAACCCAGGTTCAATTCCTGGCCAATGTACTTCATGTGCAGCCACCTCTATCTGTCAATGGAGACTTGCGTGTTGGTATGATGCTCAGCAGTATTGAGAAGAGTTTTCAGACTAAGACAGATTAGGGAGAAAAGGCCTGGTGATCTACTTCTGAAAATCTGCCCATGAGACATCTGTGGATTTCAATGATCTAATCTGCAACCGATTACACAGATGGCACAGGACCCACTAGCATTGTCTTCCATTGTTCACAGATACCTCATTGGCTGATTTCATGGCAACTCACAGCAACAGCTACATATGAGAGCTATAAAGAAGAGAATGTGGCCCAAGAAATGCTAGTGTTCTAGCACTGGATGACCTGGTAGATGGTCACAGCACTAGAAACAGGGAATTGAGATGGGACCAGCAATCTATAATAGGCATATTTGAGGCATGAAGTGGAGATAGCTTAGGAAAAATAAAGAATTTGTCTTTGAACATATTGATTTATAAATGTCTTTAATAAGTTTAGATTGAAGTGTGCACAAGTCCCTGTCCAAATCTTATTGGCTATGTCAAGCAATTTCAAAGGATATTAAATTTACCAGGAAGAAACCATTCTCTGGTATGGTTAGTTCCCATATAGCCACATGGGGATTCAGAGCTTGGTAAACTGGACTAATGTTCAGGAAAGAAATCATGCTACAGTTCTCCACACCTTAGAATCAGATTATGATGAATGCATATGAATAGAATTAATCTAGAAATAGGGGCTGTAAATAGGAAATCAGAGCATTACTCTATGGGTGCGAGGAAGTGGTAGAGGCAGGCCAAGGACCAAGGGATACAATGATAAATTAATTCTATTTTGCTTGAAAATTGAATAAGATAACAAAAATAAGGAAGGAGCCAGCACATGCTTAATAAGTATTGTCAAATCTCGGCCTCTTAAATATGCTGATGTAGACCTCAAAAAGAGCCATGCTACAACTATTAGCATGCCATTTTTATTAAGGAATTATTTGTAGTTCCTCTTAACCAGAAACTTGGTTTACATAATTTCATATAGGAGTCATCCATGAAGTCATCCATTCATCATAGGAGGTTAAACCCTAAAGGTAATGTAGTGGATCCCCACACAAACATGCAATGTGTTCCCACCATCGTATCCTCATTGTTGCCAACTCCTCCCACCTTGTTTGCTGTAATACTTGGCATTTTCCACACACAAGAGGTATGTTTTACAATAATTGCTCAAAAGCAAATGACTATGTTTAGAAAATAAAGTCATAGAGAAAGTTCATACTGGTGCTTCTTCTATCTCTCTGAGCGTTTACCCTTCCCTCCCTTAATCTTCCCCCAAGGTCCCCTTCCTGTGTCCTAGAATAGAGAAAACCACTCTCAACAAAGCCTTTCGGAAATAGAAACTAACCAGAAGTTGACTGGCACTTCTCACATCCCAGTGATAAAACGAATAGTAAGAAGCATTTTCCTAATGTACCAGAAGATTGATTTTATTATGCAAACTATGGTTCTGAAGGTTAGGCTGCTATAATCTCTTCTTTTAAAGATCTCCCACAAAATGGCACTTTAAAAAATAAAGTCCCCCTTCAGGATCAGTGGATTGGAAAGGGGGAACCGATTACAAGGATCTACATGTGACCACCTCCCTGGGGTACAGACAACAGAAAGTGGGTGAAGGGAGACATCGGACAGGGCAAGATATGACAAAATAATAATTTATAAATTATCAAGGATTCATTAGGGAGGGGGGAGCGGGGAGGGAGGGGAAAAATAAGGAACTGATGCTAGAGGGCTTAGGTGGCAAGCAAATGTTTTGAGAATGATGAGGACAATGAGTGTACAAATGTGCTTTACACAATTGATGTGTGTAAGTATTGTGATAAGAGTTGTATGAGCCCCTAATAAAATGATTAAAAATAAAGAAAGAAAAAAAAATGTCAATCCCCCCAAAAAAGTCCCAGCAATGAAACTGTTATAAAAATACATTCATTAAAAATAACACATTATTCAGTTGTAACATGAAAATGTGTTATTATTGTGCATCTAGAGACTATTTATCCATAGAACTCTCTAGTTTTGAAAGAGTCGTAAGACATCAGCTTTATGTGGTACTTACATGGTTCTCAGGGAAATCTGCAAATGCATCTTGTAGATCAAATAAGAAATATTTCTCCAAGGGTAGGACCAAAAAATTGCTACAAAATCATAGAAACCTTTATTAAACACAAAATATCGAAACGGTAAATTATTGTTTCTAGACATGGCGTCCCCGAGGTCTGTGCACTTGCGATGGTGGGGCCACCTCTCCAAACACCACTGCAAAGAACTCGGGTGCTTCCCTCCATTTATGCCACTCTACGACGGCAGCTGCGGCATCCTCACTCAAGTCGGGTCCCCTTTGAGTTTGAGAAACAGAGGCCTGAATGGTCAAGTTCAGGGCTGCAGGGTAAATGGGAAAAAGCTTCCCAACAAAATCCTCACAGGACAGCCCTTAAGAATGAGCAGTGCGTTGCTGGGATGGGAAACGTTTCCTGGGCGTAACTGTACTGGCCTTTTTCTTGTCAATACAGTTTTTCATTTTTTTAAAACTTCTTTATTATAGCCCATCCTTCAGGACAATCTTTGAAAATCATCCCTGTGCAATCCCAAAACGTAATTGCCCTAACCTTCTGAGCTGAACTTTCTGTTTTGAATTTTACCTGCCCAGTAGTTCCTGTTAGACATCACTGTTTTGATTGAACCTGTTTTGAAAGGACCTACTGAAACTAAGCCAAGTGCATGACTGAGAGGACTTGTCTGCAGCCTCCACTGATGGAATAGTCATGCTGAAAAACATGTATTTGGAATAAACACATGCTTGTGTCAACTGGAGCCTTAGTAGCAATACGTTTTGACTTCCCTTGTATCTTATTCACAGGTATTAGTTCCTTTTTGTCACTGAATAATTGGTGGCAAATTTAAACTTTTGTTCTTCAAATTTACTGAAATTGTTATCTTTCAAAATTCTTTCTTTTTAAAATATCCAAATGTCACTGTAGTTTGTCAAAATTCTGCCAAACTCAGACTAGTAAGAAACAGGGAACTAGATTCACTGAGCTATAGTTTTCATAGAACAAAAGGAAACTAAGGATCTAAATCTACCAAAGTAAAATAAGCCTATATGCAAATTTCAGTTAAAACAAACAAGCAAATTTACAAGTGCTCCAAGAACGAGGAAACCGTACAATTACGAAGGCCGTTACAGCGTGCACGTGAGATGAATCAGGAAAGCAAGGAAGACAAAGTAAAAGCCCTGTCAGGGAACATTCCAGTGTGTGTGTCTCAGTTTTCGACCTCCTTTGGACTTCAGACTCGTATTTTGGTTTCATTTGTCATTTTTTAAAATTCACTTACTAATGAACACGAAGAAAATTTATGTTTAGTTGAACAAGAGACAAATGCAGAATGAGATTCTTTATAAATGTGTTTAGGAATATCCAACTCCACTAGAAAAACTATTACTTTATTTATGCTGCATTATATATATGCATATATATGTAACATTTATTATCTGCGTAACAAATGTTTATCATAAGCCCATGTCCTTCAGGAAAATCTTCTAAGATTATCCCTGTGGAATCCCCCAGTGTAGCTGCCCTAACCTTCCCTAACATGTGCATATATGTACGTATTAATTTATATATACGTATAGACACATGCATAAAACATGTAAGAACCTGGGCTCAAGACATATATTTAAATGGCTTAAAGTTCAAGATATGGTTGATTAGCTTACATAAACGTTATAGTATTATATTGCCTTGACAACACAATAGAGTCCAGTAGGTGTAGAGTGTGGTTTCACTAGAACTCACCACAGACATCTGGGGGTGTTCTTGATCACTGGTCTCCCCTTTTGGGCACAGGGAACAGGGGCACAGAGGTCACGTGGCATTTCAAGTCTCTATCAGTCTCTTCCTGTCTCACCCAACCATCTAAGACATAAGAGAATAAATGCTTGGAACTACTTTTCCCTCCTTTCTCTTTCTTTTAAAAATTTTCATTCCCCTCTTTTATTAAATAGTGATTCCTCTAGTTCCACGACTGAGAAGATCAAGAGTTTTCTGATGCTTAAATTACTTTTAGGAGCCCAATTTCATGGCCAAAAAACAAACAAATCTGTGAGCAGATTTTAATGCAGATATTTTAGAGGAGCCTTATCATGGAGTCAGCATATCATTCCAAGAATAATTGATAGCATGGATAACTGTTCCTTATCTTCTTGATTATGGGTTTGCTGGCCACACAGGAAAAATATAATACGTGAACTTATGAAATCATCCAAAACTCACCAAGTGAACAAAACGATAGGAAAGCAATGCTGTGTCTACTCACACACACAAATACCAGACCCAAAAATGATCCAGTTTACCTGGCTTCCTTCAGAAAGACTGGGCTACCAGAATTATTCAATATTTTGTGTATGGAAAATTATCTGTGTGATGACTGAAAATAGAAAAGTGACCTATAAGTAGTTTAATTTTCACATACAAGAATAAGTCAAACAGTTTTGCTAATAGGGTTCCGGTTATGATATATGCACAGGGTCTTCCAAATGAAACTTATTTAAACATGTCTCTAGGTTATAGACAAGTTTTCTCGGTAATGAACTTGTCTTAGACTTACCAGAGTGCTTCCAACAAAAGGTGCAATCAAAGCAGCAGTTTCCAAGGAGCTCTGCTCTCAAAACTGAAGAGCCACCCTCTCCAGTCGATCGCGACTCACAGTGACGTAGTAGGACAGGGTAGAACTGCCCGTGTGCTTCTGTGATTGTCACTCTTTATAGGAACAAAAGGCCTCATCGTTCAACTTCAAGACAGAGAAGCCTACCTCCAGAGGGTAAGGAGACTGTTTGAGGGGATATTCTAGCTACATTTTCCCAAATTTATCAAATGGTGATCTTGGTAGATTTTCTCAAAGGACATGGTATGATCACAGGGGTTTAATATCAACTGGTTTTAGTCAAATTGAAAACTGTGTTAGTGAGGAAAAAGCCAGAAAAGTTATGGCAAGCAAGCAATGTTTTCCCATCACGACAGTGCACCTGTTCATTTTTCAAGCTTAATATGGACGGTCCTGTGAGAACTCTGTCGGAAAATTGTACCTGTTGCACCCTACAGCACTGATCTGGATGCTTCGGACTTCTATTTGTTTCCCAAACTCCAAGAACACTTCAAAAGGACAGGATTTATGTATTTCAAGGATGCACAAATGTCATCTTGAAGTGTGATAAACTGAAGAACTCTTTGGGAAATGAACAGAGAGATGAAAATATTGTCTTCCAAAACTTATAGCCCTAGATGGAGGATATGTTGAGGAATAATAGCATCACATTTTAATATTTATTCAACAAGTTTTCTATGGTTGGTAGAAATACTGTTGTTACTTACCTTCATATATATGGTATATATATATGGTGTGTATATATATATGGTATATATATATATATATATGGTGTGTTGATGGTATTTATTAACATGAATAATAGATTTCACAGTAGTAGATGATCAAAATCTGAAATTAAAGAAGAGACTATTATTTGACTTAGCATTAAAGAAGAACAAGATATTGGCATAGCATGAGAATAAAAATAAAGTGCAAATGTGGAACATATAATTGGTGATAAACTAAAGGGAAAAATGACAGGGAAGCAGGAAGACTGGCTGGGGAGTCGATTTAATGGTCCCAGGCTGTAGGAGAGCCGCTGTGATGGGTCAACAAACAGTAACAAGAGCCTAATATAAGGTAGTAGAAGTGGGATGGAGAGAAGTCCGCTATGAGACATGTTATGGGGGTAAATTGACAAGATGGAAATCTAATTGGGCTGAGGAGGTAAGAGATAGGAAGGTATCAAAGATGTCTGGGAATTTTAGAATTTGAGTGGGAGAGGATATCTATCATATATTATTTGTCACCTAGGAAAACCCCTGGAGCTTATTGAATACAATTCTAGTGTTACAAAGATGGAATTTGAGTTCCAGAGCGTTTAGATAATGGGCTGAAAGTCACAGAGCCATTGCTAACAGAGTTAGACTAGAATCTCAGCCTTCAGACTTCCAATGGTGTCACATAAATTTGCAAAGATTGGAGAAAACATTAAGAGACATAATTTCCCCACACACACACCCAGGGGGACAAACAACAGAAATGTGGGTGAAGGGAGACAATGGTCAGTGTAAGATATGAAAATGATCATAATTTATAATTTATCAAGGGGACACAAGGGTAGGAGGGGGGAAGAAGGAGGGACAAAAGAGGAGCTGATACCAAGGGCTCAAATAGAAAGTAAATGTTTAGAAAATGATGACAACATATGTACAAATATGCTCAAGACAATTGATGTATGTATTGTTATACAAGATGTAAGGGTCCCCAATAAAATGAACTATTTTTTAAGGTTGTAGTCTTTAATCCTTAACAGCAAGTATTTCTTTTTTTTTTTTAAATCATTTTATTAGGGGCTCATACAACTCTTATCACAATCCATACACACATCAATTGTGTAAAGCGCATTTGTACATTC
>NW_022111324.1:3570430-3598258 GCF_000313985.2 Echinops telfairi
AATGTTTCCTCCCCGCTCCCACTACCATGACTCAAATTCGAAAATGAACTATTAAAAGAGAGAGAGAGAACGACATAATCAAAGAGCAGAGCACATTTGATAACAAAGATAAAAATGTAAATAATGACAATAATAATGAAAGATTTCACATACATTCTTACCACAAACTAAGGAGTATGCTAACTACAGAACTTGGTTGTCATCTGATCAACTTCAACGCATGGTGACCTAGGCCCACACTTCATACAATGACTGGGAAAACATTTTTAAAGAAACAGCCGTAACAACAGCCTGGCCCCTAGACTTTTAACGTTTTCTCCTGTCCCTCCAGTCTACTGACTATAAAGACAGTGTGCTTGTGTGCTGCTTACAACTTCAATTTAGAAAGGGGAGCGGTTAGGGTGTGAGGGAGGCATGCAGGAAAGTCTCAAAGAGGGACTAAGGCATGCATTGTGTTTGGAATGTAAGTGAAACTGGTAAAGATGTAGATAAGGAAAATGTGAAAGACGTGACACCAGAAAAGTCACAGATGAGAATAAGCATGGTGTTTGTCGAGATCTGGAGTTGCCTGCACTAATGACAGAAGAGGGACTCTTTGCGCAAGGTTAACCTTTCCCCTCTATCGACAGCCTCCCCACCCCACCTATGCTTGTCATCAGCATTTAATATGCTCAAACCTCCTATTTAAAAACAAAAGCAAAAACACAACACTGTCTTACTCTTACCACAAGCTGAAAACTATAGACTATCTCTTGCCTCCTTTTCACGGCCACATGTCTTAAAAGCATATTCTGTACTCACTATCTCCATCTTCTTTAATGTGTTTGCTTTTCAAACAAGGCCAGTTTGACTTCTGTACCCACTCACCACTCTATGGAAAGTGCTCTCATTAAAGTCCCAAATGAGCTCCCAAATCGGGAAATGTCAGCCTTCTATTTATTATCAACATTTAATTCTGTTGACCAATCAGCCTTGCTCAAAATGCTTTGTTTCCTTGGTCCAGAGGAAGAGGTGCTCACACACTTGGGCGCATTCTTCCTTTCTGGTCTCAGTAAAAAGTACTCTCTGTCCCCGAGATGCTTGGGGGTGGGGGTGGGGGGGTTACCTCAAGTCTGGGCACTCAGTCTTTCCTCTCTGATGACCCGCAACTCCACCCTGACTACTCCTTCGAGCACAAGACCTATGAAGCCAATCAAATCTTGGCGTGTCCCTTGAAATACTTCCAAATGTATGTATGCGCTGGAGCTGGTGCACATTGACTCCCAATGCCCACATACGTGTCCTATCCCTTCGCTTAGGGTTAATTCTACCGGTAGGATGAAGTCATCATGATAGAACTATTTTCAACTTGGAAATTGGCAAATGCTACACATCCAAGGGTTGTTGTTTTTTTTCCTTCTTTGCGAGTCTGCTGTTAAGTATTTACCAACCACAAAGATTCTATAGTAATCCTGTGTGGGTGTCCAAAAGGTTAGCTGGAGTCCACACAGAGGCGTCCCAGAAGAAAGGCCTCATTGTCTTCTGCTGAAAAATCCCCCTTTAAATCCCCATGGAGCACATTTCTACACTGACACACATGGACTCGTGAAACCCCAAAATTCACTGCCACCGAGTCAATTCTGACTCACAGTAACCCTATAGGACAGGGCAGAACTGCCCTTATGGGTTTCTGAGACTGTGACTCTTTAGGGGAGTAGAGTGCCTCATCTTTTTCCTGTGGAGTGACTAGTGGTTTTGAACAGCTGATCTTTCAGTTAGCAGCCAAACATATAACCGAATACACCACCAAGCTTCCTCACTGGGTTTTGATGAGTCGAACTTGATAGCAACTTGCAATGGGTTGTAATGGTTCAGTAACTGTCACAAAAGGAAAAAAGAAAGAAAAACTCACTGCCCTGAGGCCCATTCTGCAACCCTTTGGGACATGGTAGAGCTACTTTTGTGGGTTTCTGAGACCGTAGCTTTTTTTTTATTACTTTTATTGGGAGCTCTTACATCTCTTGTCACAATCCATACATTCCTCCAGTGTGTCATACACATTTGCACATATGCTGCCATCATCATTTTCAAAGCATTCTCTTCCTACTTGAGCCCCTGATATCAGTTCCCATTTCTTCCCCTTCCCTCCTCCGCCCTCCCTCCCTCAAGAACCCTTGGTACGTTATAAATTATTATTTTCATATTTTAAATCGTCCTCCATCGCCCCTCACCCACTTTTCTGTTATTCATCCCCCTGGCAGGAGGTTATAGGTTGATCCTTGTGATCAATTCCCCCTTATTTCGCCTCCCCACTCCCCCAATCCTCCTGGTATCTCTACTCTCACTGTTGGTCCTGAGGGGTTTCTCTATCCTGGATTCCCTGTGCTGCGGGCTCTTATCTGTGTGCACGTTCTGGAGACCACAGCTGTAAATGACACGAGAAACCTTATCTTTCTCTAGAGGAGTGATCGGTGGATTTGAACTGCTAACCTTGTGGTGTTGCAGCCCATTAAATAGTCGATCATTTAGGATTAAATTCATACTGTCCCCACTAAGTGTGAGATGGGTCTCACGTTGTGTGAACCTGGTACGTGTTGCCACCAGAAGAAGTCCAATCACTCCATTCCTTAATCCCATCACCAAGGCGTTTTCAGCATCACAGTTCAATGTTTCTCGTTTCTATCCATCTCTGCCTTGCCATCACGATCTGTTGTACACTCACGTTGACTGCTTCTGCCTAAAGCAGGATTCCCTCACTTTCCCTTCATCTAATTGACTGTTGCTCATCCATCAAAGTAACTTCAAAGCAACTCATTCAGGGAACTTCCTTTGACCCCTCAGATTACACCAAACATCTCAATTACCTTTTCAATGAATAATAAGTAAATAAATAAATAAATCGACGCTTTACAAAATGTCACAAGAGTGAGCCATTCAAACCACGTGTGCGTTAGTAGCACTTGTTGTGTTACTAGGGGCCTTCGAGTCAGTTCTGACCCATAATGACCCTATGTGGAACAAAACGAAAATGTGGCCCGGTCCTGTGCCGTGCTCACAATTGTTCTTGTGTTTGAGCCCATTGTTGCAGCCACTATGTCAATCCATCTTGTGGTGGGCTTTCCTCTCTTTCACTGCCTCTCTACTTTGCCAAGCATGATGTCCTTCTCCAGGAACTCATAACAACATTCCAAAGTACATAACCTTGCCTCTAAGGAGCATTCTGACTGTTTTCTTCCAAGACAAATCTGTTTGTCCTTTTGTAAGTCTGTGGTACTTTCAATATCCACAATTTCAATATCAATAGTAGAAGCATTGACTACTATCAACCCCCATGCAAATAACTGGAAATGTTCCTGACTATTTATTATTCCTACAGGAGTGCTTCGCATAAACCAACTCGAGATAGATTGGCATATGACAGTTCAAGAAAGTGTTCTACCTTCAAATCCAGACATGTCCCTTTGAGAGACACACTCCTTGGAGTGTGGAATGCAAAAGCTAGAAAGATTCTGGAAGAATTTGACAGAGACACCCAAACGTCAGGGACACCTGTGTGCTGGATAGGGGTGGCATCCCTTACTGTCTGTAGATATTTCCAAGGAGAATGGGTTAGCTTCCAAGCTAGCATATCACTGTCAGACACTGTGTTTGGATGTATGTAAGAAATAATTCTAGTTAGAACAAAAGTTATAATAACACATTTTCATACTTAACATTCTTGGAAATGTGATTAGTGCCAACAATGCATTTGATCTTCACAACAACCCTAGTATTTATTACCATCATTCTAATTTTATAGATGAAGACAAATGCATAAAGAGGTTAAATGAATAGTTCAAAGTCACACCTTTCCCCCCCAAATTCCACAAACCCAGGTGGGGTGAGACATTGAACCAGGCGTGCAAGCTGCGGAGCAGGCACGCTTGATCAACACGCTCACGACAGGCAGGGGTGGTGCTCAAGTAGTTTAACAACCAGTGTGCCACCCTAATAACCACTTAAAGTTTTTTTTTCAAGCAAATGATATATCAAAAGGTTGTTTATTATTTCACACAATTACTACTTAAATAAGAACAATGAAAGAGGTGCACAAAATGGGGTTATATTATGAGAGTTTTAAAATATTAATACAAAATATGGAATAATTCCTGAAATAAAACAATAAAACTGTTATTTAAGATATTTCTATATTGCTTCTTCATTGGCGTCCTCGCTTGCAATCTTCTTTGCTTTTATCTAAACATCATCGGCTGTGTGGTTTCCCCTTACCAATATTTCCACTGTAGGAGTAGGATCCTGTTCCTCTAGAGGTGCGCCATTTAGCCAACAGTCACTGTGTCTGATGTATTAGAAACAGGTAGGTGGCTTCTCTTCTTTGGATAGATTACGTTCAGCTTTGAAAAACCCCTTTCTACTTTTACTGACCTTACAGCAGTTGTTCTGACAATAGTTTTAACTCTTGGAGCACTTTTGGGAATTGTATAATGCACTCATCCTATCCCCTGGGAATTTGGGGAGTAACACAAAGCCGAAACAAGTAACCTCTGGTGTCAGCCTCTGGTCGTCACTTTTCCCCTTTACGTGATATGTTTGTTTACTGAAGTAACAAACACAAGGGAATAAAAATGTAGTACTTCATCAAAAGTATAGAGGGTTTTAGGAAATGAATATATAAATGTAACAAGCATCAAAAAAACCTCACTGCCATCTAGTTGATGCTGACTCATAATGACCCTACAGGACAGAGTAGACTTGGCCCTGTGGGTTTGTGAGATTGTAACTCTTTAGCAATAGCTAGCACTGTGTGCCACTCCGCTTGAGTGGTTAGTGGTTTTAAACCATTGACTTTGCACATTGCAGCCCAATATGTAACCACCATACCACCAGGTCTCCCTATTACAAGCAGAGTTCTGTCTGATTTATTATACCAATGGATGAAATGAATATTACTACAGGTGCTTAGAATACACTGTTGGGCAGATGAACCTTAAAAAAGAGTAAACAATGTAAATTTGTGATTTCCTTATTGGGCAGCTGCTTAGCCACCCACTTTGGAAAGAATCCTGATTACAAGTGCCATTTCAACAACCCGTGAACCGAACTCAGCAAAAATTAGGTATCTGCTCTGCCCAACTGGTGCGAACTGGCTGAACCCCACCACTGACTCTAGGGCTTTTTCTCTGGTTAAAGGTTTCTACTTGAGTAAAGAGGTACAGCCTCAGAGATCCACGGTGTCAGTTCTGCCCTGTCCTACAGGGTGTCTGTGAGTTAGGATTGACTCAATGGCAGTGAGTTTGGGGGTTTTCTGGACAGAGCTGGGGTTTGGTAGAAACTAGCAAGGGTAAAGCATAGCTTCATTTGATCAGGTTTCATTTTTGAGGAGGAGAGCAATGATCTTTCTATCCTACAACTTTTGCCTTACATAAAGCCTTATTAGCTGGCACAAAGGGGCGTGCGAGCCAGTCTGGTTGAGTGTCATCATTCCTGCAGTCTTTTCTTTCTCTTTCCCCATATCCCATTCCCTCCAGCCCTGTTGTTGGAGCCTGCTATTTGAATGTATTGAACTAAAATACTCAGAGGCATAGGGGGAAAATATGGATATAGCAACCACAGGCTGTCAAATTTAAAAAGACAGGGGAATGGTGCAAATCAATGTCCTGGGTAGACAAGGAGCACCTTCCCTGATACTCAGGGCAGTCAACAGCCAGGAAACACAAGATGCTGGCAGCCTCTTCCTCTCCTTAGTTGGCTCACTGCAGAAGTGAACTACATGCATCGATGATATACACATGGAGGGGTGAAAAGAACAGCACATTTTTAAGGGTGTTTGAAAGGGTTCTGGGGTTCCTGGTGGTGCCGTGGTTAAAACACTTGACCGCTAACCAAAGAGCTGAGGGTTAGGACCTACCAGCTGCTCCATGGGAGAAAGATGTGGCAGTGAGCTTCTGTCAAGATTCTATCCTTGGAAATGCTATGGGCAGTTCTATCCTACTCTATGCTTCAAGGGTGCTAGGAATTGGAATTGACTCAATGGCCATGGGCTTGGTTTGGGGGCAGGGGGCGGGGTTTGAGAGGTCTCTGCTTCCTTATGCATTTTTAAGTCTAGCTGCTTATCTGTGGTCTTCTCTTCCTTTGCAGGCCAGTGTGTGTTTTGAAGACAAAGATGTGTGTTCTGCTTTATCGTTTTGCTCAACATTTAAAAGTACAAAAGAGACTTTTAAAAACGTAACTGCAATTGAAGTGGCTGGAGAGCAGAGTGAGCAGAAATGGCTAGTGCAGGCATGCTCTAAAGCTTTGAGCATGATGTTCAATCATAAGCACTCACTGGAGTTAACAAAAGCACTATTTACAGAAGCAAAATGTAAGAGGCAGACACCCATGTTGGTAGCTGGCACAACATTCTCTCTCTCTGTCTCTCTCTCTCTCTCTCACGCACAGACCAGCTCTTTTTCAAAACTCATTTTTGATAAAAGTTCATGAGTCCGGTTAGAGTGGACTTTACTTAACAGTTCTAAATTCATTTAAAATGTACCCACCTGTGTGCATAGATGCCTCATCAGACTTACATGTGAGTGAATGCATCAGAAACCCTGTTAAATAGTCTTCGTCTCACATACACGAGACATGCTCACAGTTTCAGGACCAAGGTCATGGTGCTTATCATACATATTTCTATTAGGAAATTTAAGGAAGGGTCTGGGTTGCTATGAACGTGCTCACCCGCTCCGGAGCTGAGATTGTGAAGGGCCATCAAGTCCATTTTTGACTCATAGCAAACCCAGGTGACAAAACTGTCAGGTGTTCCTCCCAGGAAGTCACTGGGTGGATTTGAACCACTAGCCATTTGTTTAGCAGCCAAGGACGTAAAGATGGATTCTCCAGGAATCCTTCACCCTAGAGCATTAAGAAATTAATGGCTTTCAGAATCTAGACCTGGAGGTCTCAACTACATCTAGAATTCCACTTTCTTTCACTTCATGCATCCCTTATAGGGGAAGTGCCATCACCCGCCCCTAATGTCCCATCCACCTCCTCCCAGGCAGAGAGTGGCCTTCCTTGCACTCCATGTGATTGTTACAAGGAAGGTGGATGCAGGCACTAGCCCCGTTCCTGCCCGTGTTTCCTCTGTCGACCCTCCCTTCTCTGCCTTGGGCTGTGTCAGTTCCTTTCTCTCTACACTGCATCTCTTTTAGTTCCAAAAATAGATCATTCAATTTAGGAAGAACAATTAACTGGAAAGAAAAAAATCTGAAGTATGGAGAGGCATTTCAGCTTCTCTATCAGGCATGAAGTAATTGGAAACACCACGGCAGTGTCTTTACCCCAATCTGCTTCATTCTACAGAGTGAGCTTTAGGAAATCCATGGTCTCAAAAAGGTCGGACTCAGTTCCTACAAGTCCACAGCACCTTGGTTGTCGGCTCCAAGCCTGTCGCAGGCTAATGAGACAGAGGAAGACTGTACTGCTGTGATTCCATTAGTGTTTGTACTAGATTTGCTCCATAAAGCAAACTTGGATGTTTTCAGTGATTTCTTGCCCACTAGATACTTATTATCTTCTCAAAGCACTGGACTGTCCCCTGAAACCTAATTATATCTGCCTCGGTCTGGAAAGTCCTGGGGGATTTTAGTGCAACATCACTGTCATCTCAAGACAGTGCTCCTCAAAGTGTGAGGCTCAGAAACACCTGGATCAGAATCACCTGGGATCTTAGTTAAAAAGACAGTCTCAGCCCACTTCTGAAACCTGATATTCAGGTAGTTCCGATGGGACAGTAACATGTGAGCAAAGAATGCTCACCTTCTTTGTGGAAGACCCAGGTTCCTGGCCAATGTTTCTCGTGTGCTACTATGATGTTGAACGGGTTCCAGCATAGTTTCTAGATTAAGACAAACTAGAAAGAAAGATCTGACAATCTGCTTCTAAAAGTCATCCAATAAAAACTCAGTGTTCATACTGAATTGTGCATGGGCTTACCATGAACAGGAGCAGACTTGATAATAGCTATCAACAACAATGTTTGAGAACTATGGTTCGGGTTCTGAATAAAGAGCTATCCCAATTCTACCTACAAATCCGGCTGTACCAGAGGATGTCCACTGGTATAGAGAGGAACTGGAAACACAGGGAATCCAGGACAGACAAACCCCTCAGGACCAGTGCTGAGAGTGGACATACTGGGAGGGTAGAGGGAAGGTGGAATAGAAAGGGGGAATTGATCACAAGGATCTACATATAGCCCCCTCCCTGCGGGACAGACAAACAGAAAAGTGGGTGAGAGGAGAAGTCAGACAGTGTAAGACATGACAAAATAATAATAATTTATAAATTATCAAGGGTTTGTGAGGCAGAGGGAAGGGAAACTATGAGAAGCTGGTACCAAGGGCTCAAGTAGAAAGCAAATGTTTTGAGAATGATGAGGGCAACAAATGTACCGATATGCTTGACACAATGGATGGATGGATGGATTGTGATAAGAACTGTACGAGCCCCCAATAAAATGAGTTAAATAAAAAAAAGAAAGAAAGACAAAAAGAGAGATCCTAGCTAATGAAAGCCGTTAGCTCTGAAACTCTCAGGGACAGCTCTACCCTGCTCCCCGGGGTCGCTGTACGTAGCATGGTGGATGACAGTGAGTGTCAAAGTTCAAGGCCCTCTCGGGCAGTGGCCCCAAGCAGGGCTCATTTTGTTCCCCCGCACCTCAGACAACACCTGCAGACATTTTTTGCTGTTGTCACACCTGGAGGTTGGGAGTCAGTGCTCCTCACTTCTAGGCACCTCAGAGGCCAGAGATGTGCTAAACTCCCTACAGTGCACCAGACAGCTCTCCACACAAAGAGTTATTTAGCCCCAAACAGAACCGAGGGTGATAAATCCTGCTCTACAAGAGTGGTTCATTTCTGATTCTAACCAGGAGTTCTCAATAGCTATGCAGACCTCTAGTTGTGTGAACCTTTTTTTCAAACTATGAATAACTAAATAAGTCTAGTTGTTTCTGACTAGTAATTTTTTTTTCATTTTTTAAATTGGGGGCTCATACAGTTCTTATCACAATTCATACATCCATCCATTGTGTCAAGCACATTTGTACATATGTTGCCATCATCATTTTCAAAACATTTCTTTATACATAAACCCTTGTTATCAGCTCCTCGTTTTTCCCCTCCCTTCCCCACCTTCCTCACTCATGAACCCTTGATAATTTATAACTTATTATTATATTTTCATGTCTGATGTCTCCCTTCGCCAACTTTTCTGTTGTCCATCCGCCTGGGAGGTAGTTATCTTTAGATAATTGTGTTAGGTTCCCCCATTCACCTCCCACCTTCCCCCTCCCTTCCTGGTTTAACAACTCTCATTATTGGTCCTGTGGTGTTTATATGTCCTGAATTCCCTGTGTTTCCAGTTCTTATCTGTACCCTTGTACATGTTCTGGTCTAGCCGGATTTGTAAGATAGAATTGGGGCATGACAGTGCAGGGGGAGGAAGCAGTAAAGAACTAGAGTAAAGTTGCATGTTTCATCAGTTCTATACCGCCCCCTGACTGGCTTGTCTCTTTCTTGTGACCCTTATGTAAAGGAATGCACAATTGTCTACAGATGGGTTGTGGGTCTCCACTCTGCACTCCCCTCATTCACATTGGTATGATTTTTTGTTCTGGGTCTTTGATGCCTGATACTTGATCCCATTGACACCTCATGATCACACAGGTTGGTGTCCTTCTTCCATGTGGACTTTGTTGCTTCTCAGCCAGATGGTCGCTTGTTTATCATCAAGCCTTTAAGACCCCATATGCCATATATTTTGATAGCCAGGTACCATCCGCTTTCTTCACCACATTTGTTTATGCACACATTTTGTCTTAAGCCACCATGTCAGGAAGGTGAGCATCATGGAATGCCAGATTATTAGAACAAAATGTTCTTGCATTGAGAGAGAACTGACCAGTAGGTTTTTAACAGAATTGAATAAGAAATGATGTACCAGAGTCTGTTACATTTAGTACTATAGGTATGATTTCATGAATTATTCAATGGAGATACATGTATGAACTAAATTATTGTGAATTAGACAAGGTGACTTCAGAAGATTTATGGAAGAAATTGAATTAAAAGATAATGGAATTTCCACAGACGTTTTGATGCCCCTCATAAATGAGAAGTTGTTAAATACATTTCTTTTTGAAATAAAAAATAACACACATCCCCAAAAGTACATAAACCATGAAGGTATCGCTTGGTGAATTATTGTATTCATTGTATGATTATAAGGTAAACATTGCTTTAATATTACCCAGGACAATAAATGGAAATCACCTAGAAAACCAGGGACCACTGTGTACCTCCTAATAATTATACTTCCCTTTAGCTGCAGGCTAACCAAAAACTCCACTGCCATAGAGTCCAGTATCGGATTCCATCAGCCCTATATAGGGTTCCTGAAACTTTGTAAATCTTTACAGAAGCAGACTGCCTCATTTTTCGCCCATGGAACGCTGGTGGGTTTGACACAATCCAAGGCTTACCCAACGTTACCACCAGTCTGCTCTAGGAACTGTAGACACTACAGCTAACCATTACTATACTTGTTATCCTTCGTTTTCTTTTCTTTTTTGGTTTTCTAGTTTGTGTCTATGTAGTTTAAAAGTTCATATAAATGGAATTCTATTATATCTAATTTCTATTTTTCAACATTTACATTTATGAGATTCATTCATATTGTATGTAGCAGTGGGTTGTTAATTCTTATGACAATATAATATTCCAATGTATAACTATGCCAATATTTATATCCATTCAAGTTTTGGGTCATTTGAGTTATTTCCAACTTGGCACTATTATAAATGATGCTCATATGAACATTCTTATGAATCTACTGGTCGACATGTGCATGCCCTATGGTGGGAATATTGAAAAGAGGAATTGCCCCAGAAACTATGGTCCTTGGTCACAAGAATAGTATATTAGGTAGATTGGCCTACATTTATGTCTTGTTAAAAGGTAAAGAAAGTCCATTTGTATTTTCCTTCCTCGACAATGTCTTACCTCATTGGTTCTTTGAACGCTCATATATTTTAGGATGATCTTGTTAAGCTCCTCAATAATTCTTCTTAGGGTTTTGATTGGAATTAAACTGACTGTACACATTAAATAATAGACCTTTTAGCCCAGGAGCATGGTACAAATCTCGACTATGTTATTCTTAAATTCCCTTTCATTGTCATTCTTAGTCTGAGGGGCCCACACAGCAGCTCTGCTGGCACAGTGCTAGAGAGCTCCACCACTCACGAAAGATCAGTAGGTCCACGCCAGCCTCCGCTGCGAGCACGGACCGCAGGATCAGCTGCTCTAAAATTGCTCGGTTGCTGAGTCAGATTGGACCCAATAGTACACAACCAAGACATCTCTTACATATTTGGCTGGATTTATTCATAATTATTTGATATTTTATGATAATATGAATAATAGTGCTAATTTTTTTGTTTCTGTGTGATTATAGAAATAAATTTTTTTATTAACCATGTAGTCACTAATTCTCTATCCATTCTAATAAGTTATCTGTGAATTTTGGGGGTTTTCTACATATATACCATCAATGAATAATGGCAGTTTATTTCTGACAATCTAATACTTAAGTCCTTTTTGTTTCTTTGTTGGCATGGCACTGGTTGGAAGCTTCAGCATGAGGTGTGATGTCAATCTGACCATTAGTCATCCTTTTCTTGTTCCAGAGAGCAAAAGAAAGTTTTCAACATCCAAGCGAGTTCCTAAATGTTTGTAATAAATGGAATTAAAAGACAATGGAAAATTTCCATGAATTTTTGAAGCCCCCTCAAATAACTGTGCAGAATCATGTTGACTGTAGTTTTCTTAAATAGATCATCCATATCAGATTATGAGTGATTCATTCTGTTATTTGCTTATAAAAAGGTTTTGTCATGACTGGATCTTGGTTTGTAGAATAGGCTTTAACGGTATCTACTAAAATGATACTGTTATTTTCTTCTTTATTCTATTAACATGTCAAATTAAACTGATCTATATTTTCATGTTACAGCAACCTTGTGTTAATTAGATGAATACAGCTCAGTCAGTATGGATATGTTTTAAATATATATTGAAGGATTTGGTTTACTAAAAGTATATTTGTACAGGATTTCTGTATCTATGTTCATGACACACACAAGTATATAATTTTTCTATTAAATCTTGTCTCTGTTGACTACTGGTATCGAGGTTATATGACTATAACATAAAAGGGGATGTATTTTTTTTTTTAGTAATCTGCGGAAGTAAGTGTAAAACTTACTTATATTGCTGGTATATTTGCTCTTTAAATGTGATGTGGGATTTTGACAGTAGAATGATGTGGGTCTGAAGGTTCTTTTGTGGAAATGTTTTACTTATAGATCAAATACTTTAAGGGCTATAGAACTGTGTATGTTTTGAATTTATTTGTGTTGCCATTGTGGTAAACTCAATTTTACCAGAAACTTTCCATTTCATTGTTGGAAAAATTTTTTCATAACAACCTCTTATTATCAATACTCAAAGTATCCCTGTTAGAGCTATGGTTAAATATTCATCTGCTGATCAAACCTACCAGACACTCTACAGGAGAAAAGACCTGGCGATCTGTTCCCATAAGGACTTCCGCATAAGAGACCCCGTGGAGCAGGTCTACTCTCTCTTATAGAGTTGTTATGAGTCAGAATCAGTTTGACAGTACCTAACAACAACAACAACAATATATCAATATTTTTTATATCTAACAAGTACTTTTTTTATTTAATTTGATGTATTCCTAAGCAATTTGTTATATATATATTAAGAATGACTGAGTAGCTATTTGAAAAAGTAAGTTAAAATCTATATCTCAAACATATAGCAAAAGAACAAATGCCACAAGAAATAATGGAAACATTTGATTTATATTCCCCTTGTAAATGCCTTTTGGAGTATTTTCTTTAAAACTTCTCTGTCCCGAAATGAAATATGAATACTTTAGATGATAAAGAATAAAATGTTTCTGCATGACAAAACAGAAAGGCATTGTGTGTAATTATAATGGCACATTGGAAAACATTTATTAATCAGATTTCAAAAGACTAAATGCTCAAAAATATAAAATTTTCTAACATTGTAGTACCATGAATTTACTCGATATGGCTTGTCTAGTCAGAGTCTTTTGTAACTTCCACCAAATCACTGGATGGAATCATCCAAGTAAGATGTATGAAACGTTCACATGGAAGTTGGTGAGTTTTGCCATGCCACTGTATAAAATGAGCTATCTCAGAAAGAGGAATGGAGTCTCTCACCACCATCATGAACAAAGAACCAGTAGTGGAAGGCATCCTTTGCACTCTAAGATTCCTCTTTGATGCAGGAGACAGAGTTATTGACATTGAGAAGCAGCAGCAAAGTGCTAAAAAGCATCAGAGGCAGCAGAACCAGAGCACAGGTTGGAGCAGTGAGCTTCCAAGTCCGCAGAAGTAGGTTTGCTGGCCCATGGAGCTAGAGCCTTCTGTTTGAGGCTCAAGGTGCAGTGGTACACCCTTTGAGCATCTATCAGCAGTGTTAAAGGAGCTTTGTAACATTTCCCCAAGCAGGGCAAAGGCCAGGGCTACTTGGCTGTGCAATGGAGAACCAGATAGAGGACTGCCTGTGGGTATTTGGGAGAAGAGTCGCGCAGAAACCAAAGAACTGTAACCTGAGCGTTTCTAGGCTTGACCTGTAATCAGTCAGGTTCCCTAATGAACCCCATTTTTGTGAATAGAGTCTGTGATTTCTTTGAGGGGATACCCAAAACGAACGTGGAATTTTTTTCAAAGCTATGCATTAATTTTTTTAAAATTTAAAACAACTTTATCACTTTTAAAGTTCTCTCCATTACACTTAATACATTTGTCAACTCTGCGATTCCATTCTTGGAAACATTTTTCAAACTCATCCCTTTGGATAGCCGGATGGCCCACAGCAACGCTTTAGTTTTTTGTTTTGGTTTTTTCACCTCTTCAACTTCGTCAAATCGCTACCCTTTCATATCCCTCTTCATTCACGGAAACAAAAAGAAGTCTCCTGGAGTGAGGTCAGGTGAGTAAGGTGTGTGGGGCAAAAGAGACATGCAGTTTTTTTGTTTTGGTTTGTTTTGGTTTTTGCCCAAAACTGCCTCACTGAGACGACTGTGTGAGCAGGTGCATTGTCGTGGTGGCAAACCACCCTATCTGCCACAAATCAGGCCTTTTTTGTCACATGCTGTTACTCAATCTTTTCAGAACCTCTAAATAGAAAGCTTGATTAACAGTTTGACCTGGTGGAATGAATTCCAACTGCACGATGGGTTGACATTTTCGTCCATTCTGGAAGTGGATGGACGGACAGAAGAAGGTTTGTCATCAATCGTCATTTCACCGTCTTGAAACAAGAAATCCACATGTAGTGTACACTTGAGTTTTTCCCATGGAACTGTCCTTGTCAGCTGTGTTCAACATCACAACTGTTTCTGTAGCATTTTTCCTGAGAAGGAAACACAATTTCACAGCTGTATGCTGCTCTCTTAAATCAGCTATCACCAAAAATGAGGTTTCAGCCAAACTGCTTTTATGAAAAAATTCACTGTGACCAGAGAGAATCTTCCCAGGCTGTTGCCTTTGGGTGCACTAATTCAGAGTGCGATGCTTGATGCTCACCTAGTTGGTAAGAATGCGTACTACGCACGCTCCACTCTGCCCAGTGCAATTCTGATGGTTCAGGGGAACCCCCTCATATGTGGGCATTGCAATGAATTGTCCAACCCACTAAAGAGAAGAAAGTGCTCGCCAAAGAGCAGCTGGAGTCAGAGTGGTAAAGAAGGTCAAAGGGTAGAGGTATGCCTGGCCGCCGTACCAAGGCCTCATGCTGATGGTGATTTTCCTCCTTCCTCTTTGTGAAATCAGTGGAGACCAGGTTCTGCGTCTGCACCATTCTTACACAAACCAAAAAAAAAAAATTTTTAAGACCCCACTGTCATTGAGTCAGGTAGTCATCCTATAGGACAGAGTAGAACTGTCCCCTTGGGTTGCTGAGACAGTAACTGCTCATGGGAGTAGAATGCCTTATCTTTAACCCACGGAGCAGCTGGCATTTTCCAAGGACCTAGCAGTCCAGCTCATAACCAGCTCTGTCAACAGGCCTCCAGCAACTTCACCAACTCACAGCAACCCTCTCTGTATGGGGTCTCCAGGGCTGCAAATCCTTAAGGGAGCAAATAGCCTCATCTTTCGCCCATGAAGCAACTGGTGAGTTTGAACACCTGTCC
Organism: Echinops telfairi; assembly: GCF_000313985.2. Taxonomy (NCBI): domain Eukaryota; kingdom Metazoa; phylum Chordata; class Mammalia; order Afrosoricida; family Tenrecidae; genus Echinops; species Echinops telfairi. The sequence goes on from NW_022111324.1 coordinate 3,585,710, forward strand.
TTAAGGTGAGCAGCCCAATGCCTACCCAACAGTACCACCAGGGTCCTGTAGACAAACAAATAGCAATCCAAAGGAAAATAAGCAAAGGGCAGTAATAGGCAGTTCAATCAGTAGGAAATACTATTGACTTAGACCTATGATATGACACTCAGCACATTAAGATTACATTGAGAGATCTGTATTTACCACATCAATTTGACAGGGTCAAAAAGATTGCTACATCACTGATTTGGTGAGAAGAGAAAAGGAGCTTTCAAACATTGATAGTGGAAATAAAATTTGATCCAACATCTGTAGCAGACAATATAATAATATCTACTTAAATTAAATACATATTTTAATCTAATAAGTCCAAATTTGTAATTGATTCTATAAGCACTCTTGTAAATGCACAAAATGGTGTATTCATTTGCTTTAAAAATTAAGGAAAGAATTGTATTATATTTCTATTTCATTTTCCCATAATCTTTTTAAAGCCCCTCAAGTATGTATTTTAAATGTGTATTTTACATATATAATTATTTTAGATATGTACACAGTATTTGCTCACTATTTATTCCATGGCTACATAATGTCTCATTGTCAAAATAAACTAAACTCATTTAACCACTCACTGCTCAATGGGTATTGGGTTGTGTTTAATTTCTTATTATAACAAACAGTGTTGTAGGAAATACCTTACTTGCACATCATTCTGCATAGGTATAAGCATGCTACTAGTATATTATGCAAAGTTCAGAACAGAGTTATAGCCTAAGGTATAAAAAAAGTAATGAAAAATACATACTTTGCTAATATAGTAAAAATAATATAAATGTTAGAATATATACATGAAAAACTCCTAAGATTTTGTTTTGGTGAAGGGTAATATTTGGTGGCAAAAAATAGGAGCAAGGAGAAATATTTTTTCACTACATAGTGTCTTCTAACTTTATCATTATTAAGCACATCAATTATTTCTGTAAAAAGAAATAAATAAATAACCAGTGATTTAAATAGTTACTTTTAAAGGTTTCTTACTTGTTTGTTTTTTATTTTGTTTTGTTGTTTTGCCCATGTCCGCTTATGTATTCTCATTTTCCAGTGGGAACAAGAATTTGGTTGTAACAAAGAAGAGTCAATACATAAGAAAATTTGAGCAATGTTTATGCATCTTCCTTAGCAATCAAGTTTGAGATGGCTCATATTGATTTTGCAATGTTCCAAAAATACTGTTCATACAAATATGTTTCACTACATACTGTTAAGTATACCAGAGGCTTTCAAACATATTCGATTATGATTCACAGTTAGAAATATATTCTGTGGCCTCATCTAGTGCCATACACAACAGAAATAAAAATTTCGTTAAAAAAGAAACAAAAATTAAGACTTATTCCAACATTTTTTTCATTTTGTACTTTTTAACCTTTTTAGAAATGGTAATTACTACCTCATATGCATGTGAAAGTTGAACACTGAATACAGAAGATCAACCTGTACCTCTTGAACTTAAGACTGAAACTCCCTGATGGGAGAGAAAGCAAAAGATGGCCACCCAAGACTGTGGAAATAGCAGTCCTTGGCCTTTGGGTGAGAACCCTGGCTTAGTGGGCATCCAATTAAAGGACATCAAGAGCCACCACTTATTTAGTATCTCAATGCTTTCTTTGCATTAATGTGTCAGGTATTCATCTGATAGGCAAAGATCTGCCTTTGTAAGAAATGTTACAGTTAATTTTACCTTAGCAGCAGCCCCAAAGCTCATTGTAAACACAGCTCAATCAATTAAGAAATCAATCTGTATAAAAACAACCATTTAAAAATTTAAAAAATAAAATAAAAAAACAAAACAAAAACCAAAAATTCATGGATTGCAGTTCACAGCTGGACTATACTCCCATAAACTCCTCATATCAACAGTACCTTAAATTCTATGACATTGGATAAATTATTGATGTTATCAATGCAATTACCTTATACCTCAACATTATTGACAATGTTTTTCATTTTTGTTTGTTTTGTTTGAGGTTTTGTTTTTTCCATTTCAATTTTGTTGGTTTGTTATTGTTCTCTTTGGCTTTTTTTCGTGCTGAATTTGATTTTGTTTTTATCGTAATATGATGACCTCCAAAGTAAAACAGAGTTGTTCATAACTCATGGACCAGTAGGTGGACACTGGGCTTAATTCTAGCACCAACCCATGAACATTCTTATAACAGGGCCCTGCTCAATACTCGCCTTCATGAAATGATCACTGAAGACAATGGTGCTACAGGAAAGTGTGGTGAAGAAAGCAGATGGTGCCCAACTATCAATTGGAATAGTGTCTGGGGTCTTAAAGAATTGTTTTCAAACAAGCAGCCATCTAAGTAAGGAGTCAACTAAGTTCTGATCAAAGACACACACCAGCCTGGGCAATCCTAAAATGATGAGAAGAAAATCCAGATATGGTGCAGGGAATGGTATCAGAGCTTAAATTGTAAACACCCCATTTGTAGAAAGTTAATGAGGAGAGTAGGAGCCCAAAATCCATCTGCAGAGTACCGAGTCACATTCAGCCTCTGGCAGATCCCGTGTGGTCACAAAAAGCTTTACTAACAGACAGAGACTATTGTAAACTTGATTATGGTGGATCGAATTATGCTGTAATATGATATTTGGTCAGTTGACTTTCCTCTTGACCCAACCTGAATTTGCTCTAGGCTTAACAATTTCTCCTTTGTTCCAGGGCAGAAATTTCTTCTCTGGCTTTTAAAAATATTGTTGGTGAACTTTTCTTTCTTACTCTTTATTTTTACCCTTGTGTGATTATCATTTTCTTCTTTCATTTTGTTTTTATTGTTTGTGTTGGGTTTTCCAATTTATGAAGCACAGGAGTGGATGCATAGAGACAATAACTAATGTGAGGGTTTATCAGAGAGAGGGGGAGAGAAATTGGGGAGTAAAACAATGAATGTGGGAGGGGGCGGAAGCACTAAAACTGATTGTAATTCCATATATATAACTCTTTTTTAAAGTGAGGTAACTATGGAAGTGTATATGTGAATTTCTATTAAGAAAACTATTTTTTTTTTACCAACAGATAAATCAATTTACTAAAATAGTTGCTTTAAGCATCTGCAATGGTGACGTCAACGTCTACTCCAGGTTCAATACTTATGGAAGTGATCTGCTTAACTATCTCAGAAGGACTGTGCAAATCAATGAGACGCTGTGGATTCTCATCTGGAATGGGTCCCAGGTCTTAGAACCTTCACCACAGGGAGTTTTCCTGGTCGTAATTCTCGGTCTTGGGAGGCATCCTAACTGGTCCCTTCACTTTCAGGTTCTTCTCCTTAGCCCCTCTGATCAGGTCAGCACACATATTCTCCAAGGATTTCACGTTGCGGCTGGTCAGGGTAATTCTAATCCGGTGAATGGCCACCTCTGGTTCCACAGGTGTCTTTCTGGTGTCCTTAAATGCCATGGCAGCAGGGCGCTTCCCGACTGACTTGTTCCTCGGAGAGAGCGAACAGCGGTGAGTCAGGAATGGGAAGGGGGGGGGGGGGGCGGAGCATGGCAGGACGACGGCCGCGTCTTCTCAAAGAGCAAGAAAACGATTTTTTAAAACAAACTAAAGTTACCATCATTATATGATGGTGAAGAAGGAAGAGTACTTGCTTAGGGGGCATTGGTTTATGCTAAAGGTGGTGGAATAATTTGGAAAAGGATATCAATAATGGTGGCACAAGAGTATCATCAATGGTACTGAATTATACATGTAGAAGTTGTTGAATTGAAAAAGTTTTGTTGTGTATATGTTTGCCACAATTAAAAAATACACTAATAATGAGTGTTATGAAGAAGAAAATGTTCTAAAATTGACTGTGGTAATGACTCAATAACTATTTTGATATGATTGAACAATTGAATTGTATGATGTGTAGAAGAAGTGCCAATAAAACTTTTAAAAATATTTAAGTGTAGTATAGGAATATTCTTATGCTGGAACAAAGGCATAACATATATTAAACATTGTGTCAAAATTTTTTAAAGAGAGAGATTTTAAAAATTTGATGCATTTGAATTATGATACTGGTGAAGAATATTGAAAGAACCAAGACAGACCTGTCTTGGTATAAATACAGCCAAAGTCGTACTTTGTACATGTTCTTAGGAGAGAATGGTCCCTGGAGAAGACATCAGGCTTGATAATATAGTGGTGCTGCCAAAAAAAGGAAGACCTTTGACAAGATGAATTGACAGTGGCTTCAACTATGGGCTCAAAGATAAGAATAATTGTGAGGAATGGCTCAGAACCAGGCAGTGTCTCATTCCATTATATGAGGGGGTACCCCACCAAAAAGAAAAAAGAAAAACCCCACTGGTGAGAGTTTTCATAGTACCCACTTTTCCTACTAGGCGAGCATCAAGTAACTCACTCTGAGTTAGTGCACCCAGTGGCATCCCCTGGGAAGGTTCTGTCTGGTCACAGTGGTTGGTAAAAGCAGTTTCACTTAAACCTCATATTATTTGATGGCCAATTTAAGAGAGCAGCATGTGGCTGTGAAATTGTGTTTCCTCCTTGAGAAAATATTCACAGAAACCACTGTGATGTTGAACACAGCTTACAGGGACAGCACTATGGGAAAAACTCAAGTGTACAAGTGGTTTTCTTGCTTCAAAAAAATAAGGTTTTGTCACCAAAAATATTTGATGACAAACCTTGTTTTGGATGTCTGTCAACTTTCTGAACAGATAAAAATGTTGACAAAATTCATGTACTTGGCCTTGAAGACTGACAATGGACCATTGAAGAGATGGGGAAGTTTTGTGGACCATCTTAGAGGAGAGTTCAGTAAATTTCAGTGGAAGATTTGGGAATGAGAAGGGTTACTGCAAAATCTGTGCTTCAGGTTCTGACTAAGCAGGAAAAAGAGTGTCCAGTGGAAATATGCCATGCTTTGAAAAAACAGCACTGAAGCAACCAGACATTTTCCCCAAGGTTATTACTGATGATGAAACACGGTACTATTCTTAAGACCTCGATAGCAAACATCCATCAAGTCCGTGGAAGATGCCATGTCATGTAGCTCCCCGCCCCCCAAAAAAAAGCTCATTATGTGAAATCAAAGATCAAGAAAATGCTCATTTGTTTTTTTTATGAGGGAGATAGTGCATCTGGAGTTGGTTCTACCAGGTCAGACTGTTAATCAAGCTTTCTATTTAGAGGTTCTGAAAAGATAGCTTAAAAGTGTGGGATACGGGGACTGGTTTTGCCGCCACACAAAACACCTGCTCACACAGCCATTTTAGTGCACCAGTTTTTGGCAAAAACCAGCATGCCTTTCTTGCCCAACACACCTTACTCACTTGACCTCACTTGATATGACTTCTTTTTGTTTCCATGAACGCAGAAGGCCAGGAAAGAATAGTGATTTCACGATGTAGAAGAGGTGAGGGCCCCCATACCAGCTACGTGGACAAATGCCCCTCCCCCCAGAAGAACTTACTTTAGAGCACAGCACTGAAGCTGCAGCTAGAGGAGAGGGACGTGTCTGATCAGAGAACATGGGAACAAATGAAGGGGGAGGAAGAGAGAGTGGAGCATATCCTGGCCCACCAGGCCTGGAGAACGATATCCCCTCTCTGAACAGCCAATGCACAGAGTGAACCATATGGCGGATCCCACTATGAGACCCACCATCCCTCACTGGTCCAGGTCCCCAAGGGGGACAACACTGGAGACTCAGCGTCGGGACTGGTCCAGGCTGACACCGCAACACCAAGGCAAAACACTACAGATGTGAAGCAGAGCAATGTGGGGAGCAGAGCAGGGAGCTCCAAGGGACTACAAAGGACAGACTTTGGGGCAAGAGCATGGTACCCCATTGGACTTGACTGTAGGACATGCCTAGCATTCAAAAATCAGATCTTGATCTATGTACAGGTTTTTCTATCTCTTTAAACATTTTTTCTTTTAATTAATTTATTCTTTTATGGGTCATTGGTTTTCTTTTTGTTGCCATCGCTGTGTTCTCATTTCTCACCTGTCTTGCTATGCCTTGTGTGGTGGAACATATCATTATCTCTATTGATCTATCTATATAAGATAGGCTGGATGAACAGTCTGGAGTAGAAAACAACGGGACCAATGGTTCTTGGGGGAAAGGGGAGAGGGAGAGGAGGGGTAAGGAGGTGGTGTTGACCAACCCAGGTACGGACAGGGGAGCAACAAGTGATCCAAAATTAGTGGCAAGGAGGGTGTGAGAGGCCTGGTAGGGATTCAGCAAGGGCAATGTAACTGAGAGAAATTACTGAAACCCAAATGAAGGCTGAGCATGATAGCGGGGCAAGAGGAAAGTACAAGAAAATAGAGGAAAGAACTAGGCGACAAAGGGTATGTATAAAGGTCTAAATACAGGCATGTACATATGTAAATATATCTATATAGGATGGGGGGAAATAAATCTATGTGCATATAGTTATAGGTTTAGTATTAAGGCAGCAGATGGACATTGGCCCTCCACTCAAGTACTTACTCAGTGCAAGAACATGTTCTATTAAATTGGCATTCCATGATGCACACCTTCCCGACACTATCGCTGTGGACAAATGTGTGCATAAGCAAATGTGGTGAAGAAAGCTGATGGTGTCCGGCTATCAAAAGATATAGTGTCTGGAGTCTTAAAGGCTTGCAGATAAACAAGCAGCCATCTAGCTCAGAAGCATCAAAGCCCACATAGAAGAAGCACACAAGCCTGTGTGACCACAAGGTGTAGAAGGGACCAGTTATCAGACATAAAAGAACAAAAAATCACATCAGTGGGTGCTCACCCTGTAGGACAGAAAAAAACTGTCCCTGTCCTAGCTCCAGAATGTCCATGCAGGAAGTAGAGGAAAATATTTTAAGAATAGAAAGAAGTCTTCAGATCTTGTCTTGAAAGTGAACTTATATAACAAACTTAGGTTTCTAAGACAGATATGTGTTTATTTGGATTGGCTGAAAAAATATGTGGGTATGGAAATTATGGTGGGGCTAAAGTATCCCCCAAAGCACACCCTCCATACATACCATTGCCATTGAATCAATCCTGGCTCACAGTGGCTCTCCATATAGGGTTTAGGTATTCCATTTTTACAGGAACAGACAACCTCATCCTTTCCCATGGAGTAGCTGATGGGTTTGAACCGCTGATTTTCTAATTATCAGGCCAACACCTAATCACAGTGTCACTGAGAGCCTACGCTACCATTCTTAGTTGTGAAAATTGTGAAGTTTTTTGTTTTGTTTTTTCACAGTATTTTTCAAATACCCACTCAATCACTCACTCACTCACTCACTCACTCACTCACTCACTCACTCAGTTGATTCTTATCATAGACAAGAGACAGGGTAAATCTGCCCCTGTGGGTTTCTGAGATTGTAACTCTTTATGAGAGTAAAAACCTCATCTTTCTCACTCAGAGAGGCTGGTGGTTTTGAATTGCTGTCTTTTTGGTTACCACACAGATACATAACCCACTGACACTAGGGCTTCTAAATATCCATTGTTATGGGGTCAGTTCTGATTTACAGCCACAGTAGAGTACCAGGGGTACCCCCAAAACACCGAAAAATATTTTTCAAAGCTATGTATTTAATTTAATTTTTTTTTTACAAAACAATGTTATCACCTTCAAAGTACTCTCCATTACAATTAGTACATTTGTCAAATCTGCACAAACCCATTCTTGGAAACATTTTTCAAACTCATTTGTTTGGATGGCTGACAGTACCTCCCTCATTTTTTCCCTCACTTCTTTTTTTTTTAATCATTTTATTGGGGGCTCAATACAATTCTTATCACAGTCCATACATACATCCATTGTGTCAAGCACATTTGTACATTTGTTAAATGTAGGTAGATGGTGTGAATAAGAGTCAGTGAAGGCTAATGAAAAGCAAGTCCAGTTTTCAGTGGAGAAGATAGAAAGAAAGATAAGAAAACACCATGTCTAAAGATAGGATTCAAAGGTAGGGTTTAGTAGAGCAGTGTTATTTAAAATTCTGTAGAAGGAGTCATTTGTAGATCTGTGAATCTGTATTGTCCAACATGGGCTTCAGTAGCCACACGTGACTCCTGCCATTTATATTCATTCAAATTAAACAAAAGTTGAAACTCAGTTCTTGCATTTTGCCACCCACATTTCATGTGCTCGGCAGTCCCATGTGGCTGTGGCTAGCGGCTGCTTTCCTGGGCATTGCGGAACATTTCCATCATCACAGAAGGTGCTGTGGGACAGATCCTGCATATAGACTGGTCTCCTAGCCACTAGTGCCAGATGACAGCACGTGGTTCACTTTAGCAGAAGATGAGGACTAATGGCCTGAAAGACACTGGTGATATGGGTAGGAGTGATGATCTTTATGAGCGGAGGACAATTAAGGAGTTCTGAATGTGAAGATCACAACTTCCTCCCCTATCTAACTTCTGGAATGCTAACACAAAGTTTGCAGGACCCAGGTAAAACCTTCAAGAGTTCCTTTGGAAATGAAGATTAGATTGCAGGAGGAAAAAAGTAGTTATTCAGCGTTCTCAAGAAGGGTATGTTGGCCAATCATTCCCGGAGCCAGACCCACATGCAGTTTTCTTTCTTTTTTAATCATTTTACTGGGGGCTCATACAACTCTTATCACAATCCATACATACATCAGTCGTATAAAGCACATTTGTACATTCCTCGTCATTATTCTCAAAACACATGCTCTCCACTTAAGCCCCTGGCATCAGCTCCTCATTTTCCCCCCTCCCTCCCTGCTTTCCCCTCCCTCATGAACTCTAGATAATTTATAAATTATTATTTTGTCATATCTTACCCTGTCCAATGTCTCCCTTCACCCACTTTTCTGTTGTCCGTCCCCCAGGGAGGAGGTTATAATGTAGATCCCTGTAATTGGTTCCCCCTTTCCACCTCACCCTCCTTCCACCTTCCTGATATCACCACTCTCACCACTGGTCCTGAAGGGATCATCCATCCTGGAGTTCCTGTGTTTTCAATTCCTCTCTTTACCAGTGTACATCCTCTGGTCTAGCCAGATTTGTAAGGTAGAATTTGGATCATGATAGTGGGGGGGCTGAGGGGGGGAAGCAAGTGTGTGTATAAGCAAATGTGGTGAAGAAAGGTGATGGTGCCCAGCTCTCAAAAGATATAGTGTCTGGGGTCTTAAAGGCTTGAAGGTAAATGAGCGGCCATGTAGTTGAGAAGCAATAAAGTCCACATGGAAGACGCACACCAGCCTGTGTGATCACAAGATGTCAAAGGGATCAGTTATCAGGCATCAAAGAACAAAGAAAACTTATCATTGTGTGCTCACCTCCCTGAGAAGATCACTGAAGACAAATGGGTACATAAGCAATTATGGTGAAGAAAGCTGATTGTGCCAGGCTATCAAAAGATATAGCATCTGGGGTCTTAAAGGCTTAAAGGTAAAAAAGCGGCCATCTAACTCAGAAGCATCAAAACCCACATGGAAGAAACACACCAGTTTGTGTAATCATGAGGTGCCAATGATGGAATCAGGTATCGGGCTTCAAAGAACAAAAGATCATATCATTGTGAATGAGGGGGAGTGCAGAGTGGGGACCCAAAGCCCATATGTGGGCAACTGGACCCTTATGGAAGGGTCTCAGGGAGGACCAAATCAGTCAGAGTGCAGTCTAGCAACGATAAAACATACAATTTTCCACATACAGTTTTCAATGAACCTCACAGTGCCATGAATGACAATAAATGCAAACAAGAAGACAAAGACCCTAACCAATAGAGAAAGGCACAAATCAGAGACCAAGGCAAAGGAGGACTTGCTAGGAGACATTGTTGTTACTGTTAAATGCCTTTTGACTCATGGCCATGCCACATACAATAGACCAGTGGTTCTCAACCTTCCTAAAGCCGCAACCCTTTAACACAGTTCCTCATGTGGTGGTGACTCCCCAACCATAAATTTATTTTCGCTGCTACTTCATAACTGTCATTTTGCTACTGTTATGAATTGGGCGACCTCTGTGAAAGGGTGGTTTGACCCCCAAGGGGGTTGTGACCCACAGGTTGAGAACCATTGCACTAGAAGGATCCACTACTGAGTGCTCTGGCAGTCTCGCAATTGTTGGGTTTAAGTCCACTGTTGCAGCTACTGTGTCAGTCCAGGAGACACCAACTGTATAAAAAAGGTGGTAAATGGATAATGATGGTGATGAGTATAATTAATGCCAGTAAATTGTACCTGTGAGAAATGCTGAAATGAAAAATAATTTGTTACACATATATTTTACCACAATAAACAATAAAGGAAATAGAATGGACTGAAATCTGAGTGGCATTCACAGATAAAAATGGTGTTGACCAGAGGCCAAATGACTAGCTGAGGGCGCTTCAAAAAATTCTTGGAAATATGGAATTAGAAGATAATGAAATTTCTCCATTAACTTTTTGAAGCCCTTCATATCAGCTCTGCAATCTAGAAACTAAGCCATGAGCCAGTAGTAAAAAGAAGAAGCTGAACCTGAAAGCTCAGATTAAATCAGGGACCCAGGAGAGGACCTGAAAAGTATACCTATCCAATCTAAACTGCCATTAAGCCCATGCCGACTCACAGTGACCCTATAGGACAGAGTAGAACTGACCCTGTGGGCTTCTGAGATTGTACCTTTTTTCCTGGAAAGCTTCACCTTTCTCCTGGGAAACAGTGGGAGGAGATTAATGGTTGACTTTGCAATTAGCAGCCCAATTAATAACCTCCTATACCTCCAGGATTCCTACCCATTCAGCTGTAGCCCACAAATACTTACTGAACTACCAAATCACAGCCAATTCTCTGTGAAGGAAAATATCCTCAGTGTAAGACTCTAAGGTTTTTTCATAATTTAAGACCAATTATGACCTCAAAAAAATATCAAGTAGAGGAGGTGGGCAAAGGACCTGAACAGAAGTTTCACAGGGGCAGAAATCTGAATGGCCAATAAACATATGAGGAAATGTTCCCGATCTTTAGCCATAAGAGAAATGCAAGTTAAAACAGCAATGAGGTACCACCTAACACCCTCGAAGATAGCCCAATTAAAAAAATCAGAAAGCAACACGTGTTGGAGGGCCTGTGGGGACACAGGAACTCTCATCCACTGCTGGTGGATCTGTAAGTATGTAAGCCACTATGGAAATCGATCTGACGATTTCTAAAACAGATGGAAATCAAGCTACCATACAACTCAGCAATCTCTCTACTGGGCATATACCCAGAAGAGGCAAGAAACAAACCATGGCCAGACATCTGTGCACCAGTGTTCATTGTGGCATAGTTCACAATTGCATGGAGTAGGAAACAACCCAAATTTCCATCAACTGACGAGTGGGTTAAAAAACTGTGGTACGTACATACAATGGAATATTACGCATCACTAAAAAGCAGTGATGAATGCAAATTGCCGCATGGGAAGAACTGCAGGAAATCATGCTAAGTGAAGTAAGCCAAGTACCAAAGGACAACTACAACATGAGTCCGCTGAGGTAAGCTTTTAAAAAAAATGCAAAAGGGGCACAGGGTAAAAGCTACTGTATACAAACATTCCTGGGGTGATGTCCAGGTAGTATGGCAGGGGCCAGACCAAATTCAGGGATACATATGGTAGCCAACTAAAGAGGAGGGGGGAAAAGGAAAAAATGAAAAAAGAAAAGAAATGTGTAGCGAGGGCACAGGGCACTAACCCACCCAATGGGAGGGTATTGTTTATTTCTCCACAGGGAAAGAGGGACCAGACATCAACCCAGTGCTCCAAGATGTAAATGCAGAATGCCAGCATGGAGTAGGGAACCAGTGGAGGGGTCTGAGGGGCTGACCCCAATCCCAACTACATGGACACCTGCCCCTCCCCCCAGAATAATTTATTTCAAAGGACACCTGCCCCTCCCCGCAGAAGAATTTATTTCAAAGGACTGCATTGAATCTGCAGCTCCGGGAGAGGGACATATCTGATTGGAGCAAATGAAGGGGGAGGAAGAGAGAGTGGAGCACATTCTGGCTCACCAAGCCTTGATAACGAGATTCCCACTCAGAGCAGCCAACCCACAGAGAAGACCAGATGGCTGGCCCCACTATGAGACACGACATCCCTCACTGACCCATAGCCCTACAGGGGACAATACTGGAGAAACAGTGTGGGAATTCCATCCAATCTGATCCCACCACACCAATGCAAAACACTAAGGGCGTGCAACAGAACAGCAAGGAGAACAGAGCAACGAAGTCCCCAGGGCTTTGGGGCCAGGGCTTGGTGCTCCATCAGACTTGACCGGAAAACACTTCACCAGAAAAAAGATCAACAAACAGTCCTTGAACTAACTACAAGATTATCTTTCTTGGTGTGCTTTTTGTCATTGGGTTGTTGCTGTTGCTGTTTTGTTTTCTTTCATTGCTTGTTTTGCTCTGTCTTATTTTTGTGCATGTTATTATCTCCGCAGGTCTGTCTAAATAAGACAGGCTGGATGAACAATCTGGAGGAGGAAACAACAGGACCAACAGTTCCAGGGGGACATGGGAGAGGGGGAGGT
>NW_022111324.1:3598851-3629841 GCF_000313985.2 Echinops telfairi
CTTATGTGGAAAGCAAATGTTTTGATAATGATGAGGGCAATTAATGTACAAATGTGCTTTACACAATTGATGTATGTATAGATTGTGATAAGAGTTGCATGTGCCCCTCATAAAATTATTTTTTTTTAAATCAAGTGTACAAGGACACAAATTAACATGAGTAAGGTGTAATATGAACTACAAGAAATATTAGGACTTCAAAAGTCTAGATACTAGAATCATCCAAGTCAGAATAAAACATTTATACTAAAATTTTTAATCAAAATGAGTCTAGGTGAGATATAAGAAATGAAGAGCTGGTTTTTTTTAAATAAGACTACTCAAAATATTTGGCTATTTTGAAGAAAAATAAAATACTGCCTTTTTATACAAATAATTCATGTTATACATTTTACATAGTACATAACCCAGCATATTATTTCATTAAACACCATATTGATATTTTTTACATGTTACTTACTTCAATTTCATTTTTTTAATGCTCAGCAGCTTTAATGTAAAATCTTCATGTGAGTACCTATTAATGTGGAGCTTTGACTCCCACCAGCATTTTCAGCAGTCTACCCTCTGGTTTCTGCAGCAGCCCTTCTCTTAACAAGACTTTCTCCCTGTTCTGCAAACCACCTTCTCAAATGTTGAAAGAATGCCTTTTTGTTGTTTCAGAAACATTCAATTCCAGGGCATCCAGATCAAGGGCAGGACATGGGTGGATCTGTGCCCTCTAGGCTGAAGAGTTCGCCCAGACAGGCAAGGATAGTGTGTTGTAGCTACATCTTTTCTGTCCCATCATCTGGAGGGCTGGCCACTGTGCTTGGGCTGATGGAGTGTATGTCAGAAGTTCTTTTACAGAATTTCATCATTTCTACCCACTATATGTTTGTACACACTATTTTGTGAGAGTGCTATTTGTGGAAAATATAGTAGATTTTTTTGAAGAAGAAGAAAAAAAATGGCTGAAATTTATAATTTCATGAATGAATTAAATAACTTAATTAGATACAGCTGAAGAATTAGTAAAATAGAAAATATATTTTTCGGTAAATTACTCAAATTGTAACAAGACACAAAGAGATTGAAAATATGAAAGACAGGTTAATTCTCCTAAGGAAATTTGGGGTAACAAAAATTCTGGAAAACCTATTCAATCACCTCAGGTTGGAGCTCCATGACTTGCCTACTAGACATCCCAAATCCCTCCACCTTTTCAGGGAAGATACAGGTCACCATTTGATTGTCTTTGAGATTATCCTCATGGCTGTTGGAAGAGAGTCTCCTTACCATGAGCAAAGAAAATTTGCATGCCACATGGAGCAGCCAGACTGCAAGAACGTTTGCTATGATGCCTTTTTACCCTTCTCCTATGCGCACCTCTAGACGTTCAAGATCACCCTGGTTGCAACACCTTCAGTGGTGAACATGGTCTATGCCATTCATAAAACTGCCAACATGGAGCATGGTGAAGCGGACAAGAAGGAAGCTTGGATGAGCCCCCACGCAATGTGTTGGACTGTGTGAAGACACAGAAGAGGACCAGGAAGAGGATCCAATGATGTGTCCAGAATTAGAAAGCAAAATACGTAATAAATGGCAGGACTAACCTTAAGCCAAGAATGTTGGTCCACCATAGATTTGGGAACAGATTCCTGAATTATGTGCTAAAGTTGCTGACAAGAACTGTGTTTGAGGCAAGTTTTCTGATAGACAGAGCAATATTTTCTTTATGGCTTCCAAGTCCGCCCATTTGATGTGTACAGCAGACTTTCTTACCCATGTAAGATAGACTGCTTTGTCTGGGGTCTTAAAAGTTTGCAGGTAAACAAGTGGCCATGTAGCTCAGAAGCAACCAAGTCCATATGGCAGAAGCACACTAGCCTGTGAAATCACGAGGTGTCAAAGGGATCAGGTGTCAGGCACCAAAGAAGAAAAAATCATATTATTGTGAATGAGGGGGAGGGCAGATTGGGGACCCAAAGCCCATCTGTAGCAACTGGACATCCCTTTACAGAAGGGTCACGGGGAGGAGATGAGACAGTCAGGCAGCAGCGTAGTAATGAGGAAACATATAACTTTCCTCTAATTTTTAAATGCTTCCTTCCCACCCCACTATCATGATCCCAATTCTACCTTACCGATCTGGCTAGACCAGAGGATGTACACTGGTACAGATAGGAACTGGAAACAGGTAATCCAGGACAGATAAACCACTCAGGACCGGTGGCAAGAGTACCAATAACAGAAGGGTGGAGCGAAGGTGGGGTAGAAAGGGAGAACAAATTACAAGGATCTACATATAACCTCCTCTCTTTGGGATGGACAACAGGGAAGTGGGTGAAGGGAGATGTCGCACAGTACAAGATATGACAAAATAATAATTTATAAATTATGAGGGTTTCATGAGGGAGCGGGGGAGTGGGAGGGAGGGGAAAATGAGGAGCTGATACCAAGGGCTCAAGTAGAGAGCAAATGTTTTGAGAATGATGATGACAACAAATCTGCAAATGTGCTGGACACAATGGATGGATGGATTGTGAGAAGCATTGTATGAGCTCCCAATAAAATGATTAAAAAAACACTTAAAAAATAAAAGATAGACTCCTTTATTTTTCGATCTACTGAGAAGACTATCTTCCTTCTCATAATATATGGTGTTACAGGCCTTTTCTTATTATTTAACATGTGGGATGTGCTTCATTTTCTGAAACAGAACATCCAAAACTACTTCTCTTTTTTACCTTGAGAATTGACCTTGATGAGCCTTGTTCTAGAGTGAAAAGAAGGGACATATTTTAGTTCTTTTGTTCATAATGAAGTCTCCATTATAAAGAGAAGTGCTGCAGTGATTAAGTGCTCAACTGCTAACTGAAAGGTTGCTAGTTTGAACCTACCAACTATGGTAGAAAGATGGTTTGGCAGTCTCCTTCCAAGTAGGCTATAGCTTTCTAAATCACCTGAGGCAGTTTTACCCTGTCCATAGGGTCACTGTAAGTCAGAATTGACTAGATGGCAATGGGTTTGATTTGGGTTTAGAAGAAGAGCGTGTAAGAGGGGCACCTTCGCATGAGGTTGTGTATATTTGTGTATACCTACGATCTACACTTCACTCCTGGTTGGCTCAAACAGAAAGCATTAGATTTAGAAAAGAATGCCATGTCGTGTCCCTTACCTATTTTTGTACTGAATATTGCCTACTTGATCAGCAGATATTTGCTTTCAATTGCCTGATAACTTAGGAAAGTGTCATATAAAATCACTCCTAAATCTCAACTAATTGAGGTAGTTATTATTGATTTAAGAAAGATAGTTGCTATTAACTTACATATTTGATATTGATGATATAAAATGCAATGCACTGAAGAGCAACATAAAACTTTCCGTCATTTTATTATCATGACTTTGTCTATTAAACAATTTTATGCTGCCTTAAAATTTGTTGAAATCCAAAGTGCTAATTCAGGAATATAAAGCTTATTGATTTACAAAGTAAAGAGAACATTTGAGACAATTAGTTGCATAATTGAATCCTACCAACTCTTGATTTTAAACTCTTCTGATACAGCTATTTAAGAAAGCTAACTTTCTCCTAAGAGTTTTGGAACTTGAAGGGATCTTAGATGTCTTTCCAGGTCAACCCTTTTCTGCTGCATGAGTCGCTCTCAAAATAATTGCCTATAAAAATGCGTCACTTTGTCTATGAAGGCATACACTCAGATTAATGTTAATTAGAAGAAATAAACAAAAAGAAAAGGGAAAAATATGCAATATGACCGCTCCCCTCTCTTTTCTTCTTTCTTGGCTTTATTGAGTTTTCATGTGCCAGTCACCAAGCACGGAAGTTATCCTCATGGCACTCAGAACTCACTGGCAGATCCTTAACCAGAAACAAAGAGTTGTGTGAACAGCATGCAGGGGGCCCTCAAGAATTAATAATTCATCTTGCCTGGGGAAGTCAAAAAGGACTAAACAACAAAGACATTTGAATTGAATTACATCAGTGAAAGGAGACACAGAGACTTTTCTGGTAGAGCACATCCTGGTCCAAAGAGTTGAGAAAGTGTCTGGCACACTTGTGGAGCAGAAGCTCAATCTGGAAGCAATACGAGGCAGTAAGGCTGGAGATAAAGCCTGAGATCGAGGACCAAAGGGCTGGGTCTGTGTGGCCTGTAACCACTGGGCTCTGCTGTGCACCTGGTACCTAGGGCTCGGACTTTGGCACCGTAGTAACTGTGCTACTGAAAATCTTTTCTGCATTTTGACCACAGATTATAAACATCTGACTCGCTCTATTAGGACTGTTTGTTATACTGTCCACCTCAGTTTACCAGAATTGGTTCTAGTCTCCCAAGCACAGCCTGGTCTAAGTCCAAGCACAGGCTGATCTAAGACCTCCCAAAGGGGTCACTCAACCCACAGCTTGAGAACCGCTGATCTAAGGGAAATCTGGGGAGGGATAACAATAATGGTTATACAATATGAAGAGTATAAACATAGCACTATCGTCAATTATACATGCAGAAGTTGTTGAACTGGTGAATGTTTTGCTGTGTATATTTTTGCCAAAATTGAAAAAAAACTACATGAATAACTATGAGTATGGGAAAACAAACAAAAGTATAGGGGGAAAGAAGCCTCTAGGGCAGCGGTTCTCAACCTGTGGGTCACGACCCCTTTGGGGGTGGAATGACCCTTTCACAGGGGTCGCTCGATTCATAACAGTAGCAAAATGGCAGTGATGAAGTAGCAACGAAAATACTTTGCTGGGTAGGGGTCACCACAACATGAGGAGCTGTATGAAAGGGTCGTGGCCTGAGGAAGGTTGAGAACCACTGCTCTGGGGAGAAGCCTCCTCCAGCTTCTTGTAGTCCCCCAGCAATTCATTCCTGGGGGGCTGCATAAATCCAGTCTCTACCCCCATCATCATCTCCTATCATCTCGTTGTGTCTCCGTGTCCCTGTATCTCTTCCTCTTAGCACAGCAGGCAAAATGTGTGTGGGGCCCATCCCACTCAGTTATGACCCTATTTTGAAATAAGGTCACCTTCTGAGGTTAAGAGAAAGACATGAATTCACAGGAAGGTGGTTAATGTGGAACGCTACACAACGCCGTTTTCCGATAGAAATATTGGAGAACGCACATAAAGTACGTAACTGTGGGGCTGCTTGTCTTGATGTCCCTCTGTCTGTTCTTTTCTGTATGGTCCATCAGATCTAAACGACCCCCACTATTGGTAGAGATGCTACGGTGAACAGAGCATAAACTTTGGAATTGGATCAGTAAGTGGCTATACCATTTATTCAGTCCGGTGAGAAATATAGATGCGAACTCTGATTTCTTCATTTCTGGATATCTCCCGAATTATCATGGATTTGATCATCTAGCCATACTTGCTCAGTCTGTGTACTGAGAACATCATGAGAGAAAGTGGGTTATGTGAAGAAGAACGTGGCATCGGGATTGGAGGAAGGCTCATTAACAACCTGCGATATGCAGATGCCACCACCTCGCTGCTGAAAGTGAGGAGGACTCACAGCTCTTTCCGATGAACATCAAGAATTGCAGCCTTCAGTATGGATTCAAAATCAATGGAAAGAAGACAAAAAGATTTACATCTAGACCAATAGGTAACATCTGATAACCGGAGAAAAGTTGGAAGCGGTCAAGGATTTTGTCTTGCTTGGAGCCACAATCAATGTTCACGGGAGCAGCAGTCCAGAGCTCAAAGGGCACATTGTGTTTGGTAAATCTGCTGCACAGTCTTCTTCTGAGTATTAAAAAGGAAAGGTGCTACTTTAAGGACTAAGGTGTGCCCAACCCACGCCACTGTATCTTCAATTGCCTCGTGTGAGGAGCCTTGGTTGCCTAGTGGTTATGTGTTAGGCTGCGATCTGCAAAGCTGGCAGTTCAAAACCACCAACTTGCTCTTTGAGAAAAAGATGGGTCTTTCTGCTCTAGTAAACAGTCTCAGAAACTCAAAGGGGCAATTCTACCCTGTCCTATCTACTTGCTATAAGTTGGCATCAACTCTATGGCAGTAAGTTTAGTTTTGATCATATACTTATAAAATTTGGACCTTGAATAGGGTGAAGGACTGGTGCATTTGATTGTGGTGCTGCTGAAGAATATAGAAAGTATCACAGACTGCCAAAAGGACAAAGAAATGTGTCTTGGCAGAAGTATGGCCAGACAGCTTCTAAGAGGGAAGGATGGTGAGATTTTGTCTTCTATGGTTTGGACATGTTGCCAGGGGAAACCAGTCCATGGAGAAGGATGTCATGCTTGGTAAAGTAGACGAAAAACCAAACTCACTGCCATGGAGTGGATGCTGACTCACAGGAACCTATTAAGACGGTAGAACTGACCCTGTGGATCTCTCCTGAGGAGGAGCGGGTGGTTTTGAAGTGCTGACCTTTCCAATCACAGCCCAAGGCATGACCACTGTGTCATTCAAGCTCCTTGGTAAAGTAGAGGGGTAAAGAGGAAGGCTTCCAGGGAGATGGATGGACACAGTGGCTGCAGCAGTGAGCTCAAGCACAGGAACAAATATGAGCATGGCTCAAGGCCCGGCAGGGTTCGTTCCGTTATGCATAGGGCAGATAGGAGTCAGAACCACAACATCTAAATGCAACACTGTTGGATTTGCCTGTGGTTTCATCATTTCTGGCCTAAGACCCTGCGATAGTCCCCAAGCATCCTTCCTGCTTCCACTCCTCTCTGCACACCTAGCATCTATTCTAAGCAACAGGGTAAGACAAAAGTCAGATGATGCCACTCTTCGGTTTAAAACCCTACGTGCATTGCGTTTGAAGCCCAATGCAAGGTTAAATTTTAAGATTCACTTGATTATTCAAGGATAGTAGATATAATCTTTTTTGAATCTTAAAATTCCTTGAGATTCGGATCAACGATACACTCCATTCAAAGAATACTGTAAAATAGTAAATACTGTCAAATTTGGTATGTGACTTTCAAGAGTTCATAAATCTTCTGAAGTTCATTCATGTTTAGACTCTCCCTGCATTACTGCTTAAAAGCTACATGCAAGGGTGGTGTTTTAGTTTCTAAGGGATTCTGTAACAAAATACCATACATTGGATGACAAGAACAACATGGTATTGTTTCACAGTTCTGGAGGCAAAAAGAAAGGGAAGGAGGAAGGGAGAGAGGAAGAGAAGAAGGAAAGAAGGGAGAAGAACCAAGTGCCATTGAGTTGAATCTGACTCACGGAGACCCCATGTGTATCAGAGGGGAACTTTACTCCATGCCGTTTCCAATGAGTGATTCTTCAGAAGTAGAGTACCAGGCTTTCCTTTGGAGTGCCTCTGGGTAGACTTGAACCCATCTATAAACTAGCATCTAAGCATTCTGCTTGTAGCAGAACCAGGGTCATGTGTCTAGAAGCTAAGTGACCAAACTCAGGAGGTCAACTGTGTTGCTTCGTAGGCTTTGAAGGAGAACCTATTCCATGTCCCTTCCCTAGCTTCTGGTGATAGCCAGCACTCCACGGTGTTCCTTGGCTTATAGGGCCAACTTCTGCCTCTTTGTCTCTGTTCCTCTTTTACAAGGAGACCACTCATATTGGATTAGGACCTGCTCTACCACAGTGTGATCTCATGTGAATTGAATTGTTGGCATCATCAAAGACAAGTTCACATTCCCAACAAGTTCACATTCACAGGTACCATGGGTACTTCAACATATCTTTTCTGGGGCTACAATGAGGTTCTGCTTAATGAGACAAGAAAAACAGGATCAAGTGGAGGGGTTTCAGATCTCTGTGAGCAGAAGACAGGAGGACGTTAGACAACAGCAAAGAAATCAAGAGTGGAAACATCAAAGAAAAGGAAAAGAGAATAGCTGATAGGAGACAAAAATCCTTGGGCATTAATAGATGCCATTCATTCATCATCGTAGGTGCTATGGTTGGTTACAAGGATGGATTCTGGCTCTCTTGGGAAGTAGAGGACTTACAAAAAGTTAGAAACCAATTAAAATATAAACATGAAGATGCACAGCAGAATTTCTGCTTAGATGATATAACACCATGAGGTAGTGAATGTACTTTTGAGAGAATGCTATGGAAAGCCATCCCTTTGCAATCAATTTGTTTACTTGGGAATGGAGAAGGCTCTTGTCCAGTCACTTAGTACCCTCCTCTTTGTCTTAAAGAACATGAGGATATATGCTAGTGGCCTGTTCATGGGGTTTGAAAAAAAATCTTTAGGATAACTGAGACAGTCCACATCAGTTGACAAGTACGTTGCTAGTTGACCAGATTTTTATAATAATTCCTGTCTTTACAAGATAAATTAGTAGGTTTCAATTATTAGTCAGAAGAATTATAGAGTACTTGCGCTATTAATTCTTTTAGCATGTATTTTTAAAACAGCTACAAAAATTCATACACTGATGAGATGTGGAAAGTACAAAAAGTATTATCCATTCCTTGTTACAACTTCTAAAACATAGAAATTTCATGTGGAAGTTTTCCCTCAAACTCCACTTTAATTCGTTTCTAAATGTAAAATCAGGAAGCTTGCTGGCTTTAACATTTCACAAAATTAAGAAAGTCAAGATAAAAAGCAAACACAAAAACACACCAAACGTTAAAGAAAAAAAGGGAGAGAGCGAGACTGAGCTAGGATCTTCTTCTCTGAAGGTATCTTTCAATTCCATTCTTTGTATGAACTATTTGAATCCTCATCTTCTTTACATTTCAACTTACTGCCATTGAGTGAATTTCTACTCACAGTCACTCTATAGGACAGAATGAAACTGCCCCTGTGGGCTTCCAAGACTGTACCTTTTTACTGGAACAGCTGGAAATTTTAAACTGCTTACCTTGCAGCTAGCAGCCCAACTTGCTGCAGCTCACCAAAAACCCAACCAACCCAAACTCAGCGTCATTGAGTCCATTTGGACTCATGGCGAGCCTGCAGGGTAGAGCAGAATGGCCCTGCGAGTTTCCTGAGACTGTAACTTTGTATGGGAGAATGTTTTCTAACTGGAGCATAGAAGAAGATGCTAGCTTTTTTCTTTTTCTAACCTTTGGTAGGTTTTTGTAGTAGTTATATAATTGTCGATTTGAGAGGCTTATGAGTGAAGGAGTCTAGTCTGTCAATTGGATCATAGATCAGGATCTTATCCTGAGAATTCTGGGAAATCTTGTATTCCTTCCTTGGAGGTGGGAGACTCTTGGCTCACTTCCTGGGAGACATAGCAGCTGACAAGACACATGGACCCAGCCTGATGCAGAGACCCCTGTCAGCACAGAAATGTTTCCAATTACACTGGATCCAAAGACTTTCTACCCATTGGCCTGTGATCTTCTATATTCGGCATCATTGCATGTGTTTTGTGAGTCTGGAGAGGACTTTATAGATTGATATTGGGCATATGGGCTATTATCAGACTAATGGACTTGATTTGGACTGGGTTGGGATGCTTTCTCAATGTTCAATTGCTCTTGTATATAAAGCTCTTTCTTATACACATATGTGTGTCCATGGATTTGTTCCTCTAGTCTACCCAGACTAACAGTTTTAATCTTGACTTCCTTAATTTTGTGTATTGTATTAAAAATACGAGCATTTTCATACAAATAGTTTGTCAATTAATACAGCATCTAGGATCCTTGGTTTCTTCACCTGCAAAATTGAGGTTATAAACTCACAGGGACACTAATTTAATTAAGAGTGTCGGGAGCACAACCAGCACTCAAAGATTGTATGTACCCACAACTGTAATTATTATTCTGTTAATACCACCACATTCTTCCCGTCCACATAAAATCCATTACGGAGTTTGTCTGACTCGACCTTGGAAATGGTCCTCGCTGTACTCTCCTTTCCATTTATCCTACCACTCTGAACTCAGGGGCATTTCATCTTCCCTTTTCAACCATGTGTCCAAAACCAACCACACAATTCATCTGAAAACATGCTTTTCTGCTCCCATGTTTAAAAGAAACAACCTCAGTGGCTTTCCATTGTCCACAAAATAAGCACAGTCTGTTGGTTCAGGTTCTCGCAATAAGCCCTTTCTGGTATCATTGCCATTCTACCCCAACAGTGTTTCTTCTGCCACAGGGATTAAGTCTGCCCTCCAGATCCAACTTATCCTTCAGACCTACCTCAAAGCCTGCCTCGAACCGTCCTACTGGAACTGGCCTTCTCTCATCCCTTCTGAGGACCCTGGTTGTGCTGTCACGTAAGAGCTGGGCTGCTGCTAATCGTAAAGTCATGGGGTCAGGCCCACCAGCCACTCCTTGCAAAAACGTTTAGTTGCTTGTTCCAGTAAAGATTTACAGTGTCAGAAACCCTGTATAGGGTCTCTCTGAAGGTGCGTTTAGGTGTTGAAAAGCAAAGTTCTTACTTTGAGGACCAAGCCGTTTTCCATCGTCTCCTACGCACGTGAAAGTTGGACACTGAATCAGGAAAACTGAAGAAGTGGTACATTTGAATGATGGTTCTGGTGACGAACACTGAAAATACACCGGACTGCCAAGAGAACCAAAAAATCTGTCTGGGGAGAAGCACAAACAGAAAGTTCTTGAGAGGGAAGGATGGAGAGAGTTTGTCTCGTTCCTTGGACACGTTGTTGGGAAAGACCAAGCCCTGGAGAAGGACATCATGCTTGATAAAGTAGAGGGAGAGCAAGAAAGAGGAAGCTCCTCAAAATGACTGGCACAGTGACTGCCACAGTGGGTTCAGATAGAAGAACCGTGGCGGAGATGGCGCAGACGTGGGCAGTGATTCATTCTTCCGTACGTAGGACTGCTGGTGGTCAGAATCGGCTGGATGGAGTCGGAATTGACTTGAGGGCCGTGTGCTTGGTTTCAGTTTGGGCTATTCCAGCATTTCTAGACCAGAGTACTGCTTCTGTAAAGACTACCAAACAAAGCCCCCTGACTGCCATTGAGCCGATTCTGACTTTCCATGGCCCTAGAGAACTGTAGAATAGAACTGCCCCAGTGAGTTTCCAACACTGTAAATCTTTCTGGGGATAGAAAGGCTCATCTCTCTTCTGGGGAGTGGCTTGTTGTTTCACACTGCTGACGTTATGGTTATGGTTAGTAGCCAAACTGGTAACCCACTATATCACCAGGGCTCCTACCACTTCTGTAGCAATTAACATATATTGAAGTGTTTTTGGTTAACATTACTAAAGAACCAAGGACATTTAGTCCTTAGGTTGGACCAGGGTGCAGCTGCCTTAGCTGGTTCCCTGCTTCAGCTGGCAAGGCTGACTTCCTGAAAGACATCCCTGAGGAGAAGCCGCATGGACCTACCCCATGCAGCCCTGGGTGCTGGAGCAGCCGTGTGGAGACCCCTGCCAGCGCTGAGATGCTTACACGTTCACTGATTTGGCTTCTCTCCTGCAGTTGGCTTCATCGCATGTGTTTTGTGAGATAGAGGAGGACTTTGTGGATTGGTGTCGGACATATGGGTTAATGTTGGACTTGTGGGCTTGGGCAGCACTAGGATGTTTTCTTGATGTGTACTTACCCTTTATATAAAATGCTCTCTTTTACATATGAGTTTCTGTGGATTTGTTTCTCTAAAGTACCCAGACTAACACACACGTACTCAAAAATTGCTCATTATTATTGGTTTTATTTTTGTATACACTTTCTATTTCCTTACTAAAATGCTCTGTCTTACCCCCTGGTGGGGTCATGGCTTACATGTGGGGTTGCTTACCTTAAGGTTAGCAGTTCCGAACCACTTACCGCTCTGCGGGAGAAAGATGAGACTTTCTACTCAGCAATCTTGGTGGCTTAGTGCTTATGTGTTATTCCTTAGATTGGTAGTTCGACACCACTAGCTGCTTTAGGGAAGAAAAAATGGAAAAACTTCTTGGAAACTCACAGGGTGTATTCTACCCTGTCCTTTAGGGTCACTATGAATCCATATTAACTTGATGGCTGTACGTTTTGTTTTGAAAAGCGTCACAGACTCAGAAACCAAAAAGGGGCAGCTCTTCCTGCCCTATAGGGTCACTATAAGTCAGAAAGGACTCTGGCAGTGAGTTTGGTATGGGGGTTATCTTTTGAGCTTCTGTTAGGCTTGTACTTTGGATCACACACTGATTTATTATCGTCTCTGGGTTGATTTTGTTTCGTGCCTTAAGATGTGATAACTTCCTCTGCTATAAGTGAGATGTTAACTCACATGTCATATGTAGGTCGAAGACATAGTTTAGTGCCCAACTTTTGATGAGTGTTGATAAAACAAACAGGTTACAAGTTAGAGTGTGTATGCGAATAAAACAGTTGTTAATAGGACATTGGAATTACAACGGATGCTCACTATTGCATGCCTTCATACAAAGAAGTGCCAAGTAGCTTGTTAAGAACTGCTTTAAAGTGCTTTCATAAGTGCTCCTTATCTTGCCAAACTTGTTTTGCTTAATGATTGAGAAGGAGGCTGGATTAATAAAAGGAATAACATTTCAAAGCACCTGGTAGGCCTACCCCCATTTTGCAGATTGGGATGTTGAGGTTTGCAGTGGGTCAAGGCATTTCCTTTGGCAATACTGCCATCCAGGGAGAGGGCTGGTTACACAGTAGTAGGATATTGTCTAAGCCAACACATGCTGCGCTTTTCCTAAGCCACTGACTGGTCTGCTATATTTTCTCTCGCAGACACTACGTTTGTGTCACCAGCCAGATCACCTCTCTTGCCTGCCTTGTGTAATAAAACAATTGGAAGCAAATTCTGGTACACCCTAGAGTACAGGAGGGCTTCAGCTGTGAGTTTATTACTACCTTTTTATGCTGATTCCATTTCATTCTTGTTTTCCTTTATTCCTTATCAGCTACTTTCAACTCGGGTCATCTTGTTTAAATATGTATCCTCGGAGTCCTTGGGTAATCCAAGTGGTTAAGTGGCCTTTCTACTAGTCACAGAAAAGTTGGTCTTTTCCAGCACACCCAAAGGCGGCCTCTCAGACTTGGGCAGTGGGCCACATGAGGTCGTCCTGAGTCAAACTCCGCAGCAGCGGGTTTAGGAAACTCTTTAAGTCTCTTCTCAAACGAAACATACATAACTAATATTTACACGACTGGTACTTCCATTAGTCTGAAGCAGGTTCTATTGCAGAAACCCCATGCTTTTTGAAGAGAAGCACACTTGTGTTTGAATTCTAGTTCCCATAGTTAATAATTGTGGGAACTTGGACAAGTTATTTAACCTTCCTGAATGCCTTCTCTGTAAAATGGAAATAATAAACCATAACTCACAGAGATGTCTTGGGGATTAAATAAGCTAATGCATGTAAATTACTTAGTGCATAGTAGGCGTTCAATAAATGTCAGTCCTCTTCTCCCAGTTAATAATGCTTATTACACTATATTAAAAACGAGAACCAGACTGTGATAATGCATTTCTTTATTAAGTATTTAAGCCAAATAACTAATTTCCCCCAGGGGGAAGGGAAAGAAATGCTGAATTGGTTTCATTTGGTGAACTTATTTCTTAATCTTTTCTTTGGCATTATTTAGTTTCATAGTCCATAATTAGTTTTTATACAATGGAAATGTCACCGCTCAGTATTCCTTTTAACTTTACTCTGATAATGGTTTCTCATCTATTATTATTTCTGATGCTTAAGCGCAATCACTAATTATGGATGCGTTTTCAGAACTATTTCGTGCTGACAAAACTTTTGCTTTCAACCATTTCCCTGAGTTACAAGGATTTAAAAGACTCGAGTTTTTAGTGGGCAATGTTACAGCAGAATAAAACTGGGGCAATTCCAACTCGACTGTGCGCTTTCGTGTTAATGTTTGTAGGTTTGCATTTAAGTGAAGCCACGTTTTCCTCAAGGACAGAAGCTGAGAGAGACAAGGAAAACGAAGTGGAAACTGACGAATCCAACTGGAACTGTGGTACCATTGTACCTTTAAGGACTGGAGACTTGGTATTAGCTCAGCCTCCTTCCCGGCCCACCTCTGAACTCTGATTGACAGGGCGCCGGGTGAGGAGGAGCTGAAGGAGGCTGTAGAGGAGGCACCGGGAGGGAAGTAGGGGGAGGAGGGCCCTTTTTTTCTCTGATGGCCAATCAGGGGAGGGGGGCGTGGCCCGAGACGCCCTCCTCCTTCCTTCTCTCCCCCCCTCCTCCTCCTGGCTTCCCCGCCCCCTCCCCCTTCCCGATGCCCCCTCCTCTCTCCTCCTTCTCGTCCTCCTCCTCCTCCTCCTTCTCGTCCTCCCTCCTCCTCCTCCTCCTCCTCTCAGGCTGTGGTTTTTCTGTATATGTTTCTAGAGTCCTGAGCCTGAGCTAAACAAAAGCAGGAGGCTGCCGGGGCCGCCGGAGTTTGCCGAGACACGGAGGAGAAGCGAGCCTGTGCTCTGCCTGCCGCCGCGGCTGGGGGAGAGCTGGCTTTGGCAACAGCCCACCCCCTTTGAGATCACTCTGGCCCGGAGTGGGGGTGGGGGGCAGCGGGGGGTGGGGGGGGAAAGTTTGCATTGCAATCCCCCTGCCTTCCTCTCCTTTCTCCCGATCAATGCATATTTGCCAAAGGATTAAGCCACAGATTTAAGCGCCGGGAGCCCATTTCTGCCTTGCCAAGGACACCGGACTGAAAAACCAAAAGCCAGCTCTGATTTCTTTTCGCCAAGTGGGAAGGTGGTTTATTTTTCTTGCTTTTTGGAGTCAACACCCTTCCCCACCAAGCCCTTATCCCCACCCTCACCCCGCAACCCCTTCACGCCCCCCTCCCCTTCCCCACTCCCCATCCTCCCACCATCCTCTAAAGAGGCAAAGGGATCCCCCCCCCTTTTGGTGCTCTTTTTCCCCCCTTCCCTGTTTATCCTGAAAAGGATTCGAAGACAGCTCGAAGGATAAAAAGCCTTGGTGCTTCCCAGCAGCCGAGCCGAGGAGCAGAAGAGGAAGAGCCGGGGGCTGCCGTTGCCTTTGGAGATGGACGAGCAGCCCAGGCTGATGCATTCCCACGCTGGGGTCGGGATGGCCGGACACCCCGGCCTGTCCCAGCACTTGCAGGATGGGGCCGGAGGGACCGAGGGGGAGGGCGGGAGGAAGCAGGACATTGGAGACATTTTACAGCAAATTATGACCATCACAGACCAGAGTTTGGATGAGGCGCAGGCCAGGTGAGATGGAGGCTTTTCTTTTCCTTTCTTGGGTTTTTTGTTTTTCTGCCTCTCGCAGGAGGAAACAATGGGAACTGAATCACCACAGCGCTTTCTTTTACAATGTTATTTCTTTTCCCTTTTTGGCGAGCAACTACATGGCGGAGGAGTAAAATTTAAAGGAGCGTTGTTATCGAGAGTGTAATCGCCCTTGCCGTAATGTGGCTGCGTACATTAATTTTATATACATATATATATGTCTGTATATCTGTGTGTAGTGTGTCCGTGTGTGTGAACGTGTGTGAGAGTAGAGATATTTATATATATTCACAATCACACTCAGAGAGACGGCGAAAATGCTGCCAACTGATCCAAAAGCGGCCCTCGCACTTTTTACTGCTTTAAAAAAGTCTCAGAGAGCAGGATTGTCGAGTTCTGAGCAGCACCCCATGCCTCCTCTCCGAGGGACCCCATTTTCTTACAAAATGAATGGTCCCAAGAACTCTTTAGTTGCCACTTTTAGTTGACTCCTTGCCTACCTGATTCAGCGACGTGTGATTTTTCTCTCTTGACTGGGCACTCCGAAATTAATTTGTATCTTTTTCCTTGTAGCCTTCTCTCCCCTAAAAAAAAAAAAAAGCAAACAACAACAACAACAACAACAACCAGGGCATGCCTTTGTCACTCCCCGTCAGCATATTTTGCATTCATTCAATTCTGTACCCACTCCCCCCAAAGAAGAAGAGATATTTTTTGCTTTTAAGCAGCTTTGTTAGTTTTAAGAGACTCAGATGTTTAGTTTAACTTTATTGTCTCTCAATTGGAGTCGGCTTACTAGCCCTTAGGTGACACAGACAGCTATGTATGGTCCTTTAAAAGGGGGTGGGGGACAAAAATCCAGCAGCATGCTTCTTATTCCATGCTTCCTTCAGGACCATTTAGAATGGAACTAAATAGAAATGAAAGCATGTGCGAATTTTATGTCGTTCAATATGGTAGGGCATGAAGATCTTCATTAAGGAAAACATTATAAAGAAGCAGTGTGGCTTCCCAACTTAACCCTACACCAGATCTATGGCTCTGCACTGTAGGATTATATGAAAATATACTCTTTCAAAGTAAAACCTAGGTTAAATAGCAGCCCACTAACAGTTTACCTGGAGCCTGCTCTTAAAAAAAAAAGAAAGAAAGAAAGAAAGAAAGAATTTTATGTCTCTGCAGTTAGCCAGCTTTGTTAAATCTCAGAAGTATTTCTTTCAAATCTTTTGAACATGTGTACACAATCCCATATTTCACAAATGACTTGTTTAGCTGGAGAAGATGCCATTATGTGCATCTGTGTCTAGGGGAAACGGGAATTTGAGTCAAGAAAATGAGAAGCAGCGAAAAGAAATCGTGAATGTTGTGAATTACAGCCCTAGTTTAGCTGCAAGCACATGCAACATGTAAACTGAAAAGTACCGAGACTTGCGTGTGCTTGACAACCTGGAAATATTCGAAGACTAGACCTGCTCTAATTCTTGCTTTTGATGTGGGACAGTTTATACTCGGTAGGCTTCTTGAGTTGTGTTATCTGACAGAAAAGCTAAGAGAGATACTAAGTAAGCCGAGTTCCCATGGACAACACTCTTTTGACTCGGAAAGATTTCTCTCGTGTATTGTTGCAGAAAACTAGACGCAGACATACCAAGGAACCGGTGTAATAACAAGTTTGTAAAGTGAAAGGGCCTTGGGAATGGACAGACGCCACATCTCTGATGTGAGGTCCCTCTCGGTTCCTGTGACCTGAAGGCAGCCCCAGCTTTTGGTGGATCCCCTCTTTGAATGCTGATAGAGACCAGGAACAATTTTAGAATAGAGGATGTTTGTCCTGTTCTTCTCTAACCCCGGTTGCATGCTGTGGAACTGTAGTATTTCTATGAAGCCCTCTGGGAATTTTTATTAGCACTTGGGCCTATGTACAAGAATAACATTAATGAAACTATTTTTAAAGATGTAGAAAGAAGTCTTTAGTGTACTAAAGAGGTTTCCCTCGCCCTTTCTCTCACCCCACACTGAGAACTGACCAAATGGCCACCTGGCTTTCCTTTAGGTTAAACAATGTAACTCTGCTTAACAAATACTATGCTTTTTTTTAAAACTATCCCAGTCACACCTTCGTTTACTAAGTGGACAACTCGTATTTTAGACACAATGTATACGTTCATTTGTATACTCTTGAATGTTTTGCTTGCTACTCTATTGCTGTATAGTACATAGCATGCTTCTGGTTTCTGTTCTTCCTGAAAATATGCCTATTTCTTAATTTTCAAAGGCATAAAAAAGAATTGCACGTGTTTTATGTGCCAGGGGTTCCCTTTATCTCCGCACATTAATTTTTGCTAATGAACAGAATTCCCCTAACTAATAGCTGATATGATCAGCATCTTGTTTCCCAAACAATATCCTTCTGCTAAGTGATTCTACATAGTAAAATAAAGGCACAGCTATTGTTTTGTTCCTGGAGTGCATTCTGAACACGACCACACACCCAAGAACTAGGTAAATCACTAACCTAAATGGCAGCATTGTATTTATTTCCCCCCCCCAAAAAAAAAATGGGTGCAAGTTTCTAATTGTAAATAATTGAATTTCAACACCTGCAAATAAGGGAAGTGTGCACAAGAGGCATAATGTGAACATAGAGAAATGAATTTATTCCCCATCTGGGTATGTTTGCCCCTGGCAATGCATTTCCATACTCTTTAACTTGGGGACTGAAAATTTTATAAATTGACAGTTCTACTCAGAAGACCTTTCAAGCATCTTGTGTTTATGAGAATACAGGGGCATCTGCAGAATGAATTTGAACACATGGATGAATTAAATTTGAGCGCGCACACACACACACACACACACACACACACAGACTGAGAGGCAGACAGCTCCTAGGTCGGTATGGTTTGCATAGATTAAAGAAAACTGTTAAACCCGTGCATTTGGCTTTGCTGTGTCCATTTCATTAAATAGGATTATTGGTTTAGAATTCCTTGTTGATTAAACTACTTAAACAAACAAATAAAAAACCAACAAACAAAACTCAGCCTAAAGGAGCATAATGTAGGTTAGTTCTGTTCTATAGTTAAATCCCTGCTGCTCTCTCCTGCTAATTAACATGATTTCTTTTTTGTATTGCGAGACTGTACTAAGTCATAAAATAATTGAAGCATGCCACAAGAGTTATGCTGGACATATAATTTTGGCTAAATGTCTGCATTTTCTTTGCCTGTGTATTATCAGCAGTTTGATCTTGAAAGTCCACCTAAGCTGTCGTGTTGTTGTCTCTCTCTTGCAGAAAACATGCTTTAAACTGCCACAGAATGAAGCCTGCCTTGTTTAATGTGTTGTGTGAAATCAAAGAAAAAACAGGTAGGAATGAGATTCCAACATTTAAGCATTTTCTTTGGCCAATTGCATCACTGAAAAACCAGCAGTTGCTAACTTATTATTATTAAAATCTCAGGATAAATGCACTATCAAGACGGATCATATGATCTCAATAGGATACTCTAATCCTGCTTCCTTTAAAGGGAAGCGCCAAGTTTCTTTGACAGTTATCTACATTCCTGGTTTACTTTCCTTAACTATTGCTGCCCTATTTGAAATTGGGACGGAAAAGGAGATTCTGAAGGAATTTACAAAACTCAGTCTTTGGGAGCAACGTGTAGGCCACTCACTATCCTGAAAGACTGCATTTTGCTGCTTATGGAAAACCTGGAATTGTTTTGAGTTGACCATGGGTGGCCGGACTGTTTAAAGTTTCTTTTCTGTTTTCCCCCTCCTTGTAATGACACAAAGCCACAGACCCGACCTTCCCAGGTGAGAGCGTTAGCAACTACCTTCGTGGAAAGCGCTACCTACACAGCCTTAGGTTACCGGTATTTGGAGGTGCTCTGTGATTTTCTAGCAGCAAGGCTGCTTGCCTTGAGCAGTGTATGCCACGAGACCACTCGTTCTATTGTTTTCCTACTTCCTAGACCTTGGATCATGGACTAACACACTTATAACACATCCCAGGAGGGCATTTAAATTTTAAAGCAACAATTAAAAAATAGCAGTCATCAATCAGAGGTGTTCTTAAACAACAGATGCTCGGGGAAGGACATTTAGCAACAACCTCTTGTTTGTTTATTTTCATCCTTAATTTTACAGAGTGGGGATAGCTCTCCCTGGTAAGAAGATTGGGTGGGAAGGCAATTTGAAAACCGGGGCACAGAGACGAGGGGCAGGAGGTGCTTATATAAAAGCCGGAGCTTCCGCTGGGCTCTGACCCGCTTGCTTCTGAGTGGTGCAAAGTACCTGACATCCCATTTCTTTCTTTCTTTTTTACAACAAGGAGTGTAACAGTCAATAATTCATCTCTAAACCATATAAGCAAGGGCATGACATGAATGAAAGTGACAATAAATATGATTGCATGCCCAGTTGATATACATTGATAGTTACACATAAACACAAAACAAAACAAAACAAACAAAAACAGGCGGGTGGTGTTGGAGGGCATACAGGGAGGCTTTCTTTTTGAGAGCTGGCACAGGTCACCTTAAAAAAAAAGGAAAGAAATCAATAGTTTCAAGATGTGACCGTAGATTGGGTATACAATTACGTGGGCCTTGACATCTGTATGTATAATTAGTAAATGTCTCTTCTGTGGAATGTTATGTGGGCTGTGGATACAGCATCCCAGACAAAGCCACCTGAGCGGTGATGTGGCGACCTTTCAGACCTCCAGGCTGCATTGCCAGCGCCTAACCTTATTGATGCCGAGCTGTGAATTGTTATTTTAGCGGTGAGGCACCTTTTTAAAGAGATTTATGGGTTGTGTATATACACATATCCGAAGAGCCCTTTCAGTTGGTCACACTTCTTAGTTTGTTTGTTTTGTTTTGTTTTCTTTCCTCTCAGCCCAGCGCAGGAAACCCAAGTGTGCTTGTATTTCCCCCCACCCTCTTCTCACCATCTCTCTTCCTTCTCGTTTTCATTGTTGCTCTCTGGTGCTTACTTACTTTGAGAATTTGGTTTGTTGCGATTTGCTTCCAAATGAGTATCAGTTCTTGCTGAGACTGATTCAAAGAAATGGTGAATCACAATATAAAGGCATAGGTGATCACCCAGGCAAATGAGTCGGTTTTTGAGGGCAGTGTATCAGATTTCTTTTTACTGAAAGGAAGCGGGCTAGGCCACTGAACTGTGCACGGTGGCCCAGGTGCGCCATGGCAAGCTCCTCATTAAAACCGCTGGAGGCGGACGGTCACAGAGGGTCGCTGTGACAGACACCCTGGTCAGGTGTGGGTTACGCGCGGTGTTCATACTGGCTGTATGGTGATAGGAAGGGAGTGGGGGGCCGAGAGAGCCTTTGGTCAGAATAATGTTCTAAAGGTGCACGTTAGGTAACATTTTATTTTTTAAATTTCTTTGACAACATTTCTTGTGTTTGCTTTTAAAAATAATCTCAATCGGATACTGTATGCTGGCTCTAAAATAACATATATTTAAAAAGTGTTTATCAAGTCATATAAATCAGACCTGAATCAATGTCCCCTGTGTTCAGGGGCACACACGCACGTTGTGCACACACACGCACACGATTTCGGATTGACGGTACCCCAGGGTGAAAGTTGGAGGGGAAGTCCTAACTCACTACCCACTGCCCAGCCAATTCCAGAAAAAAATAAGAGGGCCTTGTCTCCCCCCTCCCCCCTTTATTCAACTGTGTGTTGGAGGAGCAAGGGCAGGAAGACACCTCCTGGAACTGGGGGCGCTCTGAGGGCACTCTGTTCAGGGTAGGAGCTCACTGGGGGAGTGGTGGTGGCAGAGAACCCTCTGATTCTGAGCACCCTCGCATTGTTACTCAGAGCTGCCAACCCCGTGTTCGACATGCCAACGGGTAAGGTGTCGAAGACACACACGGCGCCTCGTCAAAGTTGCTGGGCATTTTCTTTCTTTCTTTCAATTACAGAGCTAGTGCACAGATTGCTGGGAAGATCAGTTCACCCACATGCCTTCATTGTTTGGGGACTTTCCCTCTCGGCCCTTTTCATTTGATGGGTATTCTTGACCAGTTGCAGGCACTGTGCAGGTTACTTGATTTGAGGTGGGCTTTGTTTGTTTGGTTGTTTACACTCAGCCTAGGTCAGGATAAAAGGCAGGCAGGACTCTTGGGAGGAACATGATGAGGTTGATGTG
This sequence comes from Echinops telfairi, assembly GCF_000313985.2. Taxonomy (NCBI): domain Eukaryota; kingdom Metazoa; phylum Chordata; class Mammalia; order Afrosoricida; family Tenrecidae; genus Echinops; species Echinops telfairi. The sequence goes on from NW_022111324.1 coordinate 3,620,163, forward strand.
CTGCTTTTGCGATTTTCTTTCCCCTTTTCTCTTGGGTTGACGATTTTTTTGGTGGGAAGACCCAGAAGGAAATAGGAAAACCAGCTAATATTGTCTTACCCACGCTTTGGAACTTTAAAGGGACAGAGCCTCACACACCATGCAAAGTAGGCTGTGTCATTTAAATTACAGTTGATTGATAAGCGTTTAAGTCAGAAATCACTGTGGGGATAGGGGGGCAACAAAAGAAAAAATAAATAAACAGAAGAAGAACCCATGTGTTCTTTGCTTCTGAATGTGAGTGGATTTTATTTTGATACTTTATTGTTTTTTTAAATAAGTCTCAGTCTGTCCTCCCCCCCTCCTGCCCCCAAATGCCAGCAAAATGTTTAAGCAGCAAATCTCAAACAGCAGCAAGAGAATTCTTATCAAAACCTACAACTAAGGTTATATCAGATGTGACTTTTGTCTACTCGCTCATTTTGGGAGAAACTCAATAAAGGGTTTTAGATCACTTAGTGTTATATATTCTTTGTATTTATTTATTTATTCATTTAAAACAAACAAAAAAGGAAGCCTTCCTTGTCTTCTGACCTACGAGCCATAGGTGGACTTTCATGTATGTGTTCATGTTGGGTGAAGAGGAGGGAAAAGTCACACATAATTGCATTCCTGGAAAATACTTTGAATTAATTTTTCTTTTAACCTGTGTGTCATGATCACACAGTTTTAAAAAAACCAGGTAAAGACAAAAAAATTGAGTTCCATTTTCTAAGAAGAATATTTATAGGTGGCAACGAATAGCTGTAATTGTTTTGAGTAGTTTTTAATTTTAGAATCTACTAGCTATTTAGGGTGCTTTGTAGCCCGTTTTCCTCCATGCATTATCTGCACTGAAGTTAAATCAAATCTTTGGAGGAGGTTAAAAAATTATTTTTTGCTTCCTAAGCACCCTTTTGTTCTCTCTCTTTCCCTTTCTCTCTGTGTTCAATTAACACCCCCATCACAGAACTGTAGTGCTTTTTTTTTTATAAGTCTACTACTGTATTTCACTTTTGACACCCTCCCTTATTATTCTCTCCTGCCACATCTTTTTAATATAGCAATTATGTTATGGGACTTGCATTCCTCCCTTCCCCCCTTAAAGCCTTAACAGAATAATCTGAGTTTGAGTTTGTGGGGTGTGTGTGTGTGTGTGTAAGCAGGTGGGGATAGGAGCCGAGCGTGGAAGGAGGCTGTGCAATGCAGGGAACTGTTCTGAGGGGACTGGGCCTTGAGCAGAGAACAGGACTGAAAGAACTCTGGACCATGGAGAGACACTCTGCTCAGATTGTTTTTTAGGGTTGAGGTGGCCAGAGAGACTTTTCACTGAAACTCACAGCAGGAAAAGAGGGGGCTTGAGGGGGGGAACACCACCTTCTCTCGCTGATGAGAGAATTCCAAGTATGTTGTCTTTTACATTTCTGTTCATTTCATATGTTTGTTTATTTGTTTGGAAGAAAGCGCTGGCTAGTGAGAGAAGAGGTGCAAATGAAGGGAAGCTACCAGCCAGTTCTACCTGAACACGTCACACACAGCACAAGGTGTGAAGGCAAAAGTCATGTGATTAGCCACATGTTATTTACTGTAACCTGGATACCAGCTATGGATTTACAATAAAGATTCTCTGAGTGACACTGTCCGAGATGAGTTTACAGCAGCCGAGAAGTGCCCCTTCTCTCTCTTCTGCATAATCTGGTTTTAAAGACAGGTTTAGAAAACTGGCATTTGAGATGTAGGGAGGAGAGCGCAAAGAATAGTTTGAATGTAGCTAACAGAAATCGAGGAATGAGGGGCAGAGAGGTATACAGTGGGCAGTGATGCATCTGTGGTGGTTGGAAATGAGAACGTTTTTGGTTAAACTGAGGAAAATGGGGAAGGATTTGTAAGAGGAAAAACTGAGGGCGAAACTTCAGTTTAAGTTGCTGTGGGGAAGTGGGCGCTTTGGGAGTAAGGCTGCCTGTTCTAAGTTGGGTGGTGGGCTGACGGGCTCTGGGTGGAAAGGGAGCGAGCAGTACCTGTGAGATGTGGAACTCCTTGCCCGGCCTGTGCTTTCTACCTGGCTCTTGCCCGTGCTTTCTGGTGACCTCCATAAACTTTTTGTTGTTAGTAAAATCATAAAAGTACCCCCAGACAAATGAAAGCCTACATATTGAACAATTTCAAATTTGAAAGCATTTTATTTTGAATTTTACTTTTTGTAATCCATGGGACATATAAATCCCACTTGGATTTTCCACCCCAGGAGTTTCTTGGGAAGCTTTTATCCCATGTATAATGGTGTTGGTGTCAGGAAAGGGGCTTGTGTCTCATTGGAGACACATTGCTGTGTTGAGGGGTTGTGCATCTTGGAGGAATGAGGAGTTTTAAGACCTTTGTCTCTGGGCTTTACAATGAAATGAGACTTAAAGTATATTCGCTGTCCTTTGTGTGTTATTGAGAAGGAGTGCTGTTCAGCATTAGTAATACTCAAGGGAATAATTTTTTGGTCCTCATGTCATCTGCACAAAGCACCAGGGTTCATTGGGACACATATGTCCCACACGATATTGCTCAAAATTTGTCAAACTTAACAAGATATTGAAAATGCTCAACGATTCCAAATGCATTCCTTTGGCAAGAAAGCATGATGTCTGCAAAATCTCACAAACAATAATTTGGTCACAAAAGCCTGGCTTCTGTCTGAGATGTATATTGTTCTTAATTTGGTTTTAAACCTCTTTAGCTTGATGCTGTTTTCTGTTGCACTTGGTGAAGTATTTTTATTGCTTTTCCTCCATTAGAGAACAAGAATTTTTTTCACATCAAAGCATGCATATGACAAAGGCAGCGGTCTAGGTTCTGTTACTAGGACCATTCTTAATTCATTTTCTTATAACCCTGAGAAACACCTTGACCATTTGAATTGTCCTGTCAGCCTGAGTTCCAACCCCAATCCACTGCCATCCAGTTGACTCCGGCTCCCAGTGACCCGACAGAACAGAGTGGAAATGCCTCTTAGGGGTTTCCAGACTGTACATCTTTCCTGGAGCAGAGAGCCTCATCTTTTCCCTTAGGAGCAGTTGGTGGTTTTGAACTGCCAACCTTGTGGTTAGAGTTCTGGAGATTTGGTATAGTCTGTCTAAGAAAGGGAGTAGAGTGGGGAGTCATGTGCCTTAATCCCTGACTCCACCAGGGCTCCGTTCAGTCTAGGTTAGAAGAATATAATTATAACTCCACCCCTATATGTCACTAAGTTGCTGTGGTGAAGTTTAAGGAGTACAGAAATTGATAAATAAAATTAAGTGGAGGTTTAATGTGCTGTTTGCAGAGTTCTTTGAGCTTCGTTTGAGGCAACCACATACTATGGGCTGTTTTGTGTCTGTGCTGTAATAAATAAGCCAGTCTTTTCAATGATGCTTTACCCCAGGATCCATGTTTTTCCATTTCACAGGTTTTCATTGTGTTAACTCTTTTAGGCCAGAAAAACACATTCCCCCTGATTTATAATTAGGTGCTGGGAATATGAGTTCCCATGAGTTGGGGTTGACTCTATATGGCAGCCAGCAGCCACGATGAAGTGATGGGGTGGTCGGTATCTTCCCACGAGGAGAGTTCTCTGGTTGCATCTTTGCCCCATCTGCCCCTCTGAGACAGCGCTTTTCAGTACTTGGCAGAGTAATTCCCAGGAGGGAGGAAGAAAGTACAGCTTTAGACTGTCATAAGATAATAAAACCTATCTCCTTTTATGACAATATAAGGTCAGTAGTGACTTACCAGAAGGTCTGACCTCTGACAGCTCTTTCAGTCTCAATTATCAATGGAAATCAAGATCGAAATGGGTGGAAAAATGCATTCTTTTTGGTGTAGGCCACAGTTGCCACCACGTAGTCTACTGAAACATTTGTCAGTGAGTGGCTACTGGGCTGGGTGCACTGTACCTTGTACTAGCTCTGGGTCGGCCACTAAGAAGTGTAATACCATGGACTATCCACTTAAATAATTGTAGGAGAAACCATAATAGTAGTTGTAAAGGAAGTGGTCCCTGGCACCACATCTGCTACTTCTTAGCTGTGTGACTTTATTCAAGTTACTAAGCTTCTCTGTTGCCTCATTTTCCTCAGCTTATAATGGAGCTGATACCAAGGGCTCAAATAGAAAGCAAATGTTTTGAGAATGATGAGGGCAACAAATGTACAAATGTGCTTGACGCAATGGATGCATGTATGGATTGTGATAAGGGTTGTACGAGCCCCCAATAAAATGACTTTAAAATATATAAATAATGGTAACTGAGAGAGTTTCTGTAAGGATTAAAGGAGGTAATACATAAAAATTGCAGTACCTGGCATAAACAGACAATCCTGTTATCTTTTATTATTTCTGGCCCTGTTTTCCTGTATGAAAATGAGAGGCGTGTACCAGATGGTCCCTAAAGGGAGAGCCAATTCCCCAATTCTGTGATTGCATGCCGAAAAGACACGAAAGTTACTGACTTTAAGATTGGCTTTCTTTTGTTTTTCTTGCCATTTTCCTAATTTGAGAGTTCACCACACCCTGGCTCCGAGGCTGGGGCAGACGCGGTTAGAAGAAGAACAAAAAGACAAGGAGCTGGAGCAGAGACAGATTGTAAATGACCCACAAAGTGGGCGCCGACTTTAAAATGTTGGAAGTACATGTAATAGTGATGGTGTTTCCTAAGCATCAGCAACTGGAGACCTGGAGATGTTACGTAATCCTAGTTAAAGTGTTTTCTCTCTGAAGCTACCTAGATCCATACATTGAACTGTGGGTTTTAGAGCAGGAAGAATAAAAGAATAAAAGAAGCTGAAGATAGTGTAATTGGACTTTTTCTATCTTCCTAATGCGTTCCTTATTTAGGAAGAAAAGTATTTTTGCTTTAAGGACAGCATCAATGTATTGTATGTTTATTCCCCTTTTTATAGTTTTATTGAGATATATATATATATATTAGCCCATAAAGTTCACCCATTCAAGATATGTATTCCCAAAATTACACAGTTATCACCATAATTTTAGAACATATTCAAAAGGAAACCCAAGACTCATTGTGACCTAATCCTCTCTCCCTGCTTCATCCAGCCCCTGGCACCTGCTAATCTCTTTATTTATATTTGCCTATTCTGGATAGATATTTCACCTAAAAGAATCATGTAATCTGTAGTGTGTCTGTGTAAACTCACAGGGGCAGTTCTGTCCTGTCCTACGGGGTCACTGTGAGTTGGCATAGACATCTGGTTGGGGTTTTTGGGGCTGAGTATGTTTTGTTGTATGGATATACCACAGTGTATGTGTCCATTCACCTTGCTTCTGCTTTATGGCTATTATAAGTAATACTTCTACGAACAGTTCCACACAGGTGCTTGTATGAACATGTTTTCATTTTTCTTGGCTAGATAACCTAGGAGTGAAATTTCTGGATAGTATGATAAATCTCTATATATTCCATTTAAGAAACTGCCAAACTTTTCAAAGTAGCTTCAGTAAGTATATTCTTAAGCCATACTCACAATAGGTTTTGTCTTCATAATTCCCAACACAGTTTTTCACCTCTTTATTCACTTAATGACTTTCCTTTTTTTCCACGTGCAGGGCTGTACTATGCTTTTTTTTTTTTTTAAACCTTTCTGTGGTCACTAATGACTTTAAGAAGTATGCTTATAAGAGTTGTACGAGCCCCCAATAAAATGATTTAATAAAAAAAAAAAGTATGCTCGGTCAGAGGAATGAATAATGACTTTCTAATGTTAGAATTCCAGTTGCCACATTCCCAGACAGGAAGACATTTTTGGGAAAAAAGATTAGGAATTTTCAGAACAGCAAATTCATATACCGTATATACTCGAGTATAAGCCGACCTGAATATCAGCCGAGGCACCTAATTTTACCACAAAAACTGCATTAAAAATGTGCTGAAAAACTCGGCTTATACAGGAGTATATACAGTAATTAGGCATGGACGTTGACTCAAGTTAACCTAGGTTCAAATCGTACCACATTGCATGACCTAGCTAAACTTTTTGACTGAACAGAGCTTAAGTATCCACACATAAAGGCCATTGAAAATACCTACTGTGTAAGTTTGCTTGAAGGATTAAAAGACAACCATTCAAACATATAGATCAGTGAGTTTGCCCAATAAATGGGAACCACTGTGGATTTCCTGAAACCGCACAGCAGACTGAAGAATGCTACCTCCTTTCCCGCACCCCTTATCAATTTGCTGTCTGTTTATGTTAGGTTTTCTCCCTGTTTTGCCAGAGGTTTGGGGTGCCTCTAAGTGCTCTTATGCTAAACAGTTAACTACATGAAAGAAAAAAAAAGGTCTTGGGCAAAGGTCACATTGCAGGTATCCCCTACACTCCTCTATCCCCCTAAAACTAGAGATTCCTAAAGAATCATGCTTTTCATTGAACACATATGTCATTTTAAATGTTAAAGTTTACAATTCCTTAGTATTCCCACTGCGAGGAAAAAGTACCAGGTGAAATTGGTGTTAATAGTATATGTTATTTAATCCTAGTATGTCGACACGATCATTTCAACATGTAACCGACATAAAATCATATTGAGATATTTTACATTCTTTTTTGTTTGTTTTTTTGTACCAAGTCTCAGAAAATTCATTGTGGATTTTATATTTACACAACATCTCAGCCTCAATATGGACTAGCCACCCCGCATGTTCACATGTGGCTAGTGTCTACCAAGTTGAACATCACAAACAATGGATATTCTGGTATAAATCTTTGTTTGATTCCCCCACCCCCACCCCTTTTTGGGGTCGTGTTTTCACAGTTTGAGGAGGACATGTGGTTGCTCCTGACTTGGACTTGGTCTAGTGCTTCTGTGGAAGTTGAAAATGTTTCCTGGTGGATAGCCTTGTTCCAAAATAAAGCATTTCTAAGGCGGACTGGTGGCACAGTGGGCTATACCCAGTTGCCAACAGTGGTTCAAACCCACCAGCTGCCCTGTGGGAGAAAGATGAGGCTGTTTGCGCCTATGAAGATTTAAAGCCTTGGACAGTCAGAAGGGGCAGTCTCTACTCGGTCTCATGTAGGGTTGCCCTAAGTCGGAAATCAACTCAAAAGGCAGTGAATTGGGAGTTGGAAGGCATCTCTTAAGGGTGTGGGACTGCTACGCCCCATGGTGGAAACGTAACCAATGACAATGGGGGAGAAAGATGAGGAGGCTCTCTACTCTTGTGAAGATACAGTGTAGGAAGTCTTGAAGGGCATTTCTCTCATCTATAGGCTTGTTAGGAGCCCGGGTGTCAGTGGTCATGCACTGGACTGCTAACTGCGTCGTCAGCAGTTTGAATCCACCAGCTGCTCCTACTCTCACAAAGAGTTACAGTCTCGGAAACTACCTCGTCCTATAAGGTTGCTGTGGGTTGGCATCCACTTGATGGTGGTGAATTTGGTTTGGGTGTGATAAGGCTGTTAGATGGAATCTGTTTCTGATTTGTTGGTCTTAAAGTTGGGTTTTGGCTTGGAAGGCATCTCTTAAGGAGACCTGATGGTTGCAATGGGTTAAGTGCTTGGCTCTTAACTGAAGGGTCAGAGGTTCAAATCCATCAGCTGCTCCGCTGGGAAAAGAGACTTGGCAATCTTGAAGATTTCAGCCTGGGAAGCCCTGTGGGGCAATTCTGTTCACCCAGAGAGGGCCGCTATGATTTGGAATCAACAGGACAACCAGACTTCCCTTTCTGGCAGACTCATGCCATTGCATCCTCCTGAATTCGCTGCTGGGAGCCGGGATAGGAGGGCTCCCCACCATCTCCTGCCCCTCTTCCTTTCTTTCTTTCCTGACTCATCTTCTTAAGCGTTGCTCCTTTAACCTTAACAAGATTGGAACTATTGCCTAAAATAGAATTAGTGGGTGGATGCGGCCTCCTTGTCTTATCCTGCTAGAGACAGTGGAGCGATTGCAGGTGTTATCGATAAAGTTTGCTGGACATGGAGATAGGAGCCCTCAGGTTGAGTGGTGAGTTTTGCCTGCGTACGAGTGTGTTATTTTGAGACCGCCATTTAACCGCTTGGCCTCAATCTTCCCCATCTGTGGAATGGATGGCTCTTGAGAGAGCCACTAATCTGACCCCACATTCCAGGATCAAGTGTTCCAAGTCCCTCGATGCCAACGCCATGGCTCATAGGAGGGAAGGCAGGTAGAACATTTACCAAAGAACATTATTTTTCCATTATGGCCGTTCTAATTTATCCTGTGAATCCTCCTATCGTCTAGCTGGTCATGTAAAACTGGTTATGGCAGTCTTGAAACTATATCCATCAATCAAGTTGAATTGGAGAAGGCAAAAAGAAAGCAAAATGAATTAGTGGACTGTTTTTGTTCCTTTTAATTGAAGTGTTCGACATCACATTGAGAAGGCCAGTTGGAGTTCAGTTGTCATATAATCCACCCCGTGGACGGGTGCTTGCCTGAAACCAAATGTTTCTTTGCTGTGTATTTGGGCCCATTGGACTCCGGATTGGAAATCGCTTTTGGAAAATACAGAGGTTAGAGCAGCAGGATCAAAAGTGCTCTATACCTTTGTGAGTGCCCAGGGAATAGCTTAGAAGTTAGGAAATTTGGGGTGCTTGGCTGGTAACATTGTCTCTGCTCAGATACCGGCCTAGTCTTTGCTTCCCACCTCCCTGTCAGCGGATTTCTGGAAAGGTAGACAGGAGGATGTTTCGGAAAGAAGTCTGAGGTTCCCTAAGAAAGTGTGAAAAGGACTTGTGGTAGAAAAGTTATTTGTCTTTTGCGTTGAGCCAGAGTTGAATCTGCCAGTAGATCAAAGGAATACATTTACCCAATGGCCTTTGCTGGTAGGTTATGTGTTGTGGGGTGGGGGTAGTGGTGGCGGTGGTCTTCAGTTGTTTTTTTCTGAGGGGGTTTAGGTGATGTGAGACCTCCCAGTGTTGTCACTGTAAGGTTATTCTCCTGATAATTACCATTGTTAATAGAATTGAAACTTTGGGTTTATCTTTTGTCCTGAACAAAGCCTCCCAGCGACCCTAATGGATGAGCCCAGCCTACACGCATTCTGAAAGCGACTCTGTGGATCGGTTGGTGTCCACGTTAATTCCTCTCTACAGAATTAGCATGCAAAGGCTCTAGGGCCCTACACCCTGCTTACATTAATAAACATTTAAAAACAAAGCGCGAGCCACACAAGCGCAGCCTCTCTTTGTGTGGCTCCCTGTACTAGGGTGCCTGTAATCCCTAACCCTCTTGAGAGAGAGCCCGGGTGGGTGCGGGTGGGTGGTGGTGCAGGGCGCAGTACCAGCATAAAGGCTGGAGGAGCGAGCTTGTCGTGTGAGGAATACATTAAGGCGGCTTCGTCTCCAGGCCAATTAAGGGGGAGCGGGGGTGGCGGTGGGGGGAGAGCTTAATAAAAAAAAAGAGGAGCGCAGGATCGCTCAGACTCGGTGGAAAAGCGAAACCGGAGTGGCCTGGAAGGAGTTTGGAAGTGGGTGCATCGCACAATTTAAACTTTTGGAACTAAAACCAAACCAAAATAAACACTCCCGCCCCACCAAACCAACAAACCAACCCCTGGTAAAGAAGAGTGGCACTGTGGAGCGAGCCACATGGTGTGGTGCGAAGAAGTGAGGGCCCCTTTCAGACAGCACAATGCCCCCGCGTACCGGGCCCGGGG
>NW_022111324.1:3630028-3642473 GCF_000313985.2 Echinops telfairi
GGCCGCGAGCCGCCGCCGGGCCCCGCGCTGGGCCAGGCTCGAACCCCCGGCGCTGGCCGCGCGCAGCCCGAGTGGGCTTGGCTGTGCTTCCCAGCACATCCTTTCTCTTTTCCTCCTATATCTTGGACACCCCAGTCCGGCCCTGGCGTTCTGTGCTGGCCCAGCGGGGACCTCTGGGCCTGTGCGAGGCTCCCCCCTCCCCCTATCCCCCCACCTCCAATATCCCCTACCGCCAAGCTGGCCCTGTCTTCTCTTAGAGAATGGTAAGGAGAGGACCCCGGCCCAATAGGGGAAAACACGCTCTCGGGAGCCATGATTCCTTTATTAAAAATCAATCAATCAATCAAAGACCAGCCGTGGTTCGGAGCGGGCCGGTCGCGGTGGTTACTGGCCCAGGGTCTGGGGCCGGGGAAGCAGGGCCGCTCGCTGTCCCCAGCCTTCCCCGTGCGAGGTGCCCGCCGCCGCGGCGGTGGCGGTTTTGCATACAAAAGTGAAATTCAGAAGGCAGCGCGGGAGCACGTGGGGCTGTGTGTGTTCCCACGCCCGCATGTGAATTTCCAGCTCCTTTCTCAGTCGGCCCCGGGTTTCACCTCTATCCGACAACTATTCCAGTTGTTGCTTCGTGGCATAGAAATGCATCAAATAATAGAACCCGAAGTTCCTGGAGGCCCCTCCCGCCTTCCCTTTCTCTCCGCTCTTACAGTGAGCGCGTCATTGTCCCCTGGGGAGATTTTTAACCCAGAGAACCTTGACGTACTTTAAACAGCACTGACATTTGTTTTCGTTAAGCTTGGTCTGATTTCTTTAACACTTGAAGGAAGGTTTGGGGCCTTCAAACATACTGCGTTTCTTATATGGCAGGAATGTGGAAAAGGGGCCTTACTTTGCTTTAATTTTGCAAGTGCCTTTTGAAAAAATGCAACCTTGATCTTGGTAGTTGATGCCCTGGCACCCATACCCTGTGTTGGCTCCCCTCCCCCTGTTAGTCCGCCACCACCGGGCCGGGAAGGGGCTGTCATCGTGAGCATGCCTAAGCCGTATTACTTTATTTTTCTTCGTAGAATGAACACCAGCAAAGATGTTCTTGATGTGTGATTGTGATTCTTCAGTGCGTTCTTAATGTCGCAAATGGCAACCAGGTCTTGGCCTCCATGAATGTTCTGTTGACTATGGGAGAACTGGACGTCAAGAAGGTTGAAGTCCCTCATTACTTCGAAAATCTGTGCATTAATTCCCTCTATAAATTTCCACCACCTGGTGCCTGGTGTACTTGCAGATGGTCAGCAGGGCCCCTTATTAATTTCACAGGATGCGTTTTTTTCACCCTAGTAACTCGGGGTGGAGAGGATGGAAGGGTTGTGAAGTAGGTTGAGAGTCCACTTGTTACTTCTGACTGCTACAGATGTTGTAGCTAAAATATAAGAGTAGCAACAACAATACCAGCAGCGGTAGTGATGATGTCCAGGGACAATAATTGCTTCCCTCTGCTCCTGATTTGGACAGCCCACCTTCTACTCATTTGCTGTGCAGACTCCATCCTTTCGATGTTTGAGGCTGGGATGTCTTGGTAACCACAGCTGTGGATTCACTTCCCAGAGGCTCACACAGGTGCTAAAAGAGGGAAGCAGTATCTCCCCGGTGGCTTCTGTTTGGGCATAAGTGTGCAAAGATTGGTTGTCTTGTCAAGATCCCCCCAGAATATTGTCTCGCCTCACTTATAATGCCACTTAGAATGGGGGTGCGGTGGGGGCGGGGGTGGGGTGGGGGTGGGAGTTATGGAAGCGTAATTGTTTTTAGGGGCCTTACTTTCTCCAAATATTTTTGAACACCATCTGTTCGGGAGATGTTGGGGAAATCTCCTATGCCCCACTCGTTGAATAGTGAAAAGTTAAAAATGAATTCCTGTCCTTGTTGGCCATTTTTTTGCTCTCTCTCCCAACACCAGTTAGACATTTTTGTTTTAGCCCTTCTGCAGGGCATGCCGGGATGGCACAGGCTGAGTTCTATTTTTGTCCATGGTTGCTTTAGTGGCTATTTTGCAACTCCTGTGTCTCTCGGCATTCTGAAAGAGGCCAAAGCATAGTCAAAGGTGTGAGCTAGCCCTTACCCTCCTTTTGAGGATTGTGACAGAGGCAGCTGATTGGCTCCCAGAGCCATGAGTCCCTGACAGTGTTCCTCAGGGCTGGGATGCAGAGTGTGGCTGTAAAGGTCACCCTTGATCAGAACCAAAGTTCATTGCCAGCCTGGATGAGTGTGTGTAGAAATGAGCTTGCTCTGATGCAAAGCTCTCTGGCTTTTGCCGCAACCAGAGCAATGTGCTGTTTACATTGTGTGCTTGGCCATCTTTCCCTTTCCCTGCGCATGGCAATCCCCTTCTTTTCCTTCCTGCCTTTCCCCCTTCACTCTCTTTTGTTCCCATCCTTCCCTCTGGTGGGACCTCTCTTCCCCCAATTGCTATTTGCCAAACTTGTGACCTGAGACCACTTGGCATTTCCAGGGATGGCTGGAATTTACCACTCACTGAATAGGCATTCTGTGACATTTGCTCACCTGGGCAGCTTAAGCTACATGGTCTGTGTTAGAGGAGTGTCGAGAGGAAGGGTGAAATTTACCTCTGTGCTCCAGGGTCCCTGCTAGCAGGGAGACAAACAATGATGCTTCGAGATGCCGAAATTAGTTTTAAGCATGGGGCCCATATTACATATATATGCATGTTTATGTTTGTATCTGTATACACATTTATTATGTATTTAATAAATGCGTACAGACCATTGGTACATTACCTGTCATTCTTGTCATTATTTTAACAAATGAAAGGTTCTTGGTTAGTTCTCTCACATCCATACCCGCCCCCCTCCCCCCTTCCATAGCCACACTTTTTTCCCCTCCCTGCCTCCTGCTGGGTGATGGGGATGCTCTTTCAGACCTTGTCATAGCAAGGTCTATGATGGCTAGAATGGTCTTTCCTTCTAGCCCTTCTGGTAAGGAGGTAGCTGCCTGTCTCTTTGGATCAAACTGGTCTAGGAGCTATTCAGTGCAGTTTCTGGGACAGGCCAGTGGTGAAGGCTTCTCCAGTTCTTGGAAGACGCAGTCAGTCTGTCCTGGATATCGGTCTAGGAAGGGAAACAAAGTGTTGGTGGTTAAACAGTTACTTTATCCTGGCATTTGCCCTGCTCAAATGATTTGAAGGGACTTGAGCTCTGGGCCCCACACTGGGCAAAGAGAAGGTGGTTGGTCCTCATAGACTGAAGCCAGATGGAAACCATGGGCAGGAGTGCTTCTATCCACTTCCCACTGGAGCAGGGACGGCTTTGACCCATAGGCGGGGAGAGTTCCTGCACACAAAGCACTCTCTGTATGCACAGGGCCTATTATTATTACCTTACTTTATTAAGATCAGGAAACTGAGACACAGAGAGTGTTTCATTAACTTTCCCAACGTCACCAAGCTAATGAGAGCCTGAGTTGAGACAGGCTTGATTCAGGAACGTTTTACTTAGTGTAGATCTTTCTATGAAAATAATTCTCAATGAGTGACAGCCCTTCACATTATGATTCTTCCAAGAAAATCCTGTGGAATCCGACTTGCATGTCTAAATAACAATTGGGTTGCCTCCACTCCTCTCTGGTCCTCTTTCTCAAAGAACAGAAACTGTATTTTCTCTTGTCTGTGCTTGGCAATAAACCATAAGGTAAACAGGATGCAGCCAGCATCTCTCCTTGGGCTTGACTTCTGATTTTCATGAATTCCCTGCCTACTTTCTTTTTTACTCCACCTCATTTCCCTAGTCTCTTTTTTCTCAGGCGGCTTGATGTGACCCTCTCCTTTTCTATCACCTTTTGGTCCCTTCTCAAAAGCTGGGGATGTGACGGGAACCCGCAGCAGGACACAGTATCATATTCCTGCACACCCTTTCTGGTATTGCAGTCCCAACTCACACTTCAAGTTCTGCCTACTCCAATGTTACTGAACAGTGCAGATGGAAACTTCTCACCTAAAGTGTCACCTCTCCAGTGACAGAGGACACTTGGCCCAGCTCATTGTTTTGACTTGGGTAGGCTCCGTTTTGAGGAGCAAACATCAGCACTCTCCCCTCACCCCCCACCCACCCCCTCGGAGTAGTGGCCCAGAGACCCACCTGGCTACACATGATGCCCTTGACCTAGTCACATTTGCTCGACATGGTCCCTTCATATCACTCCAGGTGTTCGCAGTAGAAGAGAAGCGTGAAAAGAGTAAGCAAAAACAAAACCAAGACGGGATGTCACCTGGAAGATTTTTACAACAGAAGGTTCTATAGGAGAAATTCACCTCTATTCATTCTACCCTAGCTCAACAGCTGTTTTCAGCACCCCCCACCCCCGAGTTTATACTTTCTTCCTGTCATTTTCCTTGTGGCTGTATACATTTTCTATTGCTTGAGGATGATTACATACCCAGGGATGAAATCCTCTCCTATTTACCAACAGAACCCATTTTTCATCTTATGTATTAATTTAATGCTCATCACCTTCCAAAGAGGAGTTCAAGCAGCTTAGCCTAAGGTACAAGGATACATAGAAATACATCACATAAATGAGAAAATCAGACAAGGAAATTCAGAAAGAGCAAAAAGGAAAAAATGCAAGGGAATGTTAGTAGGTAGAAACACATGCATACGCTATTTTCTCATGGTCTTTCCAACCCTTTTGCTAGGTAGGAAATAGCTGCTACCTCTATCTTCAGATCAGATGTAGGGGCTTACTTGGTTTAGACGTCTATAGGTTAGCTACATATTTGTACTTCCTCTTAGCAAAGGTAAAGAGGGAAACAAGATCATTTTCAAATTTCAAAGCATGTTTAACATTCAGATTAAGGTAACTTCTTGGTTACTAGCCCATGTAAGAAATTTATTTTATAGCTCATAATTAGATACTAAGTATTATGCTGGACATTATCCTTAAAACCATGGTATGCAAAATATTAATAATGTTTCTCTCTTTACCATATCCCTGAAAACATAAGCTCACCCTAGAATGCGCCGAATTTTATAATCACTAGATTCACTTCCTTCATTAGACTATGAGCTTCAGGGAAACAGGGATCAGGATTTAAATTCCTAGCACAGAGTAGATAGTGAAAACAATTTTTTTATTTTTTTGGAATTGAAATGCTTTTATTGCTTCTCCACAAAGGGGGAAATTAATTTCTTCATTAACCTTTACTGAGTACTTAGTAATCTTGAGTCTAGAAATAAGTCCAAGGTTTCTAGAGTTTATGGTCTTTAGGTAATAAACACAGCCTACTGGGCGCACTCAAGTTGAACTTATAGGGCACAGTAGAACTGCCCCTGTGAGTTTCCAAGATTGTCATTCTTTACAGGCGTAGAAAGCCCGGTCTTTCTCCCTCGGAGCGGTTCGTGGTTTCAAACTTCAGACCTTGCAGATCGCAGCCAGAAGCAACCACTACACCACCAGGGCTCCTCTGAGTTGGTACTGACTTGATAGCAGTGAGTTTGACTTTTGAGTTTGAATGGACCGACTAGGTTTCAGCTTGATAAGTGCTCTAGAAGAGGGGTGTGAACACCCTATCTTTTTTGTGAGATGAGGTGGAAGATCTTTTAAAATACCATCGCATTACAGGTAGCAGCGCCCTTTGGCAGCTGGATCCGTAAGCCGGCAAGGGAGGTTAAAGTAGAAGAGTGTCTGAGAATTTCTTGAGAGAGGTGCTTGCTCACAGATTTCCTTTTTGGTTTTTTATTATTTTTCAGGGAAGCGGGAGGACCCTGTTCCTTGACTAACTAGCCCAACCTCCCTGACCCCCAGGTACGTGGGGCAAGAAGGTTGGAGGCCCCTCCTTTGGTCTCCTAGCTTAAGCTGGTCTTAGCTGAGAAATCAAGGAAACCTGGTGATGTAGTTGGTTACCCATTTAGCTGCTAACTGCAATATCTGTGGTTTAAACCTACCAGCCGCTCCACAGAAGAACGATGAGGCTAGTAATGCTCATACAGATTTATAGCCCCAGACACTCAAAGGGGCTTCCCCTCTATCCTGTAGGGCTGCTCTGAGACAGATCAACTCAATGGCAGTGAATTAGTTTTTCTCTCTCTTTTTCCTTTTAGTTGAGAAATGCCATACTTCCATTTTCTGGGCAGCCGAGTGTTGTAGCCACATCACACCGTTTTCTGTAGGATGCTTCCTAAGATGTACTTGTAAAGAGTGGAAGAAGCAAATGATTGCCATGCCTAGCTTTTGGCCTTGTCTATTAAGTTTTAGACGTTCATTACTATCTACCAGACTTTTTAATTTCCTTGTTCTCCTTTCTTTCTTCCCCCCTTTTAGTTAGAAAGCATTTACTAAGGACTTTGCTAGACATGGTGAGACGTACAAAAATAGGGACCTGGCATAAAATTGCTCACCAGGGGGTGGAAAAGAGGACTTCAGGGAGGTTGGATCCCTGGTGGCATAGAGGGTTCCACATTGGGCTGCTGACCACGAGGTCAAGTGTTTGAAGCCAACAGCTACACTGCAGGAGAAAGAGGAGGCTTCCTACTCTCATTAAAGATAAAGATAAGTTACAGTCTCAGAAACTCAGTGGGCAGTGAGTTTCTCCGTCCTATAGAATCAGCATGAATCAGAATCGACGAGATAGCAGTGCGTTTGGTTTGGTCGAGGAGACATGGAAAGGGAACTCTGGGGTATACAGTATAGTGCTGAATTCAAAGTATGGCCTCTAAAGAAGTCAAGATCTGTTTGTTTTTTCCTCCCCCCCCTCCCCCCCGCCCCCTAAGATCCTAACTATCCCCTTCCAGATATTAAACTTTTAAAGGTCGTCCTTTGCTTACTTTTGCATACCTAGCCCAGCACTTGGTTATATCCATTATACTCCATTGTTGAAGGAAGGAAGGAAGGAAGAATGGAAGAAGTCACAGGTAATCTACCTAGGACTTATTTATAATATTTTCCAACTGAACACCTTGAGAAAGTGTCTTCAAAATTCTGACTCCCTGCAGGTAGGTATTAGCTTCCATGCCTAAAAGATGAACCTGTGTGTCAAAGAATGGAGGAAGCAGGGCAGAAATGCTGCTTAGCTCTGCCTGGGCATGCCAATCACTGCTCCATGCCCAGAGCTCAGAAAACAACGCTTCTGGTTTCAATCAACCTGCTTGGGAGCCGGGGAGCGCTTTTGAGTGGCTCCTCCGATTCGGGTTTTCTGAGTTATGATGTAGGACTTTGTGGTTATCAAGACTGAGAGTGGTATGCAGGGATAGCAAGGGGGTGTATGCAGGCGAGGACACATGAGAACCGTGTAAAGACAAGCGATAATCAGGTTTAGGAAGCCGGCTAGACACAGCCTCCAGTGGGAGCTGCGGTGGTGGGAGGGGCAGCCGCTCCTTTAGCTCATCACTCTTGGCTCGGGTTCCAGCACCTCCCTGATCCTCATCCACAAATTGGCCTGTCTCTTCCTATCTGCAGAGCCTCCCCTTGGCTCTCTCCTATTTCTCCTAACAGTTAAAACTTCCATCTGCACGAGGTGAGGTTTTTACCCAGCTTCCTCTCCATCAAGGCGGTGTCAATGCTGGGGAAGGAGTCTTCCTACAGGGAGAACGACCGCTCCTGAACAATGATGGAAAGAAGACAGATCCTGGACATTTAACCCCCACTCCCCCCACCGTACGGTGGGATGGTAGAAGGGGTTGTAGAAGCCAAGGCAGGGGAGGCATTGAGAGGGAGGCTCAGGTACTTGCACACACACACACACAGAGGCTCAGGCACTTGCACACACACACACAAACACACACACACACACACACACACACACACACACACACACACACACTTTCCCCCAGCTCCTTCCCACACGATGGTAGAAGGGGTTGTAGAAGCCAAGGCAGGGGAGGCATTGAGAGGGAGGCTCAGGTACTTGCACACACACACACACACACACACACACACACACACACACACAGTTTCCCCCAGCTCCTTCCCACACGACCCAGTGCAACTTCAACCTCTCCCTGGGGAGAAGTAAAGGAAACATTGCCCCTGCCTTTCCGCTGAGTCCCCTCCTCCCTCAGAGCAAATTCCTAGTCCGAGTCTGTGGTATCTCAAACTTGGCTGTCACTTTTCAGGGTCATTCCCCGGGGACACCCTTCCCCCATCCCTGTTCAGATGTTTTTGAGTGAAGAGTTGAAGGCAGAAGCGCGGCTTCCCTGATAAATCTCTCTCCTCATCAGCTCCATTCAGTGGAGGGTCCTGAATGTGCTTTGCTGGCTCTGCCTTCTCCTGGGGGGTCTTCGGTACGGAATCTCTGCTGGCTTTGAGGAGGGCAGGCCTGGGAACCGGTACATTTCAATAAAAAACGGCCTGCTACCGTTGAAGTGCTGAAGATGGAGTTGGTTGGGGTACCTCTGGGGATCATTCTTGGACTTCGCTGTGATTCCTGTGTTACTTTCTTCCCTCATAGAATCAGGACGGTGCCTTCATGCCACACTATGTGGAATGCTTCTTACACGGCTCTTCTAGGTTGTTGAAGCTCTCATCTCCATGGGGCACTGTGGCAGATAAGGACAGTGTGTGCCGAGTTGAGATGCCATTAGCAATTTGGTTGTAACATGTTTTATTTACAGCCCCAGGCTTGCTCATGTGTAGTTCTCTGCGGAATAAGGACCCCTTTCTTTTCCGTGATGAATGGCAGAATACATTTTCAATTTACAGTCTCACTTCTTCTCTGTAACATCCATTCTCAATGCAGCCCACCGTTCACGTAAATATTCAGCACATGGCTTCTTACCTGGGTTCCTACGTCAAGAGAGAGGGGAGTGATGGGTTCAGCTGGCAGGCAGACACAGACGCGCACAGAGAAGATCTGAGCTGTGCTCACCCTCTGAGAAGAGGGCATTGGTCAGTTTGTGGAAGAACCGTCAATATGGGTGATCTCTCGCAGTCCTGCTGGTGGACGCACACATCAAACCCAATAGAGAAATCTACTCAACGTCCACGTCTAGGCGTACCATCTCTTATGGCGCACATATACATTGGTGAAGTTATTACCCTGATGTGTGCAAAGAGACAGGCGTGAGAAGAGCGCCTGCAGAAGATGCGTGTTCATCTCGGGCAGTGTTGGCCTAGAGCAGCGGTTCTCAATCTGTGGGTCGTGACCCCTTTGGGGGGTCGAATGCCCCTTTCACAGGGGTCACCCGAGTCATAACAGTAGCAAAATGACAGTTATGAAGTAGCAACGAAAATAATTTTATGGCTGGGTGTCACCGCAGCATAAGAAACTATTAAAGGGTCGTAGCATTAGGAAGGTTTTGAACCAGTGGCCTAGAGGAATCCATCCCTTTTGTAAGAACAAAGGCACGCTTGTGCAAGGCCCACAAGAGGTGTTCAAAGAAGGTGCATTTCGCTCCCTTCATTTCCAGGGCAAACCGCGGCCAGTTTGGAGAGCAGCATTCTCACCACGCTGCGGACCAATTCCTGTCTTTCTCTACCTCCTTTGACTGGCTAGGTAATCAGGGACCCGTTTCCTCATCTGTGGCAATGATTGCACTCCGGATGGGGCCCAGGCCACCTTCAGGGTGGTGGTGATTCTCCATTGAGATATGGGTATAAAAGGCTTGGCACATTGAAAACATGGTGCAGATCTGAAGATTTCTGTTGTAACCTATACTGTCACAGCTGCTTGCAACATCGAAGCAAGAGAACGATGTCACAGATTGGTGGGCATGTGGAGGACTGATTTAGAGCATGGCATGGATTTAGAAATCTTGTTGAACACAGAATTGGTGGGGCATGCAGTGAATATGGAGCCGGCGATCCCAGGAGAGTTGAACACAGAGGTGTGATTGAGAGTTGGATGATGGGGAGAACTAGAAGTCAGCAGTTGCCGGCGCATAGAGCACAGCGGCAGTGGTGCACCAGGGCTTTGGACAGAGCATGTGACCCGAGTGCGTGACCTCGGAAGGCTCTCATAGCCGGGCTCAGCAGCAGCTCTGAGTTCTCGGGATGGAGCATGTGGCAGGGTGCTATCAGGAATGCTAAGCAAATAACACCCCCCCCCACCCCCCCCACCCCCGCCTCAGGGTCAGCAGCATAAGCAAATTTTGTTTGTATCTCAGGTGTACCCCTTCCTACCTATTTGGTAGTCCCTGGTTTCAAGGTGTACTGTGACTTTTACTTAGTATGGATGCGTTCTAACTTTGGTAGTTTGTATCCTATATTCAAGAGCCGTGGCAGAGTAGTGGTTATGCATTGGGCTGCTAACCGCTAGGTTGGCAGTTCAAAACCACAAGCTGCTGTGAGGAAGAAAGATGGGGATTTCAACTCCCATAAAGAGTGACAGTGTAGGAAACCCACAGGGGCAGCTCTACCCTGTCCTATAGGGTCACCTATGAGTCCATATCGACTCAAGGGCAGCAAGTTTGGCGTTTGATTCTTACTCTACATTTATGTACCTTTCTTAGCTTCGTGGAGGAAATGCGGGCGATGATGCGAATAATGGGCCAGTGGTAGCTGCAGTAGGCCTTTGGTGTTAGTTACCGTCTGGTTGCTTCTGAATCGTGGCAACCCCTTGTGTTACCCTGTAAAACTGCACTGTGGGTTTTCTCGGCTGTTATCTTAATGGAAGCAAATGACCAGGCCTTTCTTCCAGACTGTACTGGGTGGGTTTGAACTGCTACCTTCAACATTAGCAGTCGGACATGAGTTGCTTACTACATTCCGGGGACTCGCCTGCCTCGTCTTTGAAGAGAAGGGATAAGATAAATGGTCCTTTCCAGGGTTGGGCTTCTAGCACTGCCTTTGTAGAGTAAAGAGCCCTTTTTGTTGTGTGTACACTCAGCCTGCAGCTTAATCGGCCTTTCTGTGTTACTTGTTGTTCTCCGCATGTGTGATTTTCTTAGCGCGAGGACATCCTGCACACTTATTCAGTGTGTGGAGTTGATTCTCCCATTCAAAGGAATGCAGAGTGAGAGCTTTTCAATGCCCCCTTTCACTTCCTACCCCCCAGTTTCTCAGAAGATTAACGAATGGCCAGTTCATTGGCTGATCTGCCTCTCATCAGCCTCTCTCCTTCACACCGCGCTTTCCTGAAGGTTCCGCGGACTCTGGGCTGGGCTCACGGTTCCAGCAGTTGGACACACACTGCCTCAGGGAAGGGGCATGGGTTCCACTTCACCCCAGGGCGGTTCCCAGGGGAAGAAGTGAGAGAGACCAGGTGCCAGATGCTGTTGTCACTGTCCCCCACTTCCCACCTTCTCCCACTGCAGTCACCAAAGCAAGGGAGAGGGTGGAAGGCGCCCCCCTCCCCCCCCCCAGGACTCGCCTCTGCTCACCCTGTTGGGATGCACACCGGTTTCTCTGTGTTTGGCGTGGAAAATCAGAGACTGAGGCACAGACTAGAGGCCAGAGCCAAAGTGACCGCCTGATTGCGTGTGGGCGCAAGGTGATTGAATGAGACGGGGATCCCCAGCACGGGGAGCTGGAAAAGCCGCACGTCCAGATGTGGTCAGAGAGGTTCACGGAAGGAAAGACCGTCTGATGAGCAAGAGACCTGCGCCTGTGGAGCGCAATAGAGAACTCAGTCGGCCTGGGAGGGGAGGCCTGTTAGCTGGATCTGACGGGCACCAAGAAGGCAAGTTAGTTTTTGCAGTGGCTCCAACTGTATGTTAATGGGATGCTTTCAAAGCTGCAGTTGGTGATGAGCGGAGGAGGGCATTCACCCAGGGACTGTGGTCAGTAGGGACAGAGGAGGACCGTGGAATGCTGAGAGGCTTAGGCAGGACAAAAGGGTTCCAGGGTTTGAAGTCTGCTAGGGTGACGTGTGCTCCCATGCTGCATGCGGGCATGCTTTTAGTTTGGACTTTCAGAAAGCAATCCGTTGGAGCTCTCTCTTCCCATCCATCCCTGGTGCCTCTGCGTTCCTTTTGCTCTCTGCAAGTCAACTGTGGCTTTATTAGGAATTCCCTTTGCTTAAGGGGGAAGAAAAAACCCAGAGAGCAAGAGAGACAGACCGACTGGAGGGGGAAGAAACAAAACTAGCTCTTGGCCGGTCGCCCACAGCATGGGCCCAACAGCCTTCCCCGAGAGTCGCTCTGACTTTCTGTTTTCTTAAGCAATCCCCCCTACTCCCCCCCCCATCATTTTTTTTCTTAAGGGGGCCAAGGGAGGCTGCTTCTACCCTCTTACCGACCCCCTTCTTTCTGTTCTTTAAAGACAATCTCGCTCCCTTTCTTTTCTTTACTTTTTTTTCCCCGGAGGCTGAAGCCCAGAGAGGGAATGTCTCCTTGCTTGCCGGCCTCTTCTCTCCTCCCCCAGCCCCCTCCCTGAGGAAGAGTTCATCCAAAGTTCGCATCCAGAGTCTGAACAAAGTGGCGCAGACCTTTTCCTGACTCCTCACCCTTTGTCCTCATCACTCAGTGACAGACAGGAATCAAATGCTGAGGACCCAGCCAGCAGAGGGGCA
>NW_022111324.1:3642645-3665126 GCF_000313985.2 Echinops telfairi
GGCCCCCAGAAAGGAGTTTTGTGTAAGTTTCCCCAGGCACACACTGAGCATTCCCAAGTGGCCTGCAGACGGCTTCATCGGGTTTCTGTTTGAGCCTCGGAGAGTGCCGGGTGGTCAGTAAGGAGGGGGCCGGCTTTGGGGGAGAGAGGAGACTGCTGAACCAACAGGATCTGGGGTGCCCCCCCCTTCCCCTGAGCTGCAGACAGGCCCCCATTCCCATCCCGCTGTGAGGAACCACGGTGTCTGGGAGTGAAGGGTTCCCCTTTCAGAGGTGGATCGCACTTTGCAGGACACCAGAGGACCATAGAGCAAATTACTTCTTCCAGAGTGCTAAATGATCCCCCGGTGCCCTGAAAGAGCCCGTTTACCTCCAAAAGGTGAGTTGTTTATGGCCAGAGAGGAGAATATTGGCTGTAACGCTGGCTCATCCATCCTCTCACATCCCTGCGAGGTATTTAGGGTGGAGGTGATATTATCCACCTGTCTCCACTCGGGAAGGGGCTTGACAAATACCTCTCGGGTTCCTCTTCCCAAGATCGAAGTGCAAGTGGAGGTGGAGGTGCAGTGACTTTTCCAAGGTCTTATGTGAACCCGAGGAGGGGCTGGGTTTCGACTCCTGTTGCAATGCTCTTGTGCTTCGGAGAGAAGACCTCTGGGACTCTCAGTTGGGCCACCCTGGGTATTACAGTGTACACGGCTAACCCGCGGGCTGCCTCTACCCGAAGGGGACTGCTTTGAGTTCACCCCGAGGCACCTCGGGAGAAAAGTCTGGCCATCTACTTCCACAAAACCAGCCCTTGAAAACTTGATGGTGCAAGGGAGGTCCCTAGTGTGACCCACGTAGGGGTGCTGTGAGGGGGATGGACCTGGTGGCAGTTGGGTTGCTGTCACTGGCAAAAAGCTTCACAGAGAAAGGCTGGCAGGGGGTGAGAGGACTGTCTCACCCAGTTCTGAGTGGGAAGAAAGATGCCAAACGGAGGACCCTTTCAGGCTTGTTGGGAGCTCCCCCAGGGGCTACCAAAGAGGGTTCTTCCTGCCAACCTGCTGTTTCCTTTTGGGTTCCGGTGGGCTGGGCTCCCTCACCAACACTGACTGCCCACACTTCCCTGTCCCCACAGCCCCTCCCTGGGCCTCAGGGGTCACTGTGCTGAGTGCAAGTAAATAGGAAGTGACTAATGGGGCCGAAATTCGAAATTCGTGAAACCAGACCTAGCCCACTACTTTCAGGAAGGTAAATTGCAAGGTGCTGGGGTGTGTGTGTGTGTGTGTGTGTGCGCGCGCGCGTCCCTTTATGGGGAGAACAATAGTATGAACCTACTTGCTTGGATCGCTGGCCTTTTCCTGTCCCTGGGCAGCAAAGCCCTAGTGACCGGATGACTCCCAAGGCTGGATGATTACAGGAAAGCTCAGGTTCTTAAGAGGACTGATACTAGCAGTTGGAAGGCCAGGGCTCTGTTCTTCCTTCTGCCTGCGGATGTACTGAATCCACTAGAAGCCAGATCAAGACTGTATTTACATGTATATGTGCTCTGGAAGGATCATCACAGTCAACAACAACAAACACGCCTCGAATGTGTGATTAGACTTCTAACTGGTATTGAGCCTTTATGTCCCTGTTTAGATAGCATTTCATATATATTATTTAATTTTATCCCTATAAGTATCCTAAGTTAGGGTTTGGATTATTTAGAAGATGAGACTGAGACAAGAGTGAGTGATGGATTCATTTGTGATGAGCCAGTTCGTGAAGAATTCTGTGCATAACTATGGAAATAGAACGCATTTCCAATGTGATTCCTTTCTTCCTTCCTTCCTTCCTTCCTTCCTTCCAGAAGAGCTCTAGAGAGCTTTGCCATGAACAGAACCGTCATTCCTCGGGGCTTGGTTGAAGGTGGACTTGCAGTTAGTTGAGGCTGAGTTGAATGAGAGCCTAAACCTTTTCACACTTAGGAACAGGGGCTTTCTAACTAGCTTCACAAGTGGTGTTCTTGGGAATCTATCCTGCGTTAAGAGAATAAACTTTTCAAAGATTTAGCAGCAGTATTTGCATATAACAAATGTTTTAAATACTAATGATCCTTGCCGATTAATTAAAAAGTGTGCCTGTCATGGCACTGCTTTCTTGGCAGCGGTTTTATTGACAAGAGTTTATGTGCACATTTAAATAACTCAGTGACATGTCTTTTAAATGTTTCTCAACTCTGGCTTTCTATGGGGGAACATCCTGTTTGCAGCAAACTTGCTCAGGTTTTGTGAGTCTTCCAGTAGAGCAAGCGACATCCATGTGGAACCATAGCAAGTCACCAGCTTGGTAGTAGTGGGTACATCCTAGCCCAGTGCCCCTGCATTTCCCTGCCCTTGGTGTTTCTCCTGCGCTTGTAAAGGCAGTTGGCAAAGTGGGGGGCTTTTTGTGAATAGGGGTGCTGTGCTGCCGCAGTTAGAGGCAGTCTAGACGTTCCACCTCCCCTGTGGCACTTTTGGCAAGTTGACAGGTATAATTGATGAGTTATTCTAAGAATGTGATTCCTGAGTAACTCTAGAGTGGAGTGACTATGTTTCTGAGTAGTTAATATGACTGGGGGGTGGGGGGGAGGGTAACAACAGAGGAAGAGGGGGGGCTGGAAGACTGGAGGGAGAAGGGGAGGGAGTAGGGTCTTTGTTCATGCAAAGTTTTGTTCTAGGTCTGAGTGGATGGTGTCAGGAATCTTAGACTACAAGATCCCCTAATGCAGCGGTTCTCAACCTGTAGGTCGCGACCCCGTTGGGGGTCAAATGACCCTCTCACAGGGGTCACCTGATTCATAACAGTAGCAAAATTACAGTTGTGAAGTAGCAACGGAAATAATTTTATGGTTGGGGGGGGTCAACACAACATGAGGAACTGTATTAAAGGGTCATAGTATTAGGAAGGTTGAGAACCATTGCCCTAATGGCTTGTGGTTTTGCAAAGAGGGGATACATGGGGCTTTTCTAGTTCATTCCAGTGTGTGTCCTGGGGAAAGACAGCAGAAAACGCCCAGCTCGAACTTGTAAACTTCCACACTGACCATTTCGGTTGAGTTTGTGCCAATTCACCAAGCAACTTCCATTGCACCAGCGTTGCCTGCCTGGCTTATCCGACTGTCCAAAATTAATATCGTTCCCAGTTGGCCACTTAGTTCTCAAGGATCTGCAAAGGGAATGGTTTGAAGAGAAAGGAACAGAGATGTGGAGATGGTCATCCATTTCTCACAGCCGTTGAGGATGAGCAGTGTTTGATGAGACAGGAACAAGCAAGAGAGGCATTTGGGCAGGGTCTAGCCTAATTCCAGAGGGATGAATGGGAATGACCTTGCTAGTATTGGCTTGGCATCTCCACACAATTAATGCGAAGCAGTACAGGCTCTCTGTACAGCTAGGGGCCATCCTCTTAACAGACCTTTGAGGACCTTCCCCCTTCCTACCTCTTAGTGGAATCTCCTCTGCTGACTGTAACCCAGCAGTGTCTTCTCTCTTGCCTTGGGGATGAGGAAGAAGACCCCTCGGAGTTGTTCTCAGGAGCACTCAGTTAGTACAGGTTCCTGGCTCCCACTGCCCACACCCAGAGCTGGACCCTTCCCAATGTGTGTAGGACACTGCCCTGATACCTTTTTCAAAAAGCCACCCTACCTATTTATAGATTGGGGCACAATTATGTGATTGGATTTTGAGGGTGGTGGGTTAACTGTGGCAGTAATTCCATTTTTCAAATGTTTGGTGGACCCCAGATTCCACGACTACCTGAGCAGGATTAACTTGGTGTCCCACAAAGCTTAGAAATACTCCAACTGCCCCCTACTGTCTTCCCTCAGATGAAAGAAACAGTTAGGCACACTTGAGTTTGCATTGAATTGGGTGGAATTGATTGGTTACCAGCTTCCTGGCCCAGGGCAAGTAGTCTCTGAACTTCTTTTTGTCTCATCTATAAACATGTGCATATTTGACCTACCTGTAAAAGTTGTTAGGAGATCTAAACAAATAATGGAAAGGTACAGTGTCGCAGAAAAATAATTATCGTCTTTCTTCTCTCCTTCCTAGCTTCAGTGAGGTCGAAATCACCCCACCATGTGCTTCTTGTACAGTGTAGCGTACTCGGTGCTCTGGAGACCAGGCTGCTTTTTACACCCAAAGCATGTCCTTATGTGATTATCTTGGTTTCTCCCTGGAGCCTGCATGACTGTTCAGGGTCTCTCTTTGCTCCCAAGAGGTTCAGCTCCTGATTCTCCCAGGGTTCATATAAGCTTGGCAACTTCAAGGTTAGGCTGATGTATTCTTCCTGTGGGAGGCATTACACTTTTCCCACTACCCTTCCGGTATGCCTGTCATTCCATGTTGCTGTTTCTTTGCAGGGCCTCCTGGGAAGTAATAGCATAGTGCGATAATTATAATAACTTAATTTGTATAGCACTTTGCTAATTTCAAGCCACATCCCTATGTCATTTCACTTCAGAGGGGAAATCAAAGACCTCCTCTCTTCTCCCTGCTCTTGTTTTGCTGCCGAGACAGAGTTGGTGGTTTACTGGCCGAGAGGGTGGTCCTGTCATCTAGTGGAATGTAGAGGGTAGCATCCAGGTGGAGGTAATGGTTGGCAATAGAACACAGGTTTTTAAACAGGTGGGACAATATGGATTTTTGGAAATAATGGCATTGCAAAGGAGCTTGGGGTGGGGGGCACAGAGACAATTTTCCACCATGTTTCCAAGTTTGTTGTCCAATGAGCCACATGTTCCCTTTTTCCAGATAAGGAAATTGAGACCCTCTAAATAAAGATAAGGCTTGCATCCTAACCCACTCCATCTTGGGAAGGTCACCGAGAAGCATAGCGCGTTAAAGCTGTAAGAGACTCTTTTCAAGATCATCTCATCTGGCGCTGAGAAACAGAAAGATATTCTCACTTTCAATAGGAAATGAGGTCTATTTTAGTAGCCATATTAAAAAAAGAAGTTAAAAGAAACAGGTGAAATTAATTTTAATAAAACAGTCCATTATGTTTGAATTATTGTTTCAACATTTAATAAAAATAGCCATTATTGATGAGCTCTTTTATATTCTTTTGGCGGGGTTGGGGTGGATGGTTTGAGGAAAGTACTGAGTCTTACATTGCATCTGAATTTGAACCAACCTCATTTCAAATACTTAACCACCATAGCTAGCTAGGGAGTACCTTGTTGGTCAGCGGAGACTAGTCAGTCCTTTAAATTTTACTGATCAGGAGACTGAGAGGCAGAACAGGATGAACTAATAAATGGCAAGGATGAAGCCAGTCTCTCGTCAGAGTCCTAGTCACTATATACCACCTTTACTCAACTGTCATCAACTGAAGAACCTATTTTTTTTTTGTTTGTTTCTAACTTTGCATCATAACCTTTCATGGTCTATAGCGTGGGCTTCGGAGACGGTACCTTCCATTCACAAGTTCAAAGACTACGATGCTCTTCCCCAGAGTCATACTGTGGTCTTACCAAATAATATGCAGAACTTTCTGTTTCCTAGCCATCTTGTTGCTATATGTATATATAGCATGAATAATGCCTCCCCAAACTAAGACTGAGCAGTCTTCATGGAAAACAGGGTCACCTACCTGTCTGGAGGATGATTACGGGAGCCTTTTATAAAAAAGAGAAGTTGTTCTTGTTAGATGCCATCAAATTGATTCCAACTTAGAGAACTTATGTACAAGATAATAAGATACTATCTGCTCCTGAGCCATCCTCGTGTGTGAACCTATCGTTAAAGCCATTGTGGCGATCCATCTCATTGACACTCTTTCTCTTTCTGTTGATCCTCTGCTTTACCAAGCATGGGGTCTTTCTATAGGGACTGGTCCTTCTTGATCCCATGTTTAAAGTACAAGAAGCAGAGACGCACTATTCTGGCTTCTAAGGAGCATTCTGGCTTATATTTTGTGCAAGATAGGATTTGTTTGTTGTTCTAGTAATCCATGGCATATTTAATGTTCTAAAACAACATCATAATTCAATGACACAAATTCTTAGCTCTTCCTCATTTATTGTCCAACTTCCGTAGGCATATGAACAATTGAAAATATGTGACTTGGGTCAGGCGTCCTTTAGTTCTCAAAATGACAGCTGCCCTTTTTGTCCCAGCAAAGTTGCCCAAGGCAATATGTAGGTTGATTTCTTGACTCCTGCTTCCATGGGCATGGATTATGATCTAAGTCAAATGAAACCCTTGTCAACCTCAGTAGTTTTGACCATTGGCTGGAGTTCTGTGACCTTCTTCAGTAAGTTGTTGCAGTCCTCAGCGTTCACCAAGCAAAGTTGTGTCATCTGCATATGTCAGCCTGTTAGTGAATCTTTCTCCAATCCCGATGCGGCATTGGATTGTTTGCTCAGCGTACAGACTGAATAAGTACGGTAAAAGGTGACAATCTGAAGCACACCTTCTTGATTTTAAACCACTCAGTATTCCCTTGTTCTGTTCCAGTGACTCCCTCTTGGTCTGCATACAGGTTCTGCAAGAGCACAATGAGATGTTCTGGAATTCCCGTTCTTCTTAATGTTATTTATAATTCCTTATAATCCCCAGTCACATGCCTTTGAGTAGTCAATAAAACACAGGTAAACATCTTTTTGGTATTCTCTGCTTTCAGTCTAGATCCATCTGACATCAGCAAGGAGAAGAGGAGCCGTTTATTAATCACTCGTTTTGGCATCTTATGTGTGATTCATTTGCTCATCGTCACCACCCAGCTCTGCTTCCCTTTTAGCAGGTGATCATCAACCTGATAAGATCGTTGTATATTCACCGACTTCTAGAAGCTGCCAGTGGGAGATCGTGTTTATGGTGATGATGGCTATAGCTATGATTATTGCAGCGGTTATTACAAACATCATTTTTATTTGGTGTGTTAATCAGCGGCCATGTGGAAGGTGCTCTAAAGAACACAGTATTAGGCCCTGTCCTTGCATATGGGCGAAGAAGAAGGAGAAGGAGAAGAAAGAAGAAGAAGGAGCTGACACTTAGAAAGAGGCACCTAGCCTGGGTTAGCTAGAAAACAAAGATTCTAAAGAAACCCAGCTGTCAAAAAATCTCCAAAGATTGCACATATTGGGGCACAGCTGGGCCCAATGCTTTCCTTACCCTGGGCACGAACTAGAAAAACTGTGAAGGAGACTGCCCTAGTCAGAGAAAGTTGTGTTCATAAAATCTCACTATACGAATGAGTTATAAGAGAAAACACAAGGGAAGAATTGAATATGTGGTTTTTGGTGTGTGTGTGTGTGTGTGTGTGTTTGCATGCATTTTTCTTTATGAAACTATGGAAGTATTTTGCCATGTAGTATTTACCTTATTGAATAAGTGAATGTGACAAGAGCCGTTTTTACAGTCCTGACCATGATAGAGATGGGTGTGGGATATGGGGAAACGAGCACTTCTTGTGCAGTAGTGTTTATGCTTCAGTCATTCTGATATTCAGGACAGTGTGTACCTTTTTAGCATTAGTTTTCTTATAAAAATCAGGGAAATAGGAATGATATCAGAGTGTTTAGAAAATTAGGGTATTATTTTTCCCTCTATCCTACTCTCGTTTTGAATGCACACTAACCTTCAACCTGCTTTTACCCTTTCTTTTTAGTTGCTTAATTTTTCTAGAATAAAGTATATCCTGGAGGGACCTAGGGTTCAGAGGGGGTGAGTGAATTGATCAAGGCCACAGAGCAAGTGAATGGTACCACTTGGTGTGAGGTTGGGTCCCCTGACTTGAGTCAATGACTGGTGTGTGGACAGTACCTTTCTTCTCCAGTGCTGTTCTTTGAAGGCCTTGGTGCTCATTGATGGAAGCATCCTCCAGATCCCAGGCTTTGTTTTGCTCTGCCTTCAAAAAATGCTTTTGACAAATGTTTTGAGCATGATGATGGCAACAAATGTACAGATGTGTACACATACACAATGGATGTCTGTATGGATTGTGATAAGAGTTGTACGAACCCCGATAAAATGATTTTTAAAAATGCTTTTGAGAAAAAGGTATTTTAGTTTAAAAGTTTGAAGACATGCTCACAATTTTAAGTTATATTGACTTCTTTTTGAGAATACCTTGTATCTCTGTTCTTTAAGCTAGGGTGGGTTATATGGGTTTCTTTGGACCCTTGGGAGGAGGAGCCTGGGTGGTACAGTGGTCATTTGCTTGACTACTAGCCTAAAGGTCATCAGTTTGAAACCAACAGGAGGAAGATGTGACAGCTTGCTACCCTAAGGATTACAGCCTTGGCAATCCAATAAGATAGGTCTACTCTGTCCTACAGGGTCACTATCAGTCAGATCAGCTCGATGACAATGAGTGATGAGTCCTGGGGGTGAACCAGTTAAGCACCCTGTTACTAACTGAAAGGCTGGTGATTTGAACCCACACAGCAGTTCAGAGGGAGAAAGAGCTGGTGATCTGCTCCAGTAAGGGTTACAGTCTAGAAAACCTTCGGGGACACTCTAAATCTCTGTCACGTTTGGTCACTGTGAGGCGACATTGACTGGATGTCACCCAACAACTGTAGCAATGTGGCCTTTGAGGTCCTTCTGGGAAGACTCTCCCTCTTTCCTTTTACTTTTAGAAAGAACTGAGTTAGTGGCTACCTCACCGAGAGGCTGGCCATCTCATCCAGCACAAGGTCCATGATGATCACAAGGTGAGAAATTGGTGGCTGAAAATACGACATCGCTCTTTAAAGAAGTGGGGCAATCTAGTGTTTTTGGAAGCATGATATTGAAATGGAGATTTTTATTGTCTGCAACAGCCTCAAGTGTGCTGGCCCAAGAGCACCGTGAGGAGGTCCGTCTTACCTATTGTGGAGGTTTCCACGTAGCATGATTCTAAGTGGATTCAAGCTGTTGCCTTGAAGGGAGACCTGATGCACACTGTTCCTCCAGAAAGTCTGTGAGATTCTTCCAGTTTTCTGCACGTACACCTTAAGGATGGAGGGTTTGTGGCCATGTTAGTAAAGATGGTATCTTTGGAGTGTTTGTAGATGCTAACACTGGGTGTACAAAAAAGCCCTGGCCTTATCAGAAACTGGATTGTGGCCTTACTTTTCTGTAAGGTCCCCAATGACTGGGTTTCCTTTTTCTCTTCATCCGGCTATTAGAATAAGAATGATTTTCTTATTCACTCTCTTCTCTTTCTTTTTTTTATATCTCCCTTCCTGAGGGTGCTAGACACCTTAGCTATGATTTCACATAGGTGGATGCAAAGGTCTATTGCGGAAGGACTATGGTATTACCTCCCATAGTGTTCTGGCTTTTGTGCATCCATCCATTTGGATTCTTACCAGTTACTTTTAGAAGGTGAGCTTGCTTAATTCATAGAGGAGTTTTCTAATGAGCAAACTCAGGTTCACAAACATGACCAGTTTCTACCTTTGACTTTCAGCTGACTGGCTAAAGCTCTCAGTATGCAGGCATACCTTGAAGAACTTGATCATGTTTGGTTTTGCCCCAGTTGCGTCTTAATCTTTTAGAGCAATAAGCTACACTCATTCCAACTTCACTCTGCCTCTATTTTTATCCTCGATGACTTTTGGCAGGACTACCTGGGCAGCCCAGTTTTTCACGAAGAGCCTCACACCTAAAATAGCTTGACATTTCTTCAGTAGCATAGACTTTACAGCACATTTCATTTATATGCTCATTATGATAAGAGTTCACCTTTAGAGAACCCACAGACTGCGGGAAAATTTGGGGCAATGATTTATCAGATAAAGAACTCATCTCAAAAATGTACAGAAAACTGTAACCCCACATTGAGAAAAAAAAGGAAACAATCCAATTAGAAAGTGGGGAGAAGGCATGAATTAGACCATTCGCCCGGGATGGCTTCCAGGTGGCCAGTAAACATGAAGACATGGTCCCTATCCCTGACCGTTCGGGAAATGCAAATGAAAACAACCGTGAGATGTACCCACCTCACACTGGCACTGGTAGTAAAATGAAAAAACCAAACAGACCCAGAAAATCACAAATGCTGGAGAGGATGAGGAGAGATTGGAACCCTCATCCACTGCTGGTGGGACTGTGAAAGCAGTATGGGGCTTCCTCAAACAAAGAGAGACCTTTTAGGACAGGGCAGAGCCGTCCCATGGTTTCCGAGGCTGGAAATCGGTAAAGATGCAGACTGCTCTATCTCTCTCTCCTGTGGAGGAGCGCCTGAGGCCCAAGTGCTGACTTTGCTAACCATCCAAGAGCTTGGCCAGGACCCCTTGGAGGTAGGAGGGAGGGAGAGATTGCCTGCTTTTGACGTGAAAGGGACGGACCGGCTCAGAGAGGTGAGGAGGCCTGCCCCAGGGGATTCCATGGGTCTGCGGGAGCTTGGATGCTGGTTTCTCTGGCTGCCGCCCTTGCCTGCAGACCACACGGCATTTGTTCACACCTGATCTCCTTTTCTGTCCCCCCTCCCCCGCCTTCTGGTTCTTTTTGCCAAGAAGAGTGTCCCTGTGGTTTTCATTCTCTCTTCATACCTGTTTCCAGCGTGATTGCTCACCCCTCTGCTCGGCCATCTCCAACATTGACGCGGATTTCAGTTCTGTCTAAACTGGGGAAGTCTTTCTTAAGAGAGCCTGAATTGGACTCCACAGACGACAATTCCTGCTCCATGCTTCCGTCCATTTTCTTTCCTTTCTCTTGCCAAGTGTCGAACCACTGGGCAAATATTTCGCTTTATATATGATGACTATGCATGTCAGGATTACATGTGGTAACACTTTAAATTAATATGTATTCTAGAAATCACCATATGGTCATACTATAAATTAATTTGTATAAATTTACAATATGACCATATGACTCTTTTTGGCCTCTTCTTACAGCCAGTTTGTTCCGGGGAAATGTTGATAGTTCAGACCCATTCTTCTTTGCCTGTTAGGAGAACTGTCTCCCCACACCCTTAGGACGGACCGAAGCCAGGGATGTGCATAGCTGGGAATTGAGTTTCGATGCTTGACTGTGGATACTGAGTGATCGATAGTGAAGACACTTGCCTGAGCGACAGTGTTAAAAGGGAAGCTTCTGAAAAGCGTAGACTAAATGGGTGGCATCCTTCTAAGAGCACACTTCAGAGGCTGGGAGGACTGGAAATGGTGTAGAACCTGGCGCGTGCTCATTTCTCCTTCTGGTTTGCTACTTAAAGAGCAGGCTGTGTACAGCACCCCTGTCCTGCTCCTGTCCCCCTCTTGTAGAAAAGTTTCTATATTCTTAAAACAAATCAACAGAAGTTGAATCTCATGTGTGTGTGCAATACATAAGCAATTTTTTCCCAAAGCACATTGTAATTCAATTCGCAGCTGTCAGTTTGTGGAGTGTGTGTGTGTGTGTGTGTGTGTGTGTGTGTGTAGGGGGTATGTGTGTGAAATGCTGAGCTCCAACCCAGCCTGGTGATCAGAGGTACCTCGCTCCATGCTGAACATCTAAAATTATGGTGTTCTTCTTCCTGAAATCTCATGTTTGCTGTCTTTGGCTGACAAGTAGGAGTATAATTATGGGAAACATTAAATAGGATAGTTGAGTCAGGGCTGTCCTAAAAAAATCCAAGATGCGCTGGCACCCAGGAAGGTGGGACTAAAATAATGAAAATATTTAAGGACCGAAACAGCACTATCATTTCCCATAAAAGAGACATAATGTGGACCTGCTGTTGCTTCCTCGTTGATGAGGGCTCCACTGTGCCAATTCCAAACAGCATTGCTTCACTGGTTAAAGCACTCTGCCAGTAACCCATGATTAGGGGTTCAGTCCCCTGGGGGCCTGTTAGCTTTGCGGTGTTCCTGGCCACAGCCTCCATCCGTCAAGTGGCATAGCCTGTAGCCAGCTCATAAATGTTCCCCTCTGATCACACCATGGTCCCAGCTACTTAGAATAATCCATGCAGATCATTTCTGATGGATTAGCTGTTATATCATCCTCACACTTGAAAAAATGGGCATTCATTTAAAAAAAAAAAAAAAAAAAAGCAAAACTGGGCCCTCTGCCTTCAGAATATCAGAAGAGAGGAAAGCTTGTTT
Organism: Echinops telfairi; assembly: GCF_000313985.2. Classification (NCBI taxonomy): domain Eukaryota; kingdom Metazoa; phylum Chordata; class Mammalia; order Afrosoricida; family Tenrecidae; genus Echinops; species Echinops telfairi. Next base: position 3,654,675 of record NW_022111324.1, read on the forward strand.
TGCAATGTTGTTTCTGGAAATGACCAGATGTCCCCAGTTTGGCTTATTGGCTGACCTGTTCACCAACAGCCAACTTTAAAGGGTCTGGTCTCAGAAGGAGGAACCCAGGTGGCACAGTGGGTTACCCACAAGTTATGTTGTTCACTGGAAAGCTTGGCGGTTTGAATCCACTAGCCGATCTGGGGGAGAAAAATGGGGTAGTCTATTTCTATAAAGATTTACAGCCTCAGAAGCACTATAGGGGAGTTCTACTCTGCCCTAAAGGGTCTCAGTAGACTTGGGCTTTTGAATTTTGGTCTCAGAAAACCTCTATGATTGCAGTAAAACAAAGAGAGGAGAAAGGTATGCTGACATTCAAGTGGTTACCCAGGGAGTCTCATTCATTCTCAGGCCAAGCTCATGAAGGTGAGGTTTCCACATGTGATGTGAACCTGAGTGGCTGGGTTTGCAGCAGAAGCATGGAAGGGTACCCCGCCTCTGTGCCCCCGCCCCCCCCATGTGTGTAAATGTCAGGGGTGTATGGAATTTTCTATGGTAGGAGGGTCTGCATCTTTGGGAATGGAACCTGGTACTCTATCTAGGTTTCCTATCGAGAATACATCCTTCCTCCCCCATCCCTGCCACCTCCTTCACTTGTACTTTCCAGGGCAGGCTAACTGGTTTTAAATGCTGCAGTTGGACTTCTTTGATGGAAGGTTAAACACATTTTTCATTAAGTATCTGAAGGTGAGATCCCAGGCCTTTGGGGTGGAGTCCTTTCCATGGAGCGCAGTCTGGGGACGCTTGAGAGCGTGTTTGGAAGGGGACTTCGTTAGGAAGTCCCCATGCTTCTTCCTTCACATGGAGGGGGCGCCTCATCCCAGATTCTGCCTGAGAGCACAGACCAGCTTCCACTCAGCAGGAGGGTGATCCAGCTCTGCGCCCGTGTGAATGTTAGCCCGGTTAGGCAGAGCTGCTCGTTAACAAGGTAATGTGCCTAGCTTCTTTCCCCGTTCTCCTTCGGCCTGTGGAGAGGACAGTCCAAGTCTTCTTCCCAGGGCTCTGCGTTTTGGCTGAGCTTGGTTGTTCCTTGTGGCCTGGGGGAGAAAAGCTACAGGACCAGTTCCCAGTCCTGGTCAGTTCAAGCTCCCAGGGAGGCCCAAAGAGGCACAAGCTTCAGAGAGCCCGAGGAGCCCTGACTCCAGTGACTACCAGAGGGCCCCACCTGCCCATTCACTTTCCCCACTGAGCTGAGTTTCAGTTTCAGAGTTTGGGGTAAGCTTCCGGGTTCCGCCTCATTCTCCTATACCTTTCTCTTCTGATTTTTGGGTTGAATTTGGTCTCTAGCACTCAGTTAATTAGATAGTCTGTTAGTAGGGCTTCTCGTGATTTTTTTTTTTTAAATGGCTTGAAAAGTTTGGCTGCCTTGTTGACATTCAAAATACGGTATTGAAATGTACACTTGGCTGTATTTTTTTTAAACATCGAAATTGCTTGAGAAGTTTGGCTTTTCCATATCTTGAGCAATAGCAGTGGCCACCCACTTAACCCCCCACTGCTCACCCCAGGCCTCCATCCACACAGCTCCCAGCTGCTCACATGCCTGGACCCTGTGGCCCCCGACCCTCCACAACACAGACCAGCTGTGTCTGTGTCTGCTCCTCGACACCCCTCTTCTCCAAAATCCCCAAACAGCCCCCCCCACCCCAAAAGAGAAAAAGAAACAAAACAAAACAATTAAATGGCTTGTTGACAACAAAAGGACTCTTGCCTTTGAGGGGGGCTCTCTAGACACCTAATTTCTCTCAGAGCCCTTTCTGTCCTGAGATGTCCCCAAAGGTCCTTGTAGAATGCTTGCCCTTAAACGGTTATAAATTAAGGGCCCAGTGTGGGAAGCGTTAATGAAGGCGGTTGGGGAGCCATTCCTCCCTCGCAGGCTGGCAGGCTTGCTGTTTGAGAAGTTGGCTCGCTAGAGGCGAGTCCTGCAGTGTCAGGTTTCAGCGCTCCTTTCTTTCTTCGGCACTTCCTCCCGTCACCCTCCTTTCTTATCGCCCATATCTTCCCTTCCTGCCTCCAGAATGGCTCCCCTACCTCCGCCCCTCTGGATTTTCATAAAAGCCACCACAAGGCAGAGTGCGGGGAATGAGGCCGGGCAAGCAGCAGTTCATTTATTTCGTTTTCTCCTCCCGGTGCTTGCTTTCTCCTGAAGCCAGGGTTGGAATTGCTGATAGCAAAAGAGGGCTTTTCAGGAGCTGCCCGAGTTAGACGGAATGAGGAGAGCGTTCGGCTCCTGCCCAGGCATTAAAAATTCAAAAGAGGCAGGAAGAAAGCAATGCTAGCCTAGAGGGACTGGCCAGGTAGAAGTAGGGGACTTCCATAACCCCCACTGAAACCTCTGCCATCGGGTTGATTCTGACGCCGGACAGCCGCATGCCAGCCTTGACAGACCTACACTGGAGTAAGGAAGGGGCTGTCTCCCTTGAAGCAATATGCCATGGCATTATGCGATTTAGAGAAATATATATGGAAACCGTCACACATTTTCAAAGAAGTCCTGTGTAAGTCAAGCAAACAAATGTTTTAAACCGCAGTATAGAAACGGTGTGAGGGTAGGTTCTTAGATAACAGGCTTCTGACGTGGTTTAAAGCATGATGAACTTTTCCCCAAGCCCATGGCTACTTGGGGTATAGTGTCTTCATGATCTAGCATGTGGAGAACACCCAAATACCAATACCCATAGGATAGCCTATTGTCATCTGTTTTAAGTTTACTCTGGTGTGCTGTGCAGTTTGGTAATAGGGACTCATCTGTGGAATAATAATAGATGATTTAAAGTACACACACACACACACACACACACACACACACACACAGCTTGCTAGAGAAAGGACACAGCTCTTTATGCCCATTGTTGGATGGAACTAAACTCTCATTCCCAGTGTAGAAACAAGGAAACTGGGGAGGACCGAGCCTATGTACTTTGTATGAGGCCATACTGCTTATTAACACTGCTCATGATATACTTTGGAGTACCTGGGTGGTGCAGGCAGGTAATGTATTGGCTGCTAATGGAAAGGTTGATGGTTCGAGTCAGCTCAAAAGTGCCTCAAAAAAAGGTCTGATCGACTTCTGAAAACACAGCCATTGAAATCCTTACTGAGCAGAATTCTACTCTTGACACCCACGGTTGCCACGAGGCGGCGTTGACTTCATGGCCGCTAGTATATATAATTTAATACTGTTGTTTGCACTGTGGTCTCGTTACTTTTAAATTTACAGCTTGGCTTCTTAGGACCCGCCTCTCCTGTTCATTCCTTCGGCATATTGCGTACCTACTATGCTCCATAATGCCCAGCCATTCCGGTCAGCTCCAAGTAGTTGACGATAAAAGCTTGTCACAGGATCTCCTGATTCAGCCTTAACAAATCAGGGGTGGGCCCCGGCCTTTCGTTCTGTCCCGTAAGCCATGGCTTTGGCTCTCCACTTATTACTGTGGTATCCGTGTGTAATAAATAACTGATCAAAATTGCCATCAAGGACTTGGCAGATGGAATGAACTGCTAGAGAAGCCTGCATTAAATTTTAATAGGACGGATTTTCAGTAATAAGCAGAAAATGCATCTTAGTGCAGCGCTGACTCATTCCTTGGAGGCTCTCCCTAAGACCTGCCCAGATCCAGGGCTGACTTTCTTCTTTTAGGAAACCCTGCACGTATAGACACAATTGTATTTCAAATTTTTCATTTGGCTTAAAAGGCAAAAGAAGAAAGAAAGCATGAATGAATGCACACAACAAAGGAAGGTATGGAAATAAAGAAGAGAAACACACAAACAATGGTCCTTTATCCTGTAGTGGTTGAGTGCTTTTTATGTGTCAAGCACTGGGTTCCGAACTGGATGTCTGCGATCACATCATGAACCCAGAACTCAAGGAGGTTGTACTTTGGTGGGATCGTTCATATAGCCCATCAGGTAGATCTTACCATCACCCTTTTAATATACTTGCTTTGGCGGTTAAGCATCCCACTCATCGGTGGGCTTACGGGTCCAATCCATGCAGAGGCACCTTTGAAGACAAGCTCTGAAAAGTCACAGCCTGCAGGTGCCTGTAGAGCAGTTCTACTCAGTAAGCAGGGGGTCACCATGCATGGAAATAGATTTACCAGCCGCTGGCTTAGATAAGCCAGCAGTTCTAGCTCCTGTATAGGTCTGTCCCTGTGTTACAAACTTCAGCTTTAGGGCCAGGGGTGCAGGGGTGTGGGGAGGGGGCTCCTTGTTCTTGAATGTTATGTAAATTAGCCCTCACTTTAAGCAAGTGAACTACCTGACTTCTAGATGGCATCAGCCGTAGTGTGCAACCGATTCTTTGTTGTATTGGTAAGGCCCTGAGCCCTTGCACTCAAACCCAACCCAACCCACTGTCATCAGTTGATTCCCAGTCCCAGAGACACTTGACTGTTTCCGAAACTAAATATTTATGGGAGCAGATAGATAGCCTTGTCTTTCTCCCAAGGAGCTCCTGGTGGGTTAAAACCGGTGCATTTTTGGCTAGCAGTCCGAAAGTAAGGCTAAATAAAAACATATGCACACACGTACTCTTAAAGAATGAATGACTCTCATGGGTGGCCTGGGGCTCTCCGCATTAAATGCTGCGATGGGGAGTAAGGAGAGCACCTTACCATCTTGATGGAGGGGAGGTGGTTATGGAAGCTTCTCTTGAAGAACTGACATCTAAGCAGAGATCTCAGGTAAATACACATATACCGGACCTCTTTGTCCCTCTCTATTCTCCCTCCCTCACCTATTCTGCCTGCATGTCTATCCAGGCTTCAATCCACACTATTGCGGATTGGGTCACTCACAATCACCAAGTCAATGTTGACTCATAGTGACCTCCCTGTGGGTTTCCGAGACTGTAGCTGTTAATGGGAGTAGAAAGCCCAATCTTTCTCCTGAGGAGCTGCAGGTGGTTTTGAACTTCTGACCATGGAGATTGCAGCCCAATGCGTAACCACTTCACCACCAGGGCTCCCTTCTGGGATTGGATATGTAACAGTATTTTCCTCTTTTGCCTTTAATCCTTGCCAACCTCCCAGTGTCTTTTATTTTGGAGAAAGTTGACGTCTTTAGCCTTAAAAATTCTACAGTGAAGCTTCCGGAAGTGTGGAAAGGGTGAAGATGTCTGAGAGCAAATGAGGAAATCTTTTGGCTTAGGCAAGGTAGAATGGCCTCCTCTGAGGAGCTCCTTTTAGTCTTGTGAAGGGGAGTTCCGGGGTGAGCAGAGGAGCTGCCCATGACCTCTGCTCTTCGTCGGGGTCGACAGAGTGCGTTCCCCTTGAGTCAGACTCCAGTGTTCAACTGGTTGGTGATGGCAGCTCCTCCCCATAAGAAGCAACTGACCAAGCATGTAAATAAAATCATTCTGAAAGCAATAATAATAACACTTAAATAATGAAATTAATAATAATAATAAGTAGGTATTGAGTATTTTGGTATGTAGGGTGCAGGGTTAATGTACTCTGAATTGCTCAGGGAATTATCTAGCCATTTTAAAAAGAAAACATATTTTATAAAGACTTATGAAGTAAACAGCATCCGTTCACATGCGGATTCCATCTCAGACACTTCTTGAAAGCAGGTCTGATGGTGTCTCTTTACAGAGACAGTTTGTTAGCAATTAGTGTTTGTGGTTCATAAGGTTTCAAGATTTTATTTTTACGACAGTGATTTCAGTCCAGGCACTTTTGGGAATTCATTTCTCCCCTTCAGTTTTCCTGGATGGGTCCGATTTTACGGTAGGATCCTCTCTTGTGTTAATTATATTAATGATGGTGGACACATATGACAAAGGGCTGGGGAAGAGAGAAAATAATTCTTTTTTTTAATCATTTTATCGGGGGCTCATATAACGCTTATCAAATCCACACATACAACAATTGTATAAAGCACATTTGTACATTTGTTACCTTCATCATTCTCAAAACATTTGCTCTTCACATAAGCCCCTGGCATCAACTCCTCATTTTCCCCTACCTCCAGCTCCCCCTTCCCTCATGGACCCTTGATAATTTATGAATTATTATCTTGTCATATCTTGCCCTGTCCAATGTCTCCCTTCACCCACTAGAAAATCATTCTTTTTCAGGTTTGAGTCACTGACAAGTTTTTCATTGTTTGAGAGTCAGAGTTATGTGTGTATTTAACACAACTTTCACATTCCAGTCTATCCCATCAATTGGACTGTGCACTGAGTTTATGATTGGTGATCTGATTTTGTGTTTGCTTCGTATCTGTTTTTACTACTGAAATAGAAGCTCCAGGGGAGCAGGGACTTTGTTTTCTTGATATAGTCTCAGCACCTAGAGTAGTCCTCACCACATAGTAAGCACTTCATATTTACTTATGGATAAGGGAAACAGTGAATATTTGTGCAAAAACACATATGCTGTTTGCAGAATTTGTATAAAGCACAGTTTCTATGTGTGACTTTTTGGGCTTCAAGGGGTGCAAGTGCTTGGCTCTCAACCTCAAACTGAAGAGTTGAAGGAGGGGGCTCATTGCCCTACCCAACTATGCTATGGAAGACAAGCCTGGAAATGTGCTTTTGCAAATGATATTATAACTTAGAAGACCCTTTGGAGTTCAGGTTTAATCTGTAACATTGGGGATCAGATGGCCACGTGGGTGGTTTTAGTTTATAGGTAACTTCCTATTTTCATGAGCGAGAATAACTTCAGAATTTTGCAAACATATATATGTACTGAATAGGGCATAACTGACTCCACTGTAAGGTATTAGTGAAGAATTCTAAAGTGACTTTGGAATTGGGTTTCTGGCTCCAGGGCCTAGTATCACTTTGGAAAAACTGGTGTAGGCCAGTGCTAGGCATAAGTAGATTGAGGTCAAATTATGGTAAACAATTTAAGTTGTAGGCAGTGGGAGGCTACTGAAAATTAGAAGGCAGGGGAAGGGAAAATGATTAGAGTTTTAAAAAGTCCAATTAATATTTCCAGGTAATTTTGATGATTTGAAGTAGGCTAGATTCAAGTAGAGGTGAGCTGAGAAAACAAATTGAACTGGGAGGTGAGAGGTGATCTGGCAGAGTGGGACAAATACCCCAAAGGCATAGTTCTGAGGGTTGTGTAAGTCTGGGTTGACTAGAGAAACAAATCCAGAGAGATGCTCAGATGTGTATAAAAAAGAACTTTATATACAAGAGCAGTTGATGATTGAGAAAACATCCCAGCCCAGTCCATACCAAGTTCATCAGTCTGATATTAGTCCATATGTCTGATACCAATCTATAAAGTCCTCTTCAGACTCATGAAACACATGCAATGATGCAGAATGCAGGAAGATCACAGGCCACTGGGTGGAAGGTCTTGTGGATCCAGTGTGGGTAGAAGCATCTCAGTGCTGGCAGGGGTCTCTATGTGGCTCCTCCAGCTCTCAGGGCTCTGGCTGCCATCAGTGTAGCTCCATGTGGCTCATAGTCCATAATGTCTCCCAGAGAGTCTGCGTGTGTCCCGCCTTCAGTGAGTGATTTATCTCCTCAGTACCCCCAAATGAGGCCATCAAGCTGTGACCTGGTTGACAGGATAAACTCCACCCCTTCACTCGTAAGTCTCAAATTGACAACAGATGATGTAACTACCACAAGGGTAAACAAAATATTTCTTCATGGGGAGGAGGGTGCTAGGGAGAGAGAAGTGTTAAGGTCAGCTTGATTTCTGGTTTGGAAGACTTGAGTAGGAAGGTCTTAGGTAGATAGCAAGCCTAGCTTGGAAAGGTGAGAAGAGAGTTAAGGAGTTGGGTTTTGAGTGGCTTTTTGGCTATTCAGGTGCAGCTGTCTAGGAGGCAGATGGACATTTATGTCTGTCGCTGATTCAGGAGGTCAGGGCTGGAGATATAAATTTGGATGCAATCAGCTCGAAAATGGCAATTAAAGTCACAAGAGGGAATGCGATTGATCAGAAAGTCTGTGCAGAATGGAAGAGGATGCAAATGCCAACATATTACAAGGTGGTGTTGTTGGGAGCCGTCCAGTGGACAGCTCAGGCTCATAGTAACCCAGGTGTGACCGAGTCCAGTGGCCCGGAGGGTTAGCTTGACTGTAATCTGTCTAGAAGCAGATCAGCAGGTCTGCCATCCATAGAGCAAGCTGTATGTTTGACCTTCCAACTTTCCTGTTGTTGGCCGTGCTGTACTTAACCGAATGCCTCCAGGGCTCTGTACAAGGGTGTGCGAGGAGAGAAGAAGAAAAGGATGATCCAAGAGGTAGGAGGAAAAGTGGAAGAGAAGTGTCTTAAAATCAAGGCAAGTTTGAGAACGTATGGTTCACCCACACCATTAAATACCATGGTCATGCCTTTTTTACCCCCCTCAATGTCTTTTATTTGAATTTATTCCATGTTTCTGTTTACTGTCTTTTGCCCATGAGGTTTCAAAATCCAGGAAAGTAGGGCCCATGACTTTTATCTTTGTGCCTAGGTCAGGAATGGCAAGTGGGTTCCATGTGCCGACTCTAGGAATTCTGAGCTGAGTCCGGGTGTTCAGAGAAGAGTGCCCTGCTCCAGCAGGCGTTCTGAGGTTGGTTCAGGATCGGGACTGGTGGCAACTTGCCACGTATTTTTCATCTCTGCATCAGCCACTCGTTCATTCATTATTCAACAAATATTTACTGAGCGCTCAGCAGGTGCCAAGTACTGTGCCAGTTGCTCAGTAAATGTTTATTGAATAAATGCTGCATGGTTAAAGAGTCAACGGCCCTTTATAAGGAATGGGAAAGGGTCCGGATAGGGACAAAGCCATCTTGGAGAGCCTAGCTGAGGTCAGCCTCAGTGCTGTGTACTTTCTTCAATCCTGTCCTCCATCTCTGCAGAAGGGGACTGGTCCACAGAATGGAGTCCGTAAGTGGTCAGCAAAAAGGCTGCAGGGTCACATCCTAGTAGAGGTGCCTCAGAAGAAGGGCATGGTGATCTACTTGCAAAAAAGTCAGCCATAAAACACTCTAAAAAGAGCAATGGTTCCCAACCTTCCGAATGCCGTGACCCTTTAACACAGTTCCTCATGTTGTGGTGACGTCCAACCATAACATTATTTTCATTGCTACTTCGTAACTGTAATTTTGCTGTTGTTATGAATCGTAATGTATCTATCTGATATGCAGGATATATTTTCATTGTTACAAATTGAACATAATTAAGGCATAGTGATTAATCGCAAAACCAATATGTAATTATATATTGTGAAATATTTATTTCTAATGACAAATCAATGAAATTTGGTCTTGAAGCATGGTGTAGCATGGGTAACAGTCTTCTCGCCGGGTATGCATGTGTGGATGTATCTGCATGTGGGCGGACCCGCCTGGAGAGGGATAGAGGAGCGGGGTCTCAGTTCCCAAGACCACTGGGAATAGGTGTTTTCCGATGATTTTAGGCAACCCCTGTGAAAGGGTCACTCGACCCACATAGGGGTCGGGACCCACAGGTTGAGAACCGCTGCTCTAGGGCATCGTTCTATTTCGACATGCTTGGGGCGGCCACGGGTAGGATTGGACTCCATGCCAACTGGGGACGGTGCACAGAACGCCAGATGCGAATGATGTCAGCACTTCCCAGTTGGTCAGTTATTTAGTTTCTTAGAGCACGCTTGCATCTCACTTGGTCTTTGCTCTAATCCATTGAGAGAGGGGTCGGGGGCTGTTACCTCTATAGGACCAGTGAGGTCACAGTGACACATAATTTGGGCAGTCCCCGGATACGGGTCGTGGATAAGGTCACTTCTTAACCTTGTCTTTCAGAATTTGTTTGTAAGTCAGACTGGGAGCGAATGGTTCTTGTTTAGCCTTACTTTAGTATAAAAACAGGAGCCCTGGTGGTGTATGGGGTTAAGCATTGGGTGGCTAATTTCAAGGTCAGCAATTGAAAGCCACCAGCCTCTCCATGGGGGGAAAGGCAAGACTTTCTATTTTTGTAAAGAGTTGTAGTCTTAGAAACGTAGGGGGCAGTGCTGCCCGGTCTGGTACAGTTCCTGTGTGTCAGAATGGGCCGGATGGCAGAGAGTTTGCTTTTGTTGATATGAAATGGGGACCCCATAGTGCAGTGGTCAGATGCTTGACGACTTACTCAAAGGTCAGTGTTTCGACCGTACCAGCTGCTCTGCAGGAGAAAGACGTGGCGGTAGCATCCATATACACCAACAGTCTCATAGGTCTAGTCTGTCTTAGATCAGCCCTGTGGGGAAGATCAGCCCTGTGGGGAAGATCAGCTCTGTGGGATAGATCAGCCCTGTGGGGGAGATCAGCCCTGTGGGGGAAGATCAGCCCTGTGGGGGAGATCAGCCCTGTGGGGGAAGATCAGCCCTGTGGGGCAGGTCTAGTCTGTCTTAGATCAGCCCTGTGGGATAGATCAGCCCTGTGGGGAAGATCAGCCCTGTGGGGAAGATCAGCCCTGTGGGGAAGATCAGCCC
>NW_022111324.1:3665226-3694190 GCF_000313985.2 Echinops telfairi
CTGTGGGGAAGATCAGCCCTGTGGGGAAGATCAGCCCTCTGGGGAAGATCAGCTCTGTGGGGAAGATCAGCCCTCTGGGGAAGATCAGCCCTGTGGGGAAGATCAGCTCTGTGGGATAGATCAGCCCTGTAGGGGAGATCAGCCCTGTGGGGGAAGATCAGCCCTGTGGGGGAGATCAGCCCTGTGGGATAGATCAGCCCTGTAGGGGAGATCAGCCCTGTGGGGGAAGATCAGCTCTGTGGGATAGATCAGCCCTGTAGGGGAGATCAGCCCTGTGGGGGAAGATCAGCCCTGTGGGGGAGATCAGCCCTGTGGGGGAGATCAGCCCTGTGGGGGAGATCAGCCCTGTGGGGAAGATCAGCCCTGTGGGGCAGGTCTAGTCTGTCTTAGAGGTCACTGTTACAGGACAATGGACTCAACTACAGTGGTTCGGTTTGGACTTTGGTTTAGGGAGTACAAGAAAGAACTCGAAGCCTTTTCAGTGTTTTAAAAGTTGCGTGTGCAGTGAGGGAAGGTGATGGTGATGAAGAATTTGTTGCAAATAGAGGTTGGTTCAATTATTTCAAAGTGAGGGTAATTTACATATCATGGAAGGGTGAGCAGGAGTTGTCCCTAAATTGGACATTGATAACGGACTGTCTGTAGTCAAAGAGTTCACCAAAGTAGGCCTGAGCAAGAATTAGCACACAGATCTGACTCTCGCTTCCAGCGCTTGGGGTTCTGCCACCGAGATGGAGATTTCTGATCAAGAAATATGCCTGCGCCCGTTCACACCTCTTTGCACCTGGAAGAGCCTGGTTGACAGGCACGGTGGCTGCAAGCATGGGCTCAGAGTGTTAGGATGAAGCAGGTCTGGGCAGCGTTTCATTCTCTTACCCCTTGGGTTGTGGGCACTCGTGTTGTAGGGACTGACTGCAGGGCACCTAACACCAGCCACATCCCCTGGAGCCCAGTCTGGACCAAAGGCAGCCTTCTGGGTGGTGGAAGGTCAGTAGGAAGCAGGGAAGACATGATTGGTTCCCAGAGACTTCTTGGGCTCCTGATTCATGATGCTTTCCCTGTCACTGATTTTCGTTCAGTTTGAGAATTCCAGGAATCTTTCAGGAGTTGGGGGAGACTGCTCTCTCCTGAAATATGAAACATCTGGGCTTGGTCTCCTTGGAGCACACTGTCTGGGGCAAAATCTGGGAAAAAGAGTTGATATGAAACAGACATTGTTTCAAACAATAAATCCCCCTTTGCTCATGAATGAATCAATTTGGGGCCAGAGGTGTCACACTTTGCAGGAGACCTCTCTTCACACTAGAGTCCTGGTGGCATGGGGGTTAAGGTACTCAGCTGCCAACCAAAAGGTGAGATTCCTTCCAGGGTCACCGCCTTGGAAACCCCGGTGGCGCAGTTCCTACCGGGTTCGATCGCGTCTTAACCTACTGAGCTGGAATCCACTCGATGGCAGTGGGTTTGCTTTAGTTTCTTGCAGCAAGGACTTTTGTTCTGAACCCCTCTCCTCCTCCCTGCCCACCCGACCCCACACAGTGATAAAGTTAGAACAGGAAACCACGTTCCTGAGCACGCAGAGTGGAGGGGTGGGGGTTGGACACCACCTCATCCCATCACCCCGCTCGGCTTTATTCAGCAAGGTAGACGGATGTATTTCAACTTGTTATTGTGAATGAGGTTAAGGTCTACCGAGCAGATGAGAGTTTCACGTGTAATGACTCATACGCATTCCGATTGGACCCCTGCCACTGAGGCCAATTCAGTTTTGTACGGGCGCTTTCTCCCTGATGACCGGAGACAGGAACACCTGAGGGACAGATAGCGTGGCAGGACATGCCTAGAAATCTAAGAAATGTGGAGGCAAATCCCCCAATTAACCATTCTCTGGCCTGCACTGCTTCCTTTGTCCTCCTCTGTGAAGCATTCTCCACCCCTGAAGGCTCCCTTTCCCTCGCAGGCTCCTCCGGGCCTTCCCAGCCCTTTCTTGTGGGTGCACCGTGAGCCTCCTGGATTTCTGCACTCCCCTGGAACGTTCCCACAAGAGCTTTCGAAATGGGGATGGGAAAGGGAAAGCAGAGGAGTTTGGTGACGGAGAACATTTCTGTTTTGCTTGTTGTTGTATGCCCACGCCTAACCCAGTGACTGGTGATTGTAGGCCCCCTGATCGCTGATCTTTGTTAAAGTGAAATGAAATAGGACATAATTGGGCGACGTAGCAACATGTTGAGGCATCTTGACAGAGAAAGGCTTGCTGGGGGGTTGGGGGGGGTGTTCCAAAGTCTCCTCCAGATCACAGACTCTCCAAGGCCTGTTATCCCATTGGTGTCTGTTCTCTGACGCCCTCTGTCAAGGGTCCCAGCCTTCCATGCTGCTGGTTGCGTTTGTACTGTTAGGGTCTGTGCAGAGGGAATGGTTACCACCATGTTGGTTGGCTCCCCTGCACCGGACCCCCCTCCTCCCTCATCGCCATTTGCCATCAACCATAATGCAATGCTGGCGCCAATAACAGTCTCTCTTGCAGGAAAGAGCTGCTGGAGGGGCTGGAATTGTGAGGGAAATGTAAGCTCTGAGCTTGGAGGGTGGTCCCTCGGCCCCTCCCCTTCTCTTCTTTGAAGCAGGGAGGGGGCTGCTTCCAGGGCTCTGTGGGAAAGCTCTTTTGAAGGAGGGAGCGCTTGGGCCATGGGGCACCATTCCACTATAGTTGAGGAGGTCCCTGTTGTGTTGCTCAGCAAATGCAGTGGGGTTAGCATAAAAGCAGAGTTTAGCAACCAGGATCCCAGGGGTCTGTATGGGCTGCTTTCTTAATTGCTGGTGAATGAAGCCAGGAAGGGTTAGGGGGTGGGTGGGTGGATGGGTGGGGAGAGCTTTTGTACGAGGTTAAGGTCCTGGTGGAGTGATGATAGGATTAGCCACGATTTGGAGGAAATAAGCAAGCAGAATACCAGGAGCTATATAAGTGATCAGATCTGTGCCATTGTCTGCCTGCTCTGTGGTTCCTTGAGGAGTCTCAGGCCTGTTGCCCCTAATGACCACAGGGCTGCCATCTCCCTCACGGGGGTGGAGGGGGTGGGGATTGGGGGGGGAGGGCAGGCTGGCATGATGGACTCCCTGGGTCCTCCTGCCAAAAGTATTGTACACATTCTGCTAAGGATGGCACATTTGCATGCTCCTCTGCCCTTCAAGGCTGAGCAGGGAGATGGGGGAAGAAAGAAAAGAGAAAATCAAATTAAATGTTTGACCAGGACAATGAATTCTGTCTCCAGCCAGGCTGGCTTCCATTTGTCTCGCTCTTTATTTTCTGAACTTTCTCTCACCATAAATCCTTTTCCCTCCCCTTTTACCCATGAAAATGTTTTTAATCTTTGTGCCAACACGTTGCCCTCTGCCTGGTTTGTGTGTTGGGGGGTCTCGCAGCTCTGTAGCCCTCTCGCATTTGCTGGCCCCTCCCGAATTTAACGCTCTCCCTCGGCCCGCTCCAGATTTTGGGATTTTGTGCTTTGAGGTGGGATATCCGCTTGGCGGCCTTCTGGGTGTCTGTTTTCTCCCTAGCTTTAGACCCTGTTCTCTTTCCTGTCTCTCAAATAAAATTGTTACCCTCCTGTACGCTCCATCGTGGGGCCGCTGTTCTCCCTTGGGTTTTCTGTTTAGAGAATTGAGGTTGACCCAGGGAGTGGAAATTGTTTCCAGGATGTTGCTACCCAATGCCTATTCTCTGCTCTGAGGGCAGGGGAGTAAAAGTCCCTTCGCTCATCCACTTTACCTGGAGAATCGAAGAGGGTGCTCTCAGGAAATGGGGGTACACTGTTTTTCCGCAGGGAGGCTGCCTGGTTTCTTTGGAGATAGGGAAGGCCTGGCCTGTGCCTGTTCTCCCACTAACACTGCTTGAAGCTCACTTTACCTCCAGGCCAAGGAGAGCTGACAAGGCTACAACAATGGCCCCCTTTCTTCTCCCAGGGCCAGTGTTTTGACAGTGTCAGGTTACACCGAGCCTCCCCCTAGCCCATTTATAAACCTGACACGGGCAACATGATGTAATGTTATTTTTCATGATCTCAATGAGGGAATTTTTTGCCCCAGGTCAGAAGAATGCTAGTTGATTTTTGTTGAAATGAACCATGGCATGGTATAATATATGGGCTTCTAGTTCAAGGAGGTGGGGGAGGGGGCTGCCCTAGTGAGGTGGTGGTGCCTAGTAAAGCTTTGTTTCCAACCAAAGTGGGCCCTTCCCACCTTTGAGTGTTAGGCTGGTCTTTAACTGGTGGGAGCTCCTTAGAGCCGCATTCCCCACTTTCTTTCCAGCCCTTTACCATTGTTGAACTGTTGAGGGGGTTGAACCTGAACTAGGAAGTGGTAACACAAAGAGGGATGTGGGCCACTTGGGTTGTCACCTCTTGCAGCCCTGGTTTCTACTGGTGTGCTGGGCAGTGTTGCTGTACTTGGCTTGAGGAGGAGAAAGGGAGGCTCAGCGTGAGGGGACAGTTCCTTTTGGACTACTCTCGGGGGCCTTTCCTAAACCCTGCAGCCCAGTCCCATATCTCTGTGTGTGTGTGTGTGTGTGTGCATATTTGCATCAGGCTCAAAATGCAAACTGTAAAGAGGTTTCATGGAAAAGCTGCCTGATGCTCATGAGAGCATTGGCTTTGATGGACAGGAGAGGTAGGAACAAGAGGGCACTCCTACCTCGGACTCCATCGACTTAGCCCCTCCCTTTGCTGCCATTGTGTCTTGCAGAGGCGTTGCAGCATGGTGCTTATGGGCACTGGCAATGGAGTCTAGTTGGATTTTAAAATCCCGGCTCTGCCACTTACTGTTTGGTTGACTTTGGACCAGTTCTTTGAGCTCTCTGCCTCAGTTTCTAAGGATGGAGGATAGGGAGGCTACCAGAGCTACCATGTAGGTAAAGGGGCAGATGAAATGAGTTCATGCATGCAGAATGCTTGGAACACAACAAAATGAGCATTTATTCTTTCAAGTCCTTGCAGAGATATTTTTGCAAATTGCAAATCTATTTTCTCTGCCTATTTTTCTCCTTTTAAAAGGAACCCTCAGTGGCATAGTGGTTTACGTGCTGGGCTGCTCACTGAAGGGTCAGTGGTTTGAACTCACCAGCTGCATTGTGGGAAGAAGATGTGGCGGTCTGCTTCTGTAAAGATGGACACCTTCAAAAAATGATATGGTGCGTTTTTTCCTGTTGTGTAGGAGGAGCTCTGGTGGCATAGTGCTTCTAAGTTGCGCTGTAACCCCGAGGTCAGCAGTGCCACAGGAGGTCCAGTGCCACAGGAGAAAGGTGAAGTTTTTTCGGCTCCCAGACAGAGGCCCGGTCTCAGAAACCCACAGGGGCTGTTCTCACTTGCGCTACAGGGTTGCTGTGAGTCAAAAATGGAAATGAGTTTTTTGTTTCCCGAGCGTCGTTTTGAGTAGGGATGGGCCTGATAGCAGTGGGGCTACTTTCTTTTCAAACAAGTAATAGTATATTTTACACACTTTTACTAAATTTTACACATATTTTACTAAATCTCGCTTTTAATTATTCTCACGATCACTTGCTTGTGCTTAGCAGTGTCTGGTTTGTTGTTAGAGGCCGTCAGGTTGGCTCAGACACATAGTGACCTTACGTATCGCAGAACAAAACTCTGCCCAGCCCCGCCCCATCCGCATAATCTATCTTCGGTTTCAGGCCACTGTTGCCGCCACTGTGTGCAGGGCCTTCCTCTTTTCCGCTGTCCCTCTGCTTTAGCAAGCATGATGTCCTCTTCCGGGCATCTTCTCTCCCGAGCGAGCGGGTCCAAAGGAGGTGAGGTGAGGGCTCGTGATCCTTGCTTCCAAGGGAACTTCTGGCTGTACTTTTTCTAAGATTGACTTGTTTAGTCCCCCCAAATTCAATGGCTCACATTCAGACCTTATGTTCTCATTTTTGATTCATAAGATTTTCTTATCCTACCCAGGGGCCAGCCATCTGAGGCCATCATGTTTTGACCAGAAGCTGCCACAGGGGGCTGCCAGGGAAAGCATTTGAAACCAACTTCACTGCCACTAGTCTCAGAGCAGGTCATGCCCTTTGCTGACTCTACGTCTTTGCACTTGTGTCTGCTGCCCGGAACGCACATTTCTCTTCCTGCTTCTAGAACCAGCTCGAATGTCAGCTTTGCCTGCAACCTCTTTTGACGCCCCGCCCCGGCCCCTCCCACGACCTTCTGCAGTGCTCTGCAGTTCTCTGCCGAGCACGTGGCTGTGGCTCTGATCTGGGTATGTGTGTAAATGCCCCCCCCAAGCTCTTCAAGGAAAAGCACCAGCAGTGAGCACACTACCTGTGACAGGTGATGCCGATAGCGTTCTTACCTAGATGACCGCGTTTTGCCAAGTGGCTGAGGATGGGTCGCTCCACTTTTCTGTGTGTCTGTTTTCTCCGTGAAGTGCAGAATCAGCCAACGCTTTTCTGAATTCTTCCATCGATAGCCCTCCTCGCAACTCCATGTGTCTATTTCCCAAGCTGTCCAAGGACGGCGTTTGTGTATGTGGTGGCCCGTGTGGAAACACTGATGGCCAGAATGGTTCAGTGGTTGGCTGCTAACTGCAGGGTCGGCGGCTGGAACCCATGCAGTGTCTCCTCTGAGACCTGCTTCAGGAATGAAGACAGTCTGGAACACCATGTGGGGCAGTTGTGTCTGTCACCTGGGGTCACTCTGAGTCAAAATCATGGGACCAGTAGCTAACAAGGAAGCCAACACCAGGGCTGAGTCGATTCTGGCTCAAAGGGACCCTGGATAAGGTTTCCAAGACTATAAATCCTTAGGGGATTTTCATCCACAATAGGTTCCGTGGTCTGTATATAAAAATAAGGAATATATAAAGAAAAGTGAGTCGGAGCTTAGTTCTTTCTCTTTTGTTAATAATCCATGGCAGCCCCTCAAAGCGGGTCATACTGTCCCCTTGGAGACAGTGGAATGACCCAGGGGCTGCAAAAGCAGATGCCCACCCTGTAGCCTAAGATTGATCCTGGATTGTGGACTACAGTACAGGAGTTTTTTATTGCGAGGGGTTTGGTGAGTAATTTTTTTCTTTAGGCCACATATGTTTGAGAACCTATGGTCTGTGAGTTAACTTGCCTCGATCGGCCACTTACTTGTGGCTGAACAATCTTTTAAATAATCACAGCACATGCTTTAAAAGATGGATTAATTACTTTTTCCCCACATCCAGTTTTCTCTGAGCTGATAGAAATAATAATAATAATAATAATTCATAACTTATTTTCCTAGAGTAATTGTTCTCTTCCTTTAGGCAAGGGCTCTTAAAGTAGACTATTCTTGGTTTTATACAAGGTCGATTCTTCAAAAATGACAAATGTTCAAACTTGAGCCTTCTGACTTTTAGGTACCAAAATGACCTTTTGAGGGATTAATTTGTTTTTTTGTTTTGTTTTTCTTCTGTCAACTTTAGTAACAGCCAACTGCTCAGATCATTGATTGGCTCCACAAGGTGGGGATGAGGAGCAGTCACTAAACAGGGCCAAACTAACCAGACTAACTGTTGTGTGGTTTTTTGTTTTCTCCCCAAGGACTGTTACTTGGCACAGCATTTAATTGTGCCCACCACAGCTAAATAAAACCCGGGAGACAGTTACAAATGATCTGTCGTCGGCGGGGAGGGGCAAAGTGGAAGATGGCAGGGGGGGGCGGGGAGGTGAGGTCTTCAGGCCTCTGTGAGACACCATAATTCCCTACTGACTTGGGATTGGTCTTGCCTGGGCTTGATAGGCCTGCAGAGGTCCTAGAGGTACGAGCTGCGAGTTTGTGGGGCAGGTGAGGATTCTTGTGTTTGGAGACTGACGTGCCTTCCAGGTGGTCACCATGGAAATCCCTTCCATGTGAGGTCTCCTGAGATGCCAAATGGAAAACATGGCCATGTGGTGCCTGGTCGCGTGAACCATGGGGCAGGGCTGAGCAAGGCTGGCGAAGGTGTTACGGTTTGTCTCTGAAGCGGCTGGAATATAAAGACTCCAGTTAACTCTCTCCTCTTCTCGCATGGCTTCTCACTGCCATCGAGTCGATTCTAACTCATAGTGACCTTGTAGGACACGGTAGAAAGAAGAACAATTCTGAGGATGGCGCAGGACCGGCCCCTATTTCGGCTGTACGACATGGGGTCATTATGAGCCGGAATAGGCTCGATGGCACCACCAAACAGCAACAGTCAGAAACTTTCAAATGCCTGTTCATTAGACGTGGGGCTCGAGATGGTCTTTTCTACGGCTATCAGAGCCCCCTCCAGGAGGCACCCCATTAACTACCCTGCGCCCCTGTCTGCCTTCAGTTCGTTATCACTGGCTACTGCTGCCTGCTCTGCTTCTCCTCACCCTCACCTCTCACCTCTCACCTTTGCCTTTGTCCAGCCCCTGCAATCCCTGCTAGGAAGCTCTGTTTACTCATGTATGTTATCGTGCTGGTGGGAAACACCAGGGTCGGGCCAAATAATAATACCTTGCAATTATTTAGCATTATATTGGGTGTATCTCCCTTGAGAAATATATTTCTGGGAGTAGACCAGTCAAAGGAGTTTCAGTTTGCTGAATCATATTTTATACTGACTCAAGTTATTCATTTAGAAATCTGTTCTCAAGGACAAAAACCTGACCAAGGCCAAACCACGCTCACACTGAAATTTTCAGTGAAGGTTTTAAGCGGCATATTTTCTGATAAATTACAAAGTAAAAATCACTTCCTGGAACAGAAAGGAGGGGAAAAAATCCTACAATTGCACTTCCTTGATGCTAACTGAGATGATGGATTCCTTTGAAATGCAGTGGTAATAACAGGTCTTTACTGAGGCGTATCATGTGCCAGGCATAGTGCTCAACCTATTGGCATAGATCCCTGTACATAATCTTCTGAGCAATGCAATGAATTTTTCCTGATTTGGGGACTGAGGTTCAAATAAGTTAAATAATTTGCTCCAGATCCTAATGCTGTGAAGTCGTGGAGCTGAGATTTGAACCAACATGGACCCCAACTCCAGAAGCCATGTCATATTGCCTCCAGACTATGTCTTTCCTGTTAAGGACAAAATATAATATTTTCATTTTAGGTAGTATTTTAAAAACATTCACGTTTATAAGCCAAAGTCCATTGACCATGTACTGATGCCTTTAAATTTTTATTTCCCGAAGCAACTATAACTAAGGCCAATGTCGACGGCTAGTCAGCTCACCTTGGTTAGAGCTAATGGGGCCACGGTGAAAAGGTGCAAACCCTAGGTGAGTATATTAGGTAGGCTGAGTTTCACGGCCACAAAATTAACCTGTCACCTTGGTCTGTTGCCTCAGCTGTACCTGCACTTGATCCGAGATAAGGGCAGGTCGGCTGAAACCGGTTGAGCAGCCTCCCAAGAGTATGGATGGTGGTTTAGTAAGGCTGCCTCTTCCGTTTGGGACTAGACAGGATTGCCTTTTAGTCACCTCCAACTCCATACCTTGTTGTGCTCTGGTTTGGTGCTTGTTGGTGGGGAAAGGTGGTGTTGCCAAGCTAGTTGGAGAAACAACAAATTAAAGAACTTTCTGGACTAGAAGACTTTTCTGAGCCGTTAGATGCCTTGTAAATCCTTGCGAGGGGCGCTCTGCTTTTTCAGGATGCATTTGACCTGAGGACTTTCTCCCTGGAAGGTGATCTTAGAAATAAACTCTAAAATATATTGTCTTAGAGCATATTTGCTCTGTTCCTCAGTTTATTGTAAACCTCTATAATAGTACTCTCCTACCGCATCAGGGCACAGTCAGTGAGAGTTAGAAGGATCAGTTTCCACTTCCCTAACCCTTGGTATGTGTGGGTTTCTTTCAGCAGGCTGTATCTTTGCTTCCAAAGTCCTTGTGCACCTTTCTTCTCATTTTATTCTTACTGGCCTGTTCTGCGGCCGAGGGAGAGTCAGCTGCTGGTGCCCCCCATCATTGCAGCGGTAGGGACTAGAACCCAGACCCCGAGCGCTCACCCGTTTCTCTTTCCCACAGCCTGCGCTGCCTCCCAGTGGACAGAGCATTTCCAGAGAGCAGAGTCCTCAGGCTCCACTCTTTTCTAGAAAGACCTTGCTTAGAGACTGCGCGTTTCTTTGGTTTGCCATTGTTCTTGACTGCCCGATGGATGATATCTGTCCTCTCTCCTACGTGGGCTGCCGGAAGACTTCCCCGCTCTGCCCTTAAACGTAGTAACAACTACGTCTTTATGAGCACCCCAGAGCACCAGGCTCGAAGAGCACCTTCTCTAGAGGGAGACTAGAACAGCACATTGGAGGGACTCAGAAGGCCGCCAGCCTTCTCTCAGGCTGTCGCAGAGGGCCTCACCCGGGACCGCTGAGACGCACTTGAAGCTCATCAGTGGTGGCTCTGTCTTCCAGCACTCACCTCTCCTCCAGTTCTCTGTTTAATTCTGTACAACTCCAGCCGCCGTTTTGGTGGTCTGATCATTTTGGAAATAAGGAGCAGAAGATTAATTTTATTTTTCTTGGCAAGAAAAAAATTACACCCCAGTGAAGAATAGCAGTGCGCTATTCCTTAGTCATATTTAGATGCTGCCCCCGAAGAAGAATAGAGCTGCCAACGTTTGGTAGTTTCTTCCTTTTTTTTTTACTAGGATCTGCTTCAGTAATCCTATCACTTGCCTGAAGAATTCATTATCCTGAAATAAACACATTAGGAACCCCTTGGTCTTTTTCATCTCTAATATTTATGAAGTTTGGAGGTGCCAAGGCAGCCAATGAGGAATAGGCAATTCACAGCAAATCAATTAAATAGGTGTTAGTCCTCTTCAATTGCAAAATATAGGTGCCCTGATTAGCCCCATATGTGGATTTGCATGGTTCTTCAGCCAGTTAGGAGCTACCTAATTATGAATATTGAAGTATAATGTTCTGGTTTTTAACATAAGGCACTTACCTTTTAATTAGCCATCAGTTGTTTTTAGTTCTTCTGCATCTCCATGGGGATTCAGAGGAAACAGAATCAGCCAGTCAGCAGAGAAAAGGGAAAAATGCTGGAGGATCATTAAGTGGCAGTGGGGAAAGTCAGGGTCAGGAGAGAGGGAGAGAAACAAAAGAAGGGGGTGGGGTGGGAGACGGAAAACCAGTTCCAGTCCCTCTTAGGGCCAGTCACGCATGTCCCTTTGAAAGCACCTTTTAATCCCCCTCCTCAGCTTTCAGGTAGGGCTTGTGTGCACTGTGGAGCTGACATCTTCCAGCTTGATCGCAAATGTAACTCCTCCCTTCTCCACACTGGGAGCCAAGTGGAGGGCAGGACGTTGGATACTCAACTGCACAAACTTGGCAGGGAAAAAAAGACCGTTAGTGAAGGCTAATTGGAAGCTGCCCCAAACTGCACTCTGCTGGAGCTACTTACAATCTCTCTCAAGTAGTGACTTATTGAGTTGTTCAGTTAAGGGGGTGTTGGCAGAGGGATAGGTGGGCCAGCTGTTGGAGACGGTGGTGCATGCTCTCTTACGCTAGCTTCAGCCAGCGAAGACCCTGCAGATCACAAAGGTCTGGTCTGCCACTGATCACGGGAATGACACAGGACCAGGCTGTGCCGAGTTGCGGTGTGTGGAAACGGAGGCAGACTTGCTTGCAGGCAGCAGCAATAGCAGCAGCAGCAGCAGCAGCACCTGGCCTTGATCTTTGGTACTTATCTTTTATGCACGGGAGCAAAACACCGTGTCTGGGCCGTGCACCCCTTTATGTTCTCCTGAAAAGCTAGGACCCTCTCCCCAGAAAAAACATGAACTTAGACACATGTTTTCAAACTATAATTCCAGGAACCCCTGAAGGCACCCCATGCATTCTATCATTTGACCAGGGTACAATAAACTTACTTTTTAGATCCAGAGTTAGGGCCAGGGAGTTTCTAGAACTCAGAACTTATTGTTAAAAACTCTGGTGAATTGTGGCTTTGGCTCCCCTCCCCCCCACCTTCTAGTATCTTGCCCATCATTTCTCCCTTCCTGGTCCACGGTGATAACCCAGGCCCTTTTAAAGGATCCTGTTTACCTTGGGAGATGGGCTGTATTTGTTAAAAAAAACACAAACCCAAACAAACAGATACTCGTTGCTGAGTAGAATCAGACTAAAGGCAACCCCCATGTATGTCAGAGGAGAGTTGTGCCCATAGAGATTCCAATGGGTACATTCTTTCTTTCTAAGAAATACATTGCCAGGCCTTTCTTCAGACGCGTCTCTGCATGGAATCAAGCCACCGTTGTTTAAGCACCGGGCTCAGAGGTGTGGGCGCCTTCCCTGCACCAGCTTCCAGTGCTACACAAGAAGAGGACAGGAGAACGACCCTTATCCATGGTCAGACTTCACCGAGTCTGGTTCGACTGATTCTGAATATGTCATCCTTCTCGCAGGGACACGGCTGAAGTTTGCTTCTGTTTTATTTATAAGGCAGAGCATGAAATAAATACTGTAAAACCCTAGGCAGATTTTCCCAGACAAATAGAAAATACTTGAAGGACAAAAACTACCAGCACCACCAACAAAACCCACACAGCAACTTGTATTTGGGCACGTTGAAAACACTCATTTGCATTTAAAATTCAAAATGCAAATCTATTTATTAAAGCAGGGCTTGTATGAGCCTCTCTTTTGAGGTGGTGTTTTGTTAACTCGATTCTAGCTGATTCTAATGACTGTATGCTTTTAAACACCATCAAAATACATAACTTTAAAAATAGCCCTTTAAAATTTAGACCACAATAAAACAAGCCCATGAGCCTGTTGATGCAGATGTGATTTCCTCCCCTTCCTTTCCCTCTCCCCACCCCCTGAAATGACACAGGAGGCTCGTGCACAACTCTGTCCCCACGGCCTGCAGCTGGGTCTGTGGCAGAGTAGATGGTTCAGTGCTTGCTTGGAGCAAGCAGGTTAGGTTTGCCGAGGATTGCCAAAATGTTTTCCTTTCCACTCATCATTTCCATTTTAAACAATCCTCATCCTTCTTTTGCCTTATCTGTTTGGATTTTGCCTGCCTCTTCTGTTATCCCCAGTGTGGGGAGAATGATGTATCCAGAACCTGCTATGAACACCTGCCTGGCTGACAGGCACCTGGGGAAGAATTGCAAAGGCCTGCCTCGGGGAGAGTTATTAGGGACTGGGCTGTTTGTGATTGGACCTGCTTCAGGGTCGTAGCTGAGGTTGGTGGTTGGCAGTCCTGGACTGACACAGTTGTCCATTCTACAAAGTCTTCTAGATTGACATAATCATGAAAAATCTCGACTCCATCTTTTTGACCATTACAAAGAATCCTTCACCACTATGTAATCAATGCTACCGATTTGTACCTGTGGGTTAATGGAATTGGTAAAGGTTTTGATGTGTGTAGTCTCACGCCAATAACAACAATAATAAAGATTCATTCACATCCCGGTTACACGCTAGCCAGTGGAGTTTCAAAGCAATTCCATTGAGGAAAAAAGGTGCCCAGACATATCGAATCGCATAGGGTTCTGTGGTTCTGGAATGCTGGAATTACACTCAGGACTCACAGAGAATTCCTCCTCATTCTGCCCATAGTGTGGTCGAGTGGGCATGGGGGCAGTTATTTTCTACTGTTCAGACAAAGTTCGGACCCGAATAAAAGGCCTCATCTTTCACACCAGACCCAGTCTGTACCACCCACTGAGCCTCTCTGATCCACTAGCCCTGGCTGCGTGGATGATCTTGTGTCTCATCATGGGATTGTTGACCCATCATCTAGGGCATGCGTTTGGTGCAGTTGGTTGAGACAGTCCAGTACCCATTTCCAGATAGACACCACTCACATTTATCCAACCTCTCTTTAATGGGGAAATGCCAAGTTGACTCTTGTTACCATTGCAGAACCTGGAGGCAAGATACCCACTGAGGCCTGTGATTCCTGTGCTTGGTTTTCTCTCTGATGAAGACAGTGGAGGCAACCTCTTGTGATAGATTCTTCTGTGTATTGCACTGTGGACTGCTCGGGTGCTTCCAGTTCCTCTGCTTGATGTTTTAAGCCCTCAGAGGTGAACGTGGAGAGTGTTTTGCACTGAAAGACTAGGAGAACTTTTGGGGGGCTCTCTGGTTTTTGACTGGCCTTTTTTATTTAGGAGTGTTTGGAAGAGGCCTTTTGATTGTTTCTGAGGTTGCTCCCTCATGCCTTCAGCCTGTGAGCGTTTGGCCCACTTGGGCCAACCTCCGCCATATTCAGGAAGAATCAGGCGCTGGATTTGCACCTGCTGCCTTAATTCATCTCTCCCAACTCCTTCGTATTGTCCACCCGTCATAATGCTTGTTAGTTGCCTAAACCAAATACTTTATTTTCTTCTTGTTCTGTGAGTCCTACCAGACACATTTAGAAACATTTCCATGAAATATGGAAACCAGGCTCAACTGGCTGTTTGAAATCAGTGTGCATCCGGCACAATGCCGGTGCAGGCTCCCATCTTGCCCGACACACTCACTACACATACACTTGGTTGCTGATCTTTTTTTTTTTTTTTTTTAAACGCCCTCTTCGCTAACTCTTCTTTGCCTTTCGTATGCATATGATCTCCGGAGGTCAGACCTACCCCATTGCACACATGAAGATCATCACTAACACAGGGGGTGCAGATAGATAGAAACATCTAGCAGCTTGCTATTAAAGGGCCTGGCAAGGAACAGAAAATTGTCACCCCTAGGTAAGCCTAATAGTATGCGGAGGTGACTGCTCCAGTCTTGCCGCCATGATTAGAGAAGAGGTAGGATCGAGATGGGCCGGGGCTGCTGGGAGGGAGGCACCATGTGAGGTGAGTGGAATAGGGGACGTGGACCAGGGTTGTACCTGTTCTCCATTCTCTCTGGTCTCAGACCTTTATAAAGCTTGCTCTGCTTAGGCGAGTGGGGAGGCCTGCCAGGCTGCAGTTCCCTCCCAACTGGGATGAATGGATTCGTTTCCTTCACCTCCCTGCCAAACTTGCTCCCGAGGTGCCCCAGACAGTGACTTTCCCATGCTTTCTCCTGGGTGTGTTTTCCTGCTTCTGGCTCCCCCGGTGTGCCTCTTCCCTCTGCGTGTGCCTTTGATGGCCCGTGTTGCTCTCCGCGTCTTTGTGGCTTGGCATAGGTGCCCGGATGGATATTCCCCGCTTCTCTGTGCGCCTTGGTGCCTGCCGAGCCTGCCTTGTGCCTTTCATTACCACGTTAACAAACTCGAGTCGTGCCTAACGAGGACGCCTCATACGTTATGCTAATGATCAAGAGACATGTTAATGATATTTTAGAAGCCTAATTAGTGGAATATATAACTATATGCAATTTGGTAATGGACTGTGACAACAAGTTCTTAAAAGGGGGCTTGACAAATCCAGTTGCATGTGGCCCGAGACAAACAGGAGCCGAGAATGGATGAGTGGGACTGAGACAGGGAGATCCAGGGAGGAGGTGGGCCGTGGGGTAAGGGCCCCTGTGTGCACTTGGGTGTGGGGGGTCAGCCCTGATGCGTGGTGTTGTTTTGCTTTGCTTCCGCTGTTCTAACACGACCAGGTGAATGGTATCTGAAGAATTATTTACTAATCTTTCTGAAGCAATTGCTACTGCTGCCATTGATCACACACATTTATCTCAGAAATGCTATTTTGATCGTGTTATTGTCCAAAATGCCCTCACTTGCAATTTGTAACCAGAAGTGCACACCCAGAAGAGAGGCTCTTGTGCCAAAGAGAGAATTTTATTGTGTAATAAACCAACAATCAGGACCATGTAAACTGGGCAACCATCTGTATGGTGTCTATCAACATTTTGACAGCCTTGGTGGGAGTACACAAGGAGTGGGGTGAGTAGAATCCCGTCAGCTGTTGAATGTCATTTTCTCTCAATGAAAGGGTCTGGTAGCTGTGTAGATTTTTCCTGCGTGGGACTCTTCATCCCTGTACTCTAGCGGCGCCCAATTTTCAGGCCATGTCGGCCTTGAAGTGGGCAGGAGCCTGGAAGTTGTTGCAAAGGTTGGGTAAGTCGATGTCCGCACCATACGTTTTGTCTATAAATAGAATACTCTCTCTCTCTTTCACACACACACACACACACACACACACACACACACACACACACACACAGATTTACAATACCCACTAAAAGGCTTTGAATCAGTAAGATACTGTTGCACTTCATGAAATACAGATTCAGTTAAAAAAAAAAAGACAAACATTTTTCAGTTTCCACTGGCTTTTGGTCCATGTATCTCTTTCTTATAAAAGGAGCCCCGGTGACAGAGTGGGTAGGTGTTGGGTTGCGATCCCCAAGGTCTGCAGTTCGAAACCACGTGAGGGTCTGCTCCTGGGGAGAAAGATGGGCTTTCTACTCCCGTGAACAGTTACAGTTTCGGTAAATTCACAGGGACAGATCTACCCTGTCCTATAGGGTTTCTATGAATTGGCATTGACTTCATGGCAGTGGATTTGGATTTTTGGATGATACCTTTCTTATAGTGTAATGATTTTTATATAGGGGCCCTTGATAAAAAGGAGACTTTACAGGCACAATGGTTGGGAACCTCAGTCTCACCTACTCATGCCAGCCTGCTTATAAAAATTTAAACAAGAAACACTCTCACTTTTGACAACCATTATATTCTAGAAAATCTATCTCAGAAGATTCCCTTAGAGTATTGTCCTATTTTTCCAATGAGGATTCTATAAACTTGGGATAATACTTGTAAAAGAAAAGCATTCTCCTCAGTTGTAATTGAGAATTTTTGATAAAGAATGTGTTAAGTCCTAGTCCACCACGTAGATTTTTAAAAAAATGTTTTATTGTGGTTTGAGTGAAGGTTTACAGCACAAATGGGTTTTCCATTCAACCAGTCATGCCCATTTTGATTCCTGGCATTGATGGCAGTTCCCACAACAGAACAGGACTCTGTCCACTGCCCTCTTGTTCTTCATTCCTCCTCCTTTCCTATCCCCACCCCCCCCAAGCATTCACCCTGGGCCCTTGGTGTCTTTTGATCTCCTGTGGCTGCTGGGTCTATGGAGGGCTGTGATCGTATGTTACTCTTCACTTGATGGGCCTGTCCATTGCTGTTGAAAGTTGAACCGTGGGAGGGAGTTCAGTCCCAGGTTTGAAGAGTGGCTTTAAAGGCCGTGGTCTGAGGCTTCCTCCCTGTCCTCCAGACCAGTAAGCCGGGACTTTTCTCTCATGTTGCGTTTTGTTCCATGTTTTCCTCCCACACTATCCGGGTCTCTCTGTTAGGCTCGCTTTTAAGAGTGGTTAGCCGTGATAGCTGAACCCCAACTAGCTCTTCTGGTTTTAGGGCCAGGGAGACTGTAGTTGATGCGGCTTACTTAGTCCTTTGGACTTATTTGTTTTCGTTCATCTTTGATTTTCTCCACTCTTCTTTACTCCAGCCAGGGAGAGGCCAGTAATTGCACCTCCAGTGCTGCTCATAAGCTCTGAAGACCCTTCAGTACTGTTCACACAGTTAGATGTACAGAGAACATTGTCTTTGTGGACGGCATTATACCAACTGACCGGAAGGTCTCTGGTTCCCAGCCTCCAGGCCCACTGACCCATTCCCTCGTTAGGAATTTACATACCTTTGTCCCCTTGTTTGCTGTCTTTTATACATGGATATACTGACAGTTCATACAGTTATGTATGTAGAAATACCATCTGCCAAACTTACACATGCTAGTGAATGAGCTTGCTTCTCTGGCCTGTCTGCTTCTGTATTCATTTGTAGGTTAATGGTGGTTGTTCCTGAGAATGCAGAATTGTGTGTACGGTAGTATTTCCTCGGTTGCCTGTCATTCTTTTGTACTTCTCTCTGTTTTCTTTTTTTTAAGTATTCTGTGCTGAGCACCTTTCCCTTCACCCAGATTCATCCCTCCACACAAAGTATTGATCACAGCATAACACAGGTGGCACCAGACTATGGGATCTTATGTTATAAGACCATGCTTTCTCTCTCTCTCTCACAAACACACACACACACACACACACCCTGTGGTGTAGTGGCAACACTTTGGGCTGTGGTCAGCAGTGTGAGGAGCCTATTTCTCTCCTCTTCCCTGAGTTGAAATTTTGGGGGTTTCCAAGGATTCCAATCTTTAGGAATTGACTCACTAACTCACTCTGCTATATTAATTGCCATGCGACAGAGATTTGTTGGGATTCCATGGACTAATTTCTTTTTGAACTGTATTGCCAGATGACCGTAATCTTAATCTGGAAGCTCCGCTGAAACCTCTTCAGCATTCCAGCCACTTGCAAGCCTCCAGTGCAGAGGCAACAGGCGTGTTGAAGGGGAACTGGACCCAGGTTGCCCATGTTGGAAGGCACGCATTACACTCTCAGCCACCACAACCCACTCCTCCGCTCTAGCCTGTGACTTTCTACTGCTCGTTCCTCCCCTCCCCTGCAAGGGGAACACCCTAGTCCGCTTCTCCTTGTCTCTATTTCTTCTACCTTTGTTTGGCTGAAGCCCCCAAGGGGGATTTTGTGGGAACTCGGGATTCTGTTTATTACGTCTGATTTTTTGTTTCCACTTAAAAAGGAGAATGCATTTTGGAGTGGGAGAGGGAAAGGGGAAGTTTATAAGTGAACCAGTGGAAAAAGCACATTCATTATCAGTGCCTTTCTCACTAAGGCGTTTGAAGCTGGGAAAATTAGCAGCCTCTTTGAAGCTCAGAAGATCTTTCATCTCTGTGCGTGTGAGTGTGTGTTAATATTAAGTTGAAATTCTTTTTCTTGCCACTTATTTGTGTGTGTGTTTTTTTTGTGTGGCTAATAATGAAATTATAATGAGATCCCTGATGGGATTGAAAATATAAAAAAATAAAAACCACCTCCCATGAATTATCCCATTCCCCTCCTTCTGCCTTTCTGTAGAATCTATTCTTCCTCAGAGGCCTTTGTCTCTGGATGTGAGACAACTGGAGAAGGCCAGGTGTCAAAAAGGTCCCTCCCCCTGCTCTGTTTGGTGAAGAGGGCACAAAGTTGTGTGGCAAAGGGTGCTCTCCTCAACCGTCCACCCCCATGTCCAGCTCTTCTTCCTGTACTCCTGCCACGCTACCCCTAACTTTGTCCAATATGTGATGATGTTATAGGACACGTGCTGGGTTTGTTATAGGTGCGTGGCTCCCTGCTTCCTGTTAACGGGAAACACTCTTGGTTTGGCATGGTGTCTAATGGTGCACGCAGTGCCGGCCTGCTCTCTGAAAACGTTAGAGGGTCATGTTCACCCAGGAGCTCCTCAGACGGAAGGGCTGGGGATCCACTGTAGTCACACCCGCCATGGAAACCCTGTGGATTCTACCCAGACACACATGGCGTTACCCTAAGTTGGAATGGATTCCAACTGGGTTCTTTCTTTCTGTTTTTAAACCAGGGGACTGAGCACCTGTCTCGACTGGTAGAAACAGGACCTGTCAGCACCTTAGGAAAGCCTGGTCAGGGACAGCACAATGTCTTGGAGCAGGTTTCCCACCCCAGGGCCTCTAATTCCTCGCTGGGGACCCTCTGTCACGGTGGGCTTTTGGCATTGCCCTCGACGGCAGCAGTCTGCTGTCCAGCCTGGGTTTCTGCACAGGGGTGGAATGGACGGTGCCCCTGGGAGAATGACTCAGACTCCCTACTTTAAGAAGTTTGTATCTTTAGGGAAAGAGATAGCTCTGGCCTCACCCCGCGAGGACAGTTCTACCCTCGACGACTCTCAACTGCAGGAAACTTTTCCATAAGCCAACCTAAGCCTTTCTGCTCTAGTAGTTAGTCTTAGGCCAGAGATGGCCAAGTGCTTGCTGTTAATACTCCAGAAAAGTGGGGCCGGGGAGTCAGCGAGGTAAGACACCCTGATGCCTTTGTGTATGGCTGCCTCCTGAATGTTTCCTGGTCAGGTGTCCTGTTGAGCCCTGTGCTCAGTTTCAGGTTTCGCTCCACATTGCTCCTTTCTTCCCACCGTCTCACCATTACACGGGTACACTACAGCTGGGGAATCTTTTCAGTTGGTGATTTTATATCACAGATCAAAGATCAAAGCAGAGGGATACACAGCAACCGTAAAATTAACTGCTTTTTCAATTTTACAATGCTTTCCGCGATAGAGAATCTTATAAATTTAATATTAATTAAACACTTAGCTTTTAACCTCCTCCTGCATCTACTTTTGGCTGGTGGTTGGAAAAAATTAATTGAGCATCTTAAATCTTGTGTTACTAACGCCTTGACAGGAGGGGTTTCAAAACCACTTAGAACTCCAGCAAAATGCACTTGGCGCATTTGTCCTTCCACTTGCCTAATTGAACATTCTTTCTCTTTCGTTTTTCTTTCTTCCTTTCAGGGACAATGAGCTGCTCGCTTAAAAAATATATTAAAGGAAGTATATCGATAACTTATAGCCTCTTTTCATAGCCAGTGTCTTAACTCAGCCCCTTGGCACATTTAACACTTCACAAAATGGAAGCTGTTAAACCCCCATTATTCTAAACGCCCTATTGATTTTTGTGTGTGTGGGTGCAGCGGTGTGGTCTGATTGTGTGTCACCTGCGGCCGGTGAGCTCTCATTCCAACAAGTGTGGCTTTCTGCTGTGGAAAAGAACCCTAGGGCTCAGCAGGGTGCTGGTGAGCCCATGGAGTGCCATTGAAGGTGATGGTGGGTCCCTGGAGAATGGGTTCTCATCAGCACCAACAAAAGAGTGTCTCCCACCACCCCCACCCCCTCACACTATAGTAAGAGAAAGGAAGCCCTATTCCACTTGAAGGAAGGTCCTGACCAAGGCCCTGGTGGTGCTGTATTGTTTTAAAAATATATACAACACAGCAACTGCCAACCTAACATTTTCCCGATGGTATGATATCAATTCCATTAACCGTGCTATACAACTACAGTGAACCCTCGTTTATCGCGGTTAATCGGTTCTAGACCCTACCGTGATAAATGAAATTCCGCGAAGTAGGATTCATTATTTGTAAATCAAATATTTTCGTAGTTAGAGCATAGAGGACATGAAAAAACACCCTTTAGTCACCATTACACTCGTATTACCCAATTTATTAAAAGAAAAAGGGAAAATACAGTAAAACATTTCGGACGTTACAATGATCATTTATTATTTATTATAGTATTTATGGCATCTAGTTTACAGTATTACATATTTTACATGCAGTATTATTATACATAGTTCTTACAAATACTGTAATCAATAGCCTATGAAATGACTTAAGGGATGTACTCTACAGGTGGGTCGGCGTCTTTTTCCTCTGAAGGAGCGGGTGTAGGCAGTGGGTGCTGTTATGCAAAAACCGCGATAGAGTGAAGCCGCGGAAGTCGAAGCGTGAAGTGGCCAGGGTTCACTGTATAGCTAATCTTGCTCAATTTCCCCAAATTTCTGATTATGGTCCCGTGTGTCAGCATGTGTGTGTGTGTGTGTGTGTGTGTATGTGTGGTGGGGTGGGCAGGTCACACTCCCTGTATTGTCCATCTGAGAACTGGCTCAGTAGAATGCCCAGTCTGCTGCCTTTCTCAGTCCCCTTTCTCCGGAGAGCGGCAGCGCTGTCTTCCACACTGGGAAGTCCTTGGGGACGCAGGCGGCCCCAGCCTTCCCGCTGACACTTGCTGGCACCTGTTGGATAGCATGTTTGAAGTCGGTGGCTGTGGGAGTGTCAATAACAGAGAGCGCAGGCTTTAGGAAGGCCCCTCTCTGTACCTGGTTTAGAGCCAGTTCTGAGAGTCGTTCACGGAGTCCTTCTTCAACTGTTTCTCGGCAGGGAGACCCTAGAGATGGTGATGGTGGAGGCACCTGGCAAGAAAGGCCTGGCGAGCCCCTCTCCCCAAACCCCACGTTGAAACACAATGAAGACAGGTCTACGCTCACACGCGCTGGCTTGTAGCACGTTCAGTGAAATGCCGTGCAGTTCTGTGTTTACTCCACGCTCAGAAACAAAAGCAAAGCACAAGGAGGGTGGGTGTCAGGGAAATCATTCTTCACAGTTCAAAAGTCTCTTAAATGCCCCATTCAAAATGGCCTGTGAGAGGTTTGCTTTGAATTACTACGGCTTGTAGTCCTTGGACGAGGCTGTCAATCAGTCTTACACGGGACACCTGGAGTGCACGTTTTGGGACCAGGAGGGATAGACGTGCGAAGTCCCCCGTCTGCTGCACTGGCCTGTGACAGTGCTCTCTCCTGAATCCAGCAGTCACCTTGACAATCCCTGGAGGCCGCCGGGAGCTTTTAATCCGACTGTGAAACCATAAATTAGCAGTGGAGTCACCACTGGATCCGGGAACCCTCGCTCTCTGCACTGCCGTCCCCACACCTAGCAGCCAAGCTCCCCGAACCTTTTAAGAACGGAATTGATGGGACGTGGAGTGTGATAGCCGATAAATTAAGGACATTGGTAGATTTAACGGCTCCATTAGAAGGGGGTGCTTCCAAAATCAGGTGGAACATTTGCTTGCATGTTTTGTGAGTCGGCCTGTGGAGGTTCTTTATATATGTAGCTCCCAGCCTCGCTATCTATCCAGGTATCTATGATATGTGGGGCACTATAAAATTTTTAGTGCCTTAGTTTGGGCTGACCGCCTTATTACTCACGAGTGAGCTATACAGGTCTTCCTTAACAAGTGACAATAAAGGCTTTACAGTACCCCTTACACCACCACGTATTTTTGTTTAGGCCACATATTGTCTTTTTTCCTTTCTAAGTCTCCCTTTGCTCATGTCCCTCTCAAGTACCTTGGTTGCCGTGGCAACAGCTCCATCCTTGCTGAGGGTGGAGCAGAGGAATGACATCCTCACACAGGATTCTTTAAGGCAGCGCTGGCTTGGAGACTGACCTCAGACACTCAGCTGGGACCGGGACTGGGGTCCTTCCCCTGGTCATCGGTGTCCACTTTTGCCTCTTTTATGCCGGAAGCTCTGTTTATGAGACTGTCCCTGCATTAATCATCCTGCATGTGCCCACGGACCTATCCTCTAAGGAATGTGAGGAAGCAGACACTCAAATAATTTAAAATTCGAAGGGTGGGGCAGAGGGAGACAAAGTTCAAGTTACTCATTTGGAGTTGACTGTGGGGCCGTGAGTGGTTGGGTGTGTGCTACCTACTGCAGCCAGGAGGAAGGGGGAGTCAGGTGCTTCACACATAAAAGCCTTTGGGGTCTCTCCTTTTTAGACCCCCTCTCTGAGACGCAGCGGGAGTTTAGAGACAGAATAAACACTTTCTGCGCAAAAGACCCTGGTTACCTTACTGGCCAGCGCCTCTGGTGCGAGGACGGTGCAGGCCATCCGTTGGTGGACGTTGGCGTGTGGCGCTGAGGTTGAACAAGCTTCAGGGGCATGCCTGTCTGGGTTTTACAGTGCACTGGGGGGGAAGGCCTGATGAGCTACTTCCAAACATCAGCCAAAGAGAACCCTGTGGCTTAAAATGGCCCCTGCTGCCACTGAGCATGGGGGTGGCCCTGGAGGGGATGGCAGCATCTCGTGGTTGGTTGTGGGCCCCTCATGTGTCGGGGACCCATTTGAGAGTCATCGAGAACAACATGTCTGGCTGTGGTTCTCTTTCAGCAGATGTGCTGTCTCCTGGCCACAGGGAATACCGGTGCTGAAGCAGAGCTGAAAGGATCATGGCATTGAGTTTAGTGAACTCCCTCTCTTTATAGGGAAACCCCAGCCTCGTGACCTGCTGAGATCCCATAGCCTCTTTGCAGTTCAGATGAGATGAACGCTCACGCCTCCCAGTCCCTAGTGAGATTTAACTTTGCCATGACAAGGTGCTTCTTTCAGACAGATTATTCACGAGGTTTTACTGGAAGGCTAATTTCCCATCAAGCCGCCTCAGCATGCCTGTAAACTGTGGGTGTAACCATGGTGGAGAGGTCCCTTGGCACAGGCCGACAGGTGGGTAAGGCTGTACCTCCCCAATTTCTCAATGCCTGTTCCAACAAGAAGGGTGACTTGCCAACTCCTTGAAAAAAGGTAGGAGTTTCTGTAATCTGTTATCTCATCTGCTGGAGGGCGCTTGCATAGATGACTCCGTGTATTTATATGTTTTATGGGGGTAATATTTTGACGGCTTCTTCTCTTGAAAGACAGTATGACTGAGCATGCCAAAAAAAAAATCACAGATGATATGAGAAATGGTATCAATAAAAGCAACTTTTCAGGAAGGTACACGAAACAGCCCCACAACAAGGGAGCACTGTTTCTAATGTCATGTTGCCAGCGGGTGAGAAGAGCTGGTGCCTGTGGATAGCAGGGGTGGGGAGGGGCTCTTGGAAAGCAACCTGGAAGACAACCCTGTTTTTATGGGGGGAAAGAACTACAGAGCTCAGAGCCTTCTGGCAGAGACACCGAAAGATGGTAGAATTCTTGAACGGCATGAAAAGAATTCAAAAGCATTGTGTGTGCTTTGCTCTGTGGCACATGGGGTCGCTCTGAGTCGGAATCAATTCAATGGCACCACCAACAACAACAGAGCCCAAGTGTGGAGTTTTTCTAAACGCCCACTTACTGCCAGTGAGTCCGTTCTGACTCATAGCATGCTAGCGACCCTGAAGGATGGGTAGCACTCCCCTGTGGGTCTTTGAAACTGTTACTCTTTATGTCTTTACGGGAGTAGAAAGCCTTGTCTTTCTCCCTCAGAGTAGCTGGTGGTTTCGAACTGCTACCTTGCGTTTTGCAGAAACGCTATGCCACTAGGCTCTTGTGAGATACTTTATGTCGATAGAAAATGTGACACGCATTTTAGATCTTCACTTGGGCTTTCCAACTCTGTAGGCAGTGCAGTACTCACCGAATGGAGGCTTACATTGTTTTCTTATGTAAGCTGCCTTTCGCAGCTGGCAACTTGTTATGAGTTTACCTGTCAACCAAAAAAACTCCATACTATTTCACACCAGGTGATATGATCCCCCCTCCCCCAACCTAAATATTAGGGAGAAGAGAAAGCTAGCACCCACCCAAATCTTACTAAATTGGTGGCTGTAGAGTTGGCCTTGACTGGTGGTGACCTTGTGTGTCAGAGGAGAACTGTGAGCCTTAGGGTTTTCTGTGGCTGAGTGTTGGGAAGCAGGTTGCCAGGCCTTACCTCCGAGGCCCCTCAGGGTGGATTCCATCTTCTCACTTGTCTGTTATTGGTGAAACCGATGGATGCAATGAGAGAGCCTCATGTGAAGTGCACAGAATGACCTTGGAGGGACTGATTATCCCCACTGGATGGATGAAGAAACTAAGTCCTAGAGATATTAAGTAACTTTCCCAATCTCATACAACTAGCAAGCGACAAGGCCCAGGTCTCTGATGTCAGTGTTCACTTGCTGGCCTCCGAATCACTAGGTGGGAACTCGCTTTGGGCAACCTTTGGATCTTTGCTTTGCTGAGGAGCTTCATGCCGCCCTCCCTCCACAGCTCCCCAGTGGAGTCAGAAAGACGAGCTCTTGGCCTCGTCACACAAAAGCCTGAGAAAGGTACCTGTGTCAGGTGCGGCAGGCTTCCAGGTAGAATGATGTCACCTACGGAGCAGATTTGGATATGCTTGAGTGAGTTCCAGGGAGGGATAGAAGCTGTAGGGGGAGAGGAAGGCATCACCTACCAACCTCGCTAACACACGGAGAGAGGCTTAGTCTTTTACTTGCAGGCAAAAGCACGTAACTGTTTTCTCATGATGATTCTGTGTGTGTTTCCCCCCTCCCTCAGATACCTTTTAAAAGACATCACCTAGCTTTGGGTGCCAGATGAAAGTTCTGGTTTAATAAAACAAATGGTTCCATGAACCTACTGGCAGGGAGGCCCCCCCCCCCCTCTCCCCCCTCGCCATCCTCCATAATGTTCAAAGTGCTTTCTGAACTGACTTGCATGTCTTTGGATGTAAAACGACATGGAAAAGCCAGAAAACAAAGCTCTCAGACTCAAGGTATAAAAGTTGCAGGGAATTGGATTGGTGGGGGACCAAGGACTGAAAGCAAAAGAGGAAGGTACAAGTGACCCCTTTGCACCGGCCCTTTTACTGAGATAATGTGCAACCCATAAATAAGCCATCCGCATGGAGAGTGACAAGTCCACTTATTTAATTCATTATTTATTTTACTTATTGGAGAAGCCCGTGGCTGCTTAGCCTCTGGGCATATTTACAAGTGTTGGAGAAAAAAGACAGTTCCTGCCATTACTGTTTACAATCAACAATAGATAATATAGAAACAAGACATATTGGTTTGGTAGACAGACACTTGCATCCAGATAACGCTTTAAGCAAACAGGAGCTGCGCAATTAGCATGCACATGAAACCAGGACGATCAATCCGCTTGTGCTGCAAATGAAGGAGAGTGGTACAGATTAAAGGCGTCTGCTTCCCTTTGGGCCATCCTTGACCCCTTTGCCTCTTCAGGGAGGGCCGATATGGCTGCCGCCAAGTAGCAGACTGGGAGAGCAGTGTTGTGACTTGCTTGTTCCACAAGCTGGGCCTGGGCAACGCTCAATAACACCCCTCACCTTCATGGGCCATCAGCCATAGAGAGGCAAATTAGAGTAGTGGCATACGCCACAAATCA
This sequence comes from Echinops telfairi, assembly GCF_000313985.2. Lineage (NCBI taxonomy): Eukaryota > Metazoa > Chordata > Mammalia > Afrosoricida > Tenrecidae > Echinops > Echinops telfairi. The sequence continues at coordinate 3,691,738 of NW_022111324.1, forward strand.
CAGGCTGTTGTTAGCTTCAGTCTGACCCTTAGCATCATTTTATCTGAGTCCTCTCCAATTTAATGCGGTTCTCCTCACACCACCACCCCTCTCACTGGACAAATAGGAATATCGTTATTGTTAGCACCATGATTACTTGGGTCTGACCTTGTGCCCTTCTGCCCTGACGTCAGGGGCCTTGGCTGGGCCGAGGCATTAACAGCACTCACTGCACCTCATCGGCACAGCCGTCCTGCAGTTGTGGTAACAAAGAAGGGAAGTATCGGTTCGTGCCCCTTGGTCTTCAACAGGCAACCCCCACCCCATGGAATTAAATTTCATTCTTTCAAGGAATTAGAATCTCAGATATTCTGATTTCAGGCCGGGGAAGAGAGGACTGGTAGGCCTGCCGCCGAGCACAGTCGCTCTCCTACTGGACACGAGGGAGGGAGGGCAGAGACCGACCACCGGGAGGGTATCGCTCTTAACCCACCGGTCCTTTCAGGGATTCCCGCCATGTCCTGGGCACAGAATGCCCACTGGGAGCTGGCCATTGCACATGACCTGTGCTTCATGTTGCGTCCTCAGTCTATTGTGTGGTAACTAATTCCCCAATCTACTTAAATGCTGTCTTTTATTTTGACTTATGGCCTGGTTTGAGGCCCTCCTGTAGATTCCGCTTTATGGTGAGCTTGCTTGTGCAGAGTGAATCTGCTCCAGAGGGCCGCCAGCCAAGCCTGGCATCCAAGGTGTGCCCCCCTCTCTCACTGCCATCAAGTCCACTCTGGCTCCCAGCAACCCTGTAGGACAGGGTATGTGGTAGACAGGGTTCTCTAGACAGGGTAGAACTGCCCCTGGGGGGTTCTGAGACTCAAACTCCTTACAGGAGTAGAAAACTCCCTCTTTCTCCCAAGGAACCTCTAGTGATTTTGAACCAACCTTTCGGTTAGCAGCTGAATGCTTAACCACTGCACTTGTAGGCCCCTTGCCTGAACCTCACTATTGTGCGTATTGTGTTAAGAACTGGTACCACAAACTCAAACTCATTGGCCTCGAGTCAATTCTGACTCATCAGAGTAGAAGTTCCCCTGTGGGTTCCTAACACTGTCAATCTTCTTGGTCGTAGAATGCCTCATCTTTCTCTTGCATAGCAGCTGGTGGGTTAGAACTGCTGACCTTGTGGTTAGCAGCCCAGGGTGTAACCCATGACACCCCAGGGTCTCTATTAAGAACTGGGAACTCTCTGCCATCAAGTCACTGCTGACGCCTAGCGACCCTCCTGCGGGTTTCTGCGGCTAACTTTATAGGAGCAGAAAGCCCTGTCTTCTCCCTCATCACTGCTGGTGGTTTCCAACTGCTAACCATGCAGATGGGGGCCTCCTTACAGGACCTTAGGATCTCCAACCTCTTGTCTGATAGCTAGAGCACTCAGAGCAGACACTCCCTCGCTTATGCCATGTGATCAGTGGCATAACTGGGACTCGAACTGGATACCTAGTGGACTGTAGAAGGGTACAGCTCGACTGGAGTACACCATCATTTGGATTGCACTACTTGGCCATTTCCCTAAGGGTGTCTCATTGTACGTGAGCAGCAGTGTAATATGGTTACGAGCACCAGTTCTGGACTCTGACGTTCCTGGGTTGGAATCCCAGCTTCCTCTTTCACATGCTCGTTGATTTGGACACATTATTCAGCTTCTCTTTGCATCAATTTCCTCATTTCTGTGCCGGGTCCTCGAGTAGCCTCGGGCGAGTAAGGGTGGCATTTTCTTCATAGGTGTCCAGCTTAGCGTGGCTCTAGGTAAACCACTGGGCCCATTATCTAGCTGTAGACTCTAAGTGTAGAGGGTTGTTGTTGCTATTGTGTGTTCCTCGCCCTCCAGCAGTGGTTGTGAGCTGCCTCAGACGTTACAGAATGGATCCTTCGGTTGAGTTGATCAGGCAGCTCCCTTGTGATGGCTCTTGAGCATGACCAGCCAGCTCTGCTCCAGCCTATCCACTAGTGACGGGCGGGCAAGTGCTTTCAGTGTCAGCCAGCTGACCCCTACCCGTGCCACTCAGCCTCAGTGCCAGCTTTGTCTTCTGCGTCTCTACTAAATAAAGCCCTGCCTTGCTCAGCCAGCTCATTGCCTTCTCCTGGGTTCCCAGAGCCTGCGATTATGGGGGACCTGGGGGACTCCGGCAGAGGCTCCCCGACGCACACAGTGGTCAGGTGTCTCTTGTGCCCTGATTGATGGTCCTCACCTGCTGAAGCTCCCTAAGATGATAGTTCTGGTGAAACACTGGTCGAGGTAAGACTTGTAGGAAAGATCTTCCAGCACCCCCTGCTCTTGATCTCCGTGACCTTATTATTTCACGAACGCCGGGAAGGCATTTTGCGCTCCAGCCTCTGTTGGAATTGTTGAGACCGGACTGCTACGCCAGTGCTTAAAACCGATCCATTCTTTTTCTTGCATAGCCCCCGCCCCCCCC
>NW_022111324.1:3694290-3758040 GCF_000313985.2 Echinops telfairi
CCATGGCCATTGGGTTCTGTTTCTGAATTATGAATTGTCTCCATTTAAATTTTCGACAGGATCTGATGGGGGACTGCGGATTCCAAAGGCCGGTGTCTGATTCCTAGTCACTTGCCAAGACCTTCCTCTGGGCACTGGCTTTCTCCTGGAGCCCGATGATGGGAGGTCAGGAGTCCCGTAGACACCACGCAGGCCTTTGTCTCAGAAGGTTGCATTCAATGGCAGGCAGCATTCGTCTTAATGGTTTCCTAGCCCATAGGGACCCAGGCAGGCCCAGGACCTTGGTGGGGCCGGGCCAGCTGCTGTAAGCGTCAAGGCTCCTCTCTCTACTGGTCTGTCTGCTGGCCCCCACAGCCAGTGGTGGCAGGAGGTAGTGAGGCCTGTCTTTAGAAGTCCCAACTGTGGATAGGAGTCACACTCTGAGCCCCCTGTCCTTCATCCTAGAAGAGGCAAGAGATGCGGCTCAGAGAAGGTTGAAATGTGTGTGTCTATGGGTGGTGGGGGGAGGGGGGGATAAGAGAGGGTGGGGGTGGGGAGAAAAGGAGGAACAACTGTAAAAATGTTAATTTATTAATCACTGAATATATAGCAGTTCATCTGAAATGCTGTTGCTATGCCAACACCCTGGGAGTTTATTTTCTTAATCCAAGAGAGGAGCTCTCAGTCCCCTGCTGTGCCATTTGAATTTGCTGCTGCCACTGCTGCCACCATGGTATCTGTTTTAAAAAGTGGGGGGCGTAGAGGGGGGCTGCTGGAGGAGGGGAGGGAGGGGCATTAAGGCCAAACCACCAAAGCAGTCACATGCAAAGCAGTAAGAGGCCTTTCTCAGTGCGACTTAGTAAAAATGACACAAATTAATATACTCTACTTAAACCAGACCAAGATTAATGGTTCTCTTTCAGTGCAGCTTAGCCCAACTGTCACTCGACAGGCGTTTGTCGGACAAAATCAACACTAATCAACATTTATTCCTCTCTTGCCCTTGGGTCTGAGGAGCGCGCGCGGGCTGCGCCATTCCCCTGCTCGTCTCGCCACGCTTTTCACCCTCCATCCAGCTCCGCCATACATCACCCTTCCTCCCGGTGCCGCTCTGCGTGCGCATCCACACGCTCAGCTATCAGGGTGCATTAGAGGCATGATAGATTTTCTGTTTTAATTTACATCTATTATATTACAACATAACGGATTCTGATTCAGTAGAGACCAGTGTCTTCTACAGCCACATTCCTTGGGAGGATTTCTGCATTAACTTATTAAGCTTCGTTAGGATGCAGCTTCAAATAGACTCCCCTCTCCCTCGCTTGCTCTCACGCTTTCTCTCTCTAGCTCGCTCTTGTGTGTGCGCTCTCTCTCACTCTCTCTCTCTTTGGCATGCTCAGTAAAGATGTCTGGGTGTACCGTATTCACAAGCACCGCTCATTTTCTGTAGACTTGGCTTCTTGCGTTGGATCACATGAGCCTGGCAGGGTCGCTCCCTTACTTTCTGATTGGACTTTGATCAGCCAACAATGGGAGCTGGGAGCTCCCCCTTCCCTGGCTGGCCTGGGTAAATGGGCCTTGACAAATCTGGTAGCCTGGAGTCAGTGGGCACCCCACCCCCCAGCCCCAGGCTATGCGTCCTAGCCCCAGCATCATCCCTGCCCCTCACCCACCCCCCTACCCCCCATGCACCTTGCTTCCTTTTTCTTTTGATCTGAATTACCTCAAACCTGAGGTTTTACTTGGATTGGATCACTGGTCTAGGGAGATGGAGGAGAGAGAAGAAGGAGAGGGTAAATGGAGAGCAGCAAAGGCTGGGGAAACATGGGTGATGGAGGGAGGGAGTCCTGGGCTTTTTCTCTCTATGATGATCTTGAAAGTCTGCATTTCAGCAGGCTGGTGCCTCAGCCAGCTTGTTAGGAGCACATGGCATGCTTACCAATGTACCCAGCTTCCTTGTGGTAGAGGGCTCTTCCAGCGCCCTGCCGCTGTCGTGGTTATGCATTGGGCTGCAGTATGCAAGGTCAGCAGTTCAAAACCACCACCTGCTCCACTGATGGGGCTTTCTACTCCTGTAAAGAGTTACAGTCTTGGAAACTCACAGGGGCAGTTCTGCCCTGTCCTGTAGGGTGGCTAGGAGATGAGCCGACATCACCTTGATGGCAGTGAGTTACGGCGCTTTTCCATCTCATTGATGAGGTTGGGTATTTGTTTTTTATTACCATCCCCCACCCCAAATCATCGAGTTAGAATGGACTCGGTGGCAGTGGATTTAGACTGAGGGGTTGTTGGGTTGTTTTTTGGTGACATAGCATTTCCCCTTCACTTTGGGTAGGATTAGGGTGCTTGATGACTCGGGATCAGGAAACACATTAAAATGTGTAGGGAATCCCTGGCTGTGCATCCTAACAATGTTTGGAAGTCTGAGCCCATCCAGAGGTACCGGGACAGAAAGGCCCAGGGATCTACTTGGGAAACATCCGCCATTGGAAACCCAGTGGTGAGCACAGTTCTGCTCTATCAGGGTCCCAGTTGAGTTTGAGCGGGTGGCTGTCTGGGTGCCCGCTTACTGCCTGCAGAGAAGAGCCCGAGGAGGAGACAGCCATGCTCCGAGGCCTTTCATTCTGGGTGCTGTACTTGGGGACACTTGGCTTTGTTATAGACCCAAGGAGATTGTGTCTTCTCCTCAAATTGACTGTACCGTGAGGTCCCCTGGCCACTCAGCAGGCCTTGATTTGTCCCCGCCCCAGGAGCAGTCAGTTCTACCCGGTGGGTGAGTTTTCCTGGTGACCAGAATGCGGCCAGGCACAGGTCTGTTTGGGGCTGTGTGGCTCCTGTGTGTTTGCTATGTGCCGCTGAAGTGTGGGAGATTTTCTGAGGATGGCTTAGGACTTCTATTTTCATTTCTTATTACGCTGCCATAAAGTAAATGACGCTTAGTATAACGTTGCATCTACAGAATGGTAGCTCAATTTAAGAAACAAAACTCCACCGACCGGAGTGCTTGGTACCTAGAGCTTGGGAAACAGACCTCGTTAATTTTAATGAGGGTAAAAATACTCCAGCTGGGGCTGAGAAGAAAGTGAAATACCAATGAGGTTATCACTTTCGATGGTCTCCCTGAATTCAGAGTAGGATCAGAGCAATGGTTGGAGAGTTTTCTAACCTCCTGTGGAGAACCTTAGAGGAGAATGAATGTGTCCTTGTTAGAGCAAAACCCTGGATCCCCAAAGCAAACCCAACCCACTGCCAACAAGTTCATTCTGATAAGCAGAGACCACCCATATAGGGTCTCAGGGATCACAGACCTCTACAGGAGCAGACAGCTGCCACTTTCTCCCCTGGAGCGGTTGATGAGTTTGAACCACTAACCTTATGGTTAGCTGCCCAACACTTAGCTTCCGGTGGGCCTTTGGACATGTGTTGATCACTCTGAGGCTAGGGGAGACGGGCCCAGTGAGTTCTGCTATTCACTAGGCAGCTATTTGATTTAAACAGTACATGGATGACGTTGGCCTGGCTGTTGGGGAACTGAAAGGTTGTGACCAATGAGCTTAGGGTGACTGTAGTCCAGTTTTGCCCTCAGGAGAGCCTTGCCAAGGAGTGCTGGCATTTGATCAAGGATCATAGGAAGAAACATCACCAATTAAGGGAACTGGCTGTCTTGCTTTATCCTTGTCCAATGATGGTGGATCCTGAGCAGAAACACAGACCTTCTCCAAAAGCGAGAGCTTGCCTCACCCCATCTCTCTGGCACGTCCCCGGCATTCACTAGAAGACCCGTGACACCTCAGGTCCAAATGAAAGTGTCACTGGAGGGCCATGTTCTGATGACATGGGGTGATTCTGCCCTAGGGCCATTTGGATATCGGTGGCATGTCGAGGAAGGGATGTCCACTAATGCCCATGCGTTCCCATGAAATCCAGCCCTTTCCTTTGAAAGCTGTAAGACAGCAGTTACGGGGACTTGTGCTGCTGCCATGGCTGCGTGTGTATATGTGATGGGAGATGCCGGTTGCCAAGCAGCAGGGAATGGACATAATCGTGCTGCCTAGCAACAGCGGCAGCGTGGTCACTTGCACAGGTTTCTGCCCCTCTTCCTGTTTGGTGTGCTGGAAAATACAGATGGCGTCTGTGGGTCTCTCTCTGCCTGCCCACAATGAGATGGAAGTAAATGTTATGAACCAGGGCAGGTAAACACACAAGTGCAGGCTGCTGAATGATGACTTTCCAAACTGCCCTGGGCTGAGGCTGGTCTTTGCACAGCCTTCCTCTATTTCCCTCCTTGAAGTTAGTGCTCGCAGCCGGACCTGCAGGTTGACTTGGGAGCCTGGGGAGGAATCTTAGACCAGCTGCCAACTCCTCGGGTCATGGCCCATAGGAAGCCTGGCGAGCTTTTCTTCTGCGTGTGTGAATATGAATCAGTTTTCCGATAGGGCTGGAGACACACACACACACACACACACACACACACACACGCAGCAGAGAGTGGCTACTGGCTGTTGTGTGAGGCTGGTAGGACAATGCAGTCAGACGAGAGCCAGGCCAGGCTGGTCCAGTCAATGCGCCCTTTCTCTGAGCTCTGAGTCACTCCTCACACAGGTCACCGGCTTGCCACAGAGTCAAAGGAGTTGGCGTGGGGCAAGGCTCCTATGTTGACACTTCTTGGTGGTTCTGTACTTGGGGTGCTGGAAGAATCTGGAGCTGAATACTTAAGGAAGAGAGCGCCTGGTAGGGAGGAAAAAAAGGAGTGCACATATACCCCTCCCCAAGAGAAGTAGGTACCGCGTACTCTGTGTGGAAGCTGAACAGTAGCCAAAGTATAAGCTTGGCATTGATCCTAGTCTCTGCTGCCTACCAGTGGTGTGTCTTTGGGCAAATTGCTTGTCCCTTCGGAACCTTAGTGCTCTTGTTTAGACCACCAATTGCCATCGAGCCCATTCTAATGCACGGTAGGCCCTGCCTGTGTCAGAACAGAACTGCCATCCTGTAGAGTTTTCAGCGACTGACTTTTCACAAACCGGGTGCCAGGACTTTCTTCCCAGGCACCTGTGGGAGGACCCAGACTCTCAATCTGCTAGTTTGCGGCTGAGCCCTGGTGGCCATATGCACCACTCAGGGGCTCTCTGATCTGGAAGAGAGAGTGATATCTGTCTAACAGTGGGCTTGAGGCTTTCAACCATAAAAGCCAAACTCACTGCCATCAAGGTGATGCCGACTCATCTCGACCCTATAGGACAGGGTAGACCAGCCCCTCTGCGTTTCCTAGACTGTAACTCCTTAGGGGACTAGAAAGCCCCGTCTTTCTCCCTTGGAGTGGCTGCTGGTTTCAAACTGCTGACCTTGCAATTAGCAACCCAGTGACTAACCACTATACCACCAGGGCTTGGGGCTAAGAGATGTAAAGGGGAGTGGGGGGATATATGGGCGCGTTTGCATGGCAATAAGTGTGAAGAAGCTGTTGGAATATGTCTCCTCCCAGGAGATGACAGGAGAAAGGGGGATCTTTGCAGATGTCCCGCTAATGCCCACCCTCAGCATCTCGGTCCTAGTCCTTCGGCATTGCCTTCCAAACTCCAACTCTTTTTGTCCTTTTGTTGAGGCAGCAGAGGGAGGGAACCTTCTCTCCTGTGAGGTTTGACTTGGTTCAGAGGGGGCCTTGATAGTACCCCTTTATTCCTAGAGCTTTCCAAAATAAAGTCCCAGAATCAGGTGGGGTGGCTTGTGCCCCTTTCACAGGTGTGGAGATGATAATGCCTGATAGTGAGAGAGTTTGTGAGATCCTAGAGGTCAATTCGAAGATGAGGTCACCATCCTGAGACTCCAGGAGGGGTGGTGGCCGGGGTGAGTAGAGCCCTGGCTAAGCCAGAGGGTCTGGGGTGGGGTATGGAGAAACAGGTAGGGAGGTTTCTGAGATGTAATACAGCTGGAGTATGGGCAAGCAACAGTTAATAGTTTAACCTCCCTCTCGAAGGAGGGATGTGGCCTCTTGGAGCCGTTCTAGCTATAACCTTCAAAGATTGGACCTGTCCCTCATTCTAGACTCCTTGGCTGTGCGGGAAGAGGCCAATCCCCCCCCCCCTCCGGAAGCTCCCCTCATGGCAGCCTAGCAGCAGTAAGCGCAAAGCAGTGTGGTCCTCAGATTCCAGGCCACCTGTTCATTCAGTGTGTCCTCTCTGTCACATGCCATGGCCCGAGGCCACAGCAGCTCATGATCCTGGTCTTTAGAGCTTTTGTTGTTGTTGTTGTTGTTGTGTGTGTGTGTGTGGGGGGGGTTGTGGAGAGAAGAACAAGGCAAAGAGAGGGGAAGGGCATGCATAGGATACATTCATTTAGTTCTCTACCTGCACCTAAAGGGGTCCACTCGCTTTCACTGTGGCTCCGAGGAAACCAGCCCAGTGACCTCTTCTGGAGAGTGAAGTGAGTCTGGCAACCCTGCATGCCTTCCACTGGGCCTCATCTGGAAATAACCTGCCTTTATGTACCTGCTTCCCTGTGACGTGACAAGCACTTTGGTCACGACTCACAGCGGTTTACCCAGCAGCCCCTGGCCTGCCCTGCCGTGTGGCACTCTCGCAGGCATCACTGGGGAGGGGACTGTGTTGGTTCAGAGGTAGGATCCTCCTCCATGTAAGAGGCCTGGGTTTAGTTTTGGCCCGGGCGCTTCATGAGCAGCCACCGCTCCTCCCGTGGTGGAGGCTCGCATGGCCAGACTAAGATTATGAAGAAAGGCCTGGCAATCGTAACCAGTGAGACGCCTATGGGTCCCCAGCCTGTCATGAGGACGCTATCGGAGTGGGCAGTTTTTCCACATGTGCATAGGGCCTTCATAATTGGGGCCAATTTGAGGGTAGCTAACAACTTTTATGAACAAAACCCACTGCCCCAGAGACAGAGCAGAACTGCCCCTTTGCGTTTCTGAGACCTAAACAAAAAAATCTTCAGCTTTCTGCTGCGAGTGACCGGTGGGTTCCAGCCAATGACCTTGCAGTTACGTAACCAGGGCTCCTACCATCCTTGCGAAGCAGATACAAGGGTTTCGGAACAAATGTGGAGGGGTCTATTGTTTCCCTTGTACTCTTCTTTTTCCTGTGGACTTGGAGCATTTCACCTCTTGCTCTATACCCCAAGATGTGATTGTGTGCTGAGCAGCCCCTTCACGTGGCCTGGGCTTGTGGCTTTGCATCGTTTTGGGACAGTTCTCATACTCTGAGTTGGGTTTTGCATGGTCATGGTGACTTTCGGTATTCAGTTAACACCCTTCCTCTAAGGAAGTTAGAGCCCTTGATAAGTTCTAAGCCTTTGATCCTTACAAATACTCCTGGAAAATTGAGTGATATCAAGTGCTATGATTAGAGTTACATTAACATGTTTGTTGGTTTTTGTTTTTTCTCTTTCTTTTCATTCACTCTCTTGCTTATTTTTGTGCTGTGGGGGTGGGGAGGTGGGGAGTAGTGGTAGGTAGAGAATATGTAGTTTATCAATACTTTGTTTTTAACCGATAGGCGCCATTGATAGCCCTGGTTATTTGGACCCTGCCTATTTCTCAGAGGAACCTCTGCATTTCCCCATTCCCATCACCAGCTTCCCAAGAAGGGTTCAGGGGAGAAGGTAGTCGTGATCCCAAGTCAGACCAGAGGGAACCAAGTGCGGGCCGGGTCTCCATGTGGGATCCCCAAGCGCAGGAAGACTGAGACCTAGCACACAGAAGTGTCTTGCCTGTGCAATGAGAGCATGACCAAGAAGTGGACCGAATACGGGTCCCAAGGTTGACTGTGACATTTCATCAAGCATTACATCCCCCCTGGCATTCGCCTCTGCCCAGGATTTTCAGGCTGTTCTCTGTGCTGGGAAGGCTGAAGCGGGTCTCAGGCCGATTAGCAGACCAGATCCTTTAGGAAAGGAGGTGAAATTGGGCAGGCGGGGCTTAGGACCCTAGGCCTGAGGACTGGCGTCGAAATCTTGTCCTGGGAAGGAGCTGTCGACATCCATACCATCTGTGTTCCAGATATATTTCTTGATTTGAAAAGGTATTAGTATTATGAGGGGTGCAGTCCCTTTCATACCAGCAAGGGTTAACAAATATGTGCTTCTTGCCTCCGAGGAGGACTAGACTGCAGGAGGTGTGAAGGGGAGACCTTGTAAAAACCGTATGCCCTCAAGGCACTTGGAGTCCAGTTGTGGAGCCTGGGCAGCCACACAGGGGCTCTGCTCTCAGACTGGGCTGGCGCCTCTCGGAGGGTGTGACGGGCAGCAGCCAGCCACCTCGCAGTCTCTCCGCTGTCCTAGCTGTTTCTGAGGAGACCCGCACAGGGCGGGCTCCTGCCGTGATGGAGGTGATGTTTTATTTTCAGATAAAGTGTGGAGGCTGATTGATGGATTATAAACTGGGAGGTCCAGGATAACGCTTCATTCTGGGGGCATCAGTATATTTCACTGGGAGCCTCCTGGGCATTAATTCTGCCGTTAATTTTGTTATTAGAGACCTAACCAAACAAAGGGAGGTGGCAAAGCTTGAGGCTGGTTTAACCTTGATGAAACAGTGATTTCACCAAGGATGATGTTCCCCCATCTATCTTCATCCATCAAGGCCTTGCTGAAATATGCTAATGAAGCCCGGAGATAGGAGCACAGAGCAGTTAAATGGGGCGTTGCAGATACTCTCCGTACCCCCGTGACAGGGCGACGCCACTTACTGTCCAGATTTAGTATAGGAAGGAGAGCGATGCTGACGTGGTATTGCGGTGGGAGATAAAATATAGGTGGAGGTTCCACTTAGCAGACAGGAAGGGCAAGATGCAGAGGCATGGCCTCCAGAGCAAGATGGACAAGTGGGGCTTTCTGAGACGGGCCTGGTTCCTTCACTCTCTTGCATGCCTCTTCTCACTGGTCCACGTGGACGGCCGGTTGTACACTGTAGGGAAAGCCGCATTTCTCTTTATAACGTTCCAGAATGACATCTCTAAGTTTTTGCCAAACCAAGTTATGTCACCATGTCAATTTCCAACGAGTAAATTAACTAATAATCCCTTGGCCCCTTTTTTTTTTTCCCCTTCCAGTGAGTCTACCGGGTACTTTTTGAATGGGTGCAGCATGCTCCTAAATTATTTTCTATACCTTCGGGTAATTCAAAGAAGGCCTGGTGGCTTACTTGTTAAGCAGTTGGCTGTTAACCAAAATGTTGGTGGTTCAAACCCACGCGGTGCCTACACGGAGGAAAGACCTGCCAATCTCTTCTCATAGAAATGACAGTCTGGAAAAAACCTATGCGACATATGTTCCTACTCTGCCCCACGAGGTTGCCATGCGCCTACGATGGACTTGACAGCACCTAGCTGCTATGCCTTCAGCAGCACAATGAAACTCATACAAGCATCCGAGGATAGGGCACTGTGGGCTTCATGTGGGACTGCTAGCCCCAAGAGCAGTGGCTCAAACCCACCAGCTGCTCCAGGGTAGAAAATCGAGGCTCCCATACAGATAGCTACACAGTCTCTGGAACCTCCTGAAGGGTTGCTATGAGTTGGGATTGATTGGATGGCAATGGGTTTGTTTTGGATGGTTTAATTTAGAATTTACATGTAATAGTTGAAAAGTCATGTCCAAAATTACAAAGTGGCATGCCTGGCATTCACAATAGGTCCGTGTGCTTCCAAAGCCCATCCTTGACTCACCACCGAGTGACAGTCCTTATGCAGGGAGTGGTGTGAGGACCAAGCTAACCTTTGGAAGCTGTGGGGTCGGTTTGTCATTTATGTATTCTTCAGACTCGGTTTAACTTCAGCTTTAGTAGTCCCTTCTTGCTTCCCCCAATAGATGGTGAACTCTGTGTGCCCTGGGTCCCAAGTCTGGGTCCCCATATGCCACTGGATGTTTTGATTTATAACTCATTTCCCAATGGAATCAAACGCCTGCCCTTGATTCTGACTCCTGATCCTGTAGGGCAGACTACAACTGCTCCTGTGGGTTTTTGAGACTATAACTCTGCATAGGAGTAGAAAGCTTAGTCTTTTTCTTGTAGAGTGGCTGGTGGTAATGAACTGCTGACCTTGTGGTTAGCTGTCCAACCCATAACCACTACACCACCAGGGCTCCTTTTTGCATTACTTAGTTCTCTGACTTCTACCTGAGATACTTACTTTTGGCCCGGTGCTTCCAAACCAGTTGCTGTTGAGAGTGTTTTGACTGATGTTGACCTCAGTGTGTCAGAACAGCACTGAACTCTGTATGGCTTTCAGTGGCGGATTTTCAGAAGTGGATTGTCAGGACTTTCTTTGGAGGTGCCTCTGGATGGGTTCAAACCTCCATCCTTTAGGGAAGCAACCCTGCGGGTGGACCAATTGCACCACCGGGAATTCAGTTTGCTTTTCGTGGGATGGTAAAGTAAACGCGGCCAACTGTTTCTTGTTTTTATACAGTAGAACTTCTCCTCTTGACAAGTGAGTCCTGTTCAATCATGAACACACTTTTGTTGCTCTCAGTTTATCTGGGTTCATTTTTGTGTCTTCCAAGCCCCATCTAGACCAAGATGGGCCATACAGAGAGAGAGAGAAAAGAAAGTGAAATTTCATGATTATTTATTAAACAGCACCTTTGGACCCGACCATGCTAGGAACTGTGTATATGATTGAGCTGGCCTAGAGCAGGCCTCCAAGGTGGCGTCCTGGCCTCCTACGATGATAGAGACATGGACCCTGCACTATGAGGTGGTTTTAGGAAAATCAAGCACAGGGATTTCCAAATCTTAAATGAAACGCTTACCACCCTCTGCCCCAAACTAGGGGTGAAAAGAAGGATGGATTTAAAAATCAACAACAAACAAATAAATGAGATGTTAGATAACATCAGTTTCCTGAAAATAAGGTGTGCTGGATTAATAACTTCATCTGAGCCTTCAATTCTATTCTTCCATTGACTAACCCAGTTCTGAACTGAGGGGGCCCACGGTTGGGCTGAAAGAGTTAATGCCCGGAAGCCTGAGACTTACCGAAAGGAGCATCCGCCAGTGGACTCAGTTGGACTCTCTGTCTGGCAGCTCTGTCTTTCTCAGCGGCGTCGCTGCTAGTTTTTAGACTGGGAGTTCATCTACAGTAAATCTTGCTCTTAATAAAGCCGTTTTTCAAAATCTGACTTTGGACTGGGGACTGCTTTTTCTCCAAATGCAACAGCTGTTGAACATGGAGCATTGGGCATGGCGTGCAGCTCTTTGTTTAGTTTGGGGCTTTTAATATGAGCAGAGGCATAAAGGACTCATCGATTTCTTTCCACCCATGAATCAGCGACTGGGTTTGGAAATAAGGCCTCTAGCCATGAAAGCTGCAGCCCCCCCTTCCCCAGACTACTCACCCTTAAGGGTGAAGCCTATTGTCCCCCCTAATAACCAGCACAGCGCCTCACCCCCCAGCCTTTTGGGAGAGGGAATTGTGAGCTCAAGGTGTCAGCCAGCAGAGGCCCGCCCTTTTGGCCCCTATCTGTCCCAGTAACATGGGGAGAGTCGTTTTGCCCCCTTCTTTCCCGTCCGTCTGTCACTGTCTCTGTCCCCAATGCATTGGGGAGCATTAACTCCCTGCAGGGGAAAAAAGTTCACAAAAGAAATGAATTATGCATATGGAATTCATTTCCTTGATGAATAGGGAATCTCAACCAACTCCATGGCTGTTTGATTTTAAGGCAGAGGGGAAAGGGGGTGGGTTAGGGCTAGAGAGTAGAATGGGGGGTGCGGAATAGAATTTGGAGGAAGAGAAGTGGGGAGATGAAGGGGACAGTAGAGCTTGAGTTTGAAATATAAAGGACAGAGTGAGAGGCCCTTCAGAGAGTTCATGGCTCATTTGTCTTACCCGCGTGCACATGCACACACCTGACTCTGGAGGCAGGAACTAATTCTGCAGCACAGATAGTCAGTTTGGATTGGAGGGAGATAACAGCCCTAGGGGTGGGGGACACAACCATGATGAAGGGACGTTTCCCAGTGATGCCTCACTGACTTGAATGTGGGCGAACAAGGGACGCTTTGGATCGACAAGGCAGGTGTTGCGTGAGGCCGGGTGGAACACTGCATTTACATGGGAGAACCCGGATCCGGGCTCTATATTCAAATTCTGTGACCTTGGGCAAGCCACCTCATCCTTCTCAGCTATACTTATCTGTACAAGGAGAGAAGACTCTTCCGTGACACAAATGGTTAAGCCCTCAACTGCTAGCCAGCAAGTTGTCGATTTAAACCCGCTCGGCACCTCAGAAGTCTTGCTGGGTGAACTGCCTCTGGAAGCCCCCAGCCTTGAAGACTATGGGACAGCTCTGCCCTGCGCACATGGGGTTACCATGCACCCGGATCCACACAGCGACAGCTAACACTGCCTGTGGAGATCGTACGAGGGCCAAATCAAAGTGCTTTGACAAGTAACACAGAATACAAGTCTGGCGGGATTTAATTTTATCTTTCTACCTTCTCTGCTTGAAGGCTTTCTCCATGTTCAGACCTAGTCTTTAGAGCATGCCAGGATTTCTTTAAAGCAGAACAGAAACACGAAGGAGAAATGGATTCGGGAGCAGCAGCGTGATGATTAAAAAAAAAATAAACAAGTAGACAACAACCAAGTCTTCGTATGCTTATCTCAACTATATTATGAAAACAACTTAGACTAGTGTCTGCGCCTATGATCAGTGTCACCTCTGAACCAGTCCTGGGTGCTGTATAACAAGTTGGATCAGGTGTAGAAAAGTTTGTCACGCATGACCACATACACTAGGCATTCACCTGATGTGATTGTTAAAGTTTTTGGTAGGGCCGGATGATCAAGAAGCTGCAACTTCTCTCCTGGCTGCCCATAGAAGATCTATAGGTGCCTTGTCCATTGGGGTGGGGGTGGGGGAATGTGCCAGAGTTAATGCTCCCCTTCTAATGATCTTGCCTCAATCTTGCATTCTGAATTAACAGAGCTTGGGGACCCTAAATTTTCAAGGGAAATGATACACACACACACACACACACACACACACACACAGAAAAGAGATAGAGAGATGTTAGGGATATTCCCCACCTTACTTTTGTGATAGTCCTGGGTTCCCAAAATCCCATTTCAGGATTGAGCCATGCAAAGGTGCTGCTTTTATAGACTCATGCTAATTATAGTCAGCGCCACCTTCTCTTGCCTCGTTCTGCAGCTTGGGAGAGGCCATGCGAGGAAACACGCAGCCTTTGGTCTGCCCATCACAAACACGCCGGTGCCCCCAGCACTCCAGGAAGAATATGGAGGTGCCCCAGGGTTGTCTGCTGGGCAGTGAGGGGCTGAACCAGTGAGGCTGTGTGCCCTTTGGCTAGGGTCACCCACTGCACCTCAGATTCATGGATTTTACTCCTGTGGCTTATGGATCGGGGTCTGCTTCTAAGAAGTGTTTGAAACCCAGTGCAGAGAGTTGGCCACTACTCGATATGAATTATTTACTTGTTTATTAAGATTTCCACGGCACCTTTCCTCACAAAGCTTAAGGCGCTGTGCGGGGCACTTCACACAGACACAGTTTAGCACTAGGGATGGGAGATCGGGCCAGCTGAAGAAGCAACAAATACTAGGAAGGGTGGGGAAAGGAGGGAAGCAGAAAAGCAGAGGGAACCAGGCTTGGAGTCAAATGCCCAGCATCAGCAGACACTCGGTGGTGCTGACTCAGAGGCAGGTCCTAGAGACCTAAGTAAGGCAGGCTACTGGCGCCCGGCTTTACTGGGAGGAGCCAGCCCAGTCTCCCAGGGAAAGCCTCGGGACTGCTCTGCTGTCCCTAAGAGGAGGGTGCATTGGCTGACCTCCTCAGCCCCTGCCAGCGATGATCTTGCGGGGAGACGGAGGGGCTTTCTTTCCTTTGTAGGCAAACGCGCCTCACCATCTTGTGGCATCGTGATGGTAATAAAAATGGAAATAGAAATGTTTTTTAATGCCCTGCATAAACCTTTGAATAACAAGTGTATTTGGTTCAGAGTGGTTTTCAACCCTGGCTACGCATGAGAATCACCTAGGGAACTTTTTCAAAAAGACCACCAATGCCTGGGGTCCCCTTTGGCTCAGTTCACCCAGATTCTCGGTGGGGTGGGGGCACTGCTGAGGGTCTGCATTCTCTCCCAGCATCCCAGATCATTGTGTTATGCACTAGCAGTCAGAAGTACTGCTGTGGGGCAACTGGGGAGGGTGAGTCTAAATCCAACCCAGCCCTTGAGTCACTTCCAACTCAAAAAGCACCGTATAGGACAGAAGCAGACTTCCACAGCTTTCTCTGGCCAGTGGCTGGTGGGCGCGAACCTCTGCTCTTTCAACTAGTAGCTGAACGATTAACTGCTGCTCCTTGGGAGGGTGGCTAGAGGAGGCGCAAAACAAGAAGGGCGGAAAGAGAGTAATGCTTTCCATTACTTCTCTAGCTGTACTGTGGGGCCAGGTCAGGGAATGAAAAATGATGCGGTTTCTCTCGCTATAGGTTGGAAACCCACACGGGCAGTTCTACCCTGTCCTACATGGTCACGATGAGTGTGCATGGACTGGACGGCAGTGAGTTTGGTTTGGAGCTGTAGCAGGTTCTTGTAGGGAATGCTTCTTGTGGCTTGTATTGTTTGTTTTTTCTCCCACCTTCTTTGAGGCTCTGAAGCTTCAGAACTGTCACGATAGCTCCTTTGGAGACTGGCTGCTACCTGACTCCCTAATGAAAGAGGAGCTGCTCGCTGCCACAGCCTGTTTCTGACGGAGCACACGTGTGAAATTTCATGTGCACATACTAATGAGGGTGAAGGAGCCCTGGGCACCCTGGGGACTCGGTGTGGGGCTGCTAACGGCAAGGCCCCAGTGACTCCTTAAGAGGAAGCCATCCGCTCCTGTAGAGTCATGTCCGAAACCCTAGATGAGTCACTAAGAGTTGGAATTGATGCCATGGGACACCAAGGCCCCGAGAGGCCCCGCGACTTGAAAAGAGCCAAGAAAGGAGTCAAAACTGTGTCCTCCCCAAGCTGCCAGCCCCCTACCCCCCAACACCATTATTCTTCCTGCTTCGCATCATATTATCAGCTGCCCTCCCTTGATGGGAAGGCCTTTGGCTCTCTTCTCTCCAATAGACCAAAAGGAAAGTCACAGAGGGAGAACTCAGCTTTGGAAGAGATTCCCTCTGAGAATAATGAAAACATGCAAATGAGGGTGGGCCTATTTGCCCAGGCCCACTTGAAATCAGGACAGGGCAAAATGAAATAAGATTGTGGGGGAGCCGAATGTGACTAGCAAGGGGGACAGACCATTTATTTAACTGTCATGGCTGTGGCGCCCTTGATGTCAGTTGAGCTCTTAGGGGCATTGGGAGGCCCTGGCTGGTGAGCAGAGTTCACAGCTGGCTCAGCGGCTAGCTGGGACTTTGGGGGTTCGAGGCTACTAGAGGCAGCCTGGAGGAAAGGCCCGTCGACCCCCAAAGGCAGCCGTTGGTCTCTCTGTGGAGCAGAATTCGTCGCCGCCACACACGGCCGCTGTGAGTCGGATCTCACTGGTGACACGGTACTACCTCTGCGTCCTGACGAGGGCTTCGCCGTGGGCTCCAGGACTGACAGCACTGCCCCCAGATGTCATTCTGTTCCTCACAGAGCCCACCCTGCTTCATCAGACTGCTGCCTTCCGGAAAGCGTCCGGCGTGGGTGTGCTTCCGGCCACACAGGGCTTCTAGCAGTGTATTTTCCAGCTGAAAAGTAGAATTTGTCTCTCATCACAGGTAAAACACTTCTACAGCACTTTTCTGAGTGGGCTGCTTTCCTTCAGGGAGTGAGATACTTAGTCTGAGGTGCTAACGCCTCTATTTTCACATTGGCTAGGGAAGGAAGGCGTTAACTATTTTCTGATGAAGAAACTAAGGTCTTGTCAGTGTTGAATGCAGATATGGTTTTTCTTTGGAGTCTCCAGCCTTATAGTCATGACCAGTTTGACAACACTGCCAGATTCTAGTGGTGGTGGGGGCGAGGGGTCTGGTCAGGTATAAGTCTTACTCATGGTGAACCAAGCAAGAGTAGAACTGCCCCATACCTTTTTCTAGATCTATCATGTATCTATCCATCTATCTATCTATCTACTTTCTTGTGCTTCAGGAGAAAATGGACATAACATGAGTTTTCCAGTCAATAGTTCATCCATACACACATTGTTCTGTGGCTTTGCTTGCATCTCCCATGCTATGTCTCGCCGTCCCCCGTCCCCCCCAGTTTCTCCCTGGGGTCTCCATTACCATTTGTCTACTTTCCCCACTGCTCCCTGTCTCCTTACCTTTGACCTTGGACAACTATTGTCCTGCTGGTCTTGTCTAGTTGATTGTGCAGAGGAGCACACTCTTGAGTTGTTCAATAGTCCCGTCAATGTTCTGGCTAGAAGGTCCCTCGGTGGGAATGTCTTCGTTTGCAAGTTGGATCTTTTCTTCAAAGCCATTGTCCAGGAGTTCCTCTAGTCTTTTTCAGACCAGTAAGTCATTTTGGGGGGGTGGGGTAGGGGGTGGGATTTTTGACTTAAAAAACAAACAACCAAGTACCTTCTCACTCTGACCTTCATAGTGGTCTTGGACAGCTGGGTGGTAATGAAGGCTGGGTACCACTGAGTTCTTCTGGTCTCAAATTGGACTAATTGCATTCTTGACTTTTCATTTTCCTTCATTCTTTTATGCTCCAGATGGGAAAGCCCCATAGGTGCTTCTTAGATCTAGGCTGTAATCTTTATGGGAACAGCCTGCTAGGTCGTTTCTCCCATGGAGTAGCTGGTGGGTTCAGAATGCCAACTTTGCCATTAGCTGCCCTAGTGCTTAACTATGGCACTACCTGGTCACCTTCAAAATTACCATGGTTCCCTGTAACGATGAGACACCCCCAATGTGTCATTTATTTTCCAGTGTCAGAAACAAGCCAGCAGTTTCCCCCCATCTGTGGTTCACACCTGTGCTGCCTGGTATCCTAGATCACAACCTCCTAGGTTCAAATACAAGGAGCTCCCAGTCCTCCAAACCCACCTCTGGCCTGCTATAGTCTCATGTGCTTGTGGTGGACCACTTTCAGACTCGCAAGTTAGCTTCTTTCCTTTTTGCTCCCCTACCCCCCACCAGGAAGATGATAAGCCAGATTTTATTCATGCCGCTCACAGTGATGCTCTTGCTGGATCTGTTCTAAGTTTGAATGCTGTGCTGGATTCAGCTTTTAAATGCTTTCTCTTATGAATTTCCTCCAATGTCAGTCAATAAAAATATGATGGCTTTGCTTTCCCTTCCCATAATAATATTGCCAGCTTTGGGGAATACTTTGAAAAACACTTTGCTTGAGGAATCCCGGGCCAAAGGAAACAGGGATATTTGACTTTAAAGTCTGAGCTTTGGCTCAGCGCGGACCTCTCTGAGAGAGGGAAAGAGTTGATGATATATTCCAGGAAGAGGCTAGGGTGAAGCTCTCCACGACAGATACCAGCTCTGGGCTCCCTACAGTGGCCAAGAGTACAGAGGCGAAGGTCTTCGCCGATAAAGGAGCCGCCTTTCTCTTGGGTCATTGGAGAGAATAGCCTTGTCTTAGCTCTGGCCGGGACAGCATTTCTGCCATTGGAGGAGGAGACCCTGATTTGGTTGGGTTATAGAATACTTACTGCCATCGAGTCAGTGCTGAGTTGTTGCAACTCCTTGTGACTTTTCGAGACTGTAGCTGCCACGAGAATAGAAAGTCCAGCTTCTTTCTCCGTAGGATCTGCTGGCTGGCTTTGAACTGCCAAACATGCCGATCACCACCAGGGCTATAGTACAGAAGGGTTCGTTATCGCTACGTCAGGGGGAGAAAAGAACCCAACCCGTTGCCATTGAGTTGATGCTGCCTTATGGTGCGTTAACATGTTTCCGAGTCCAGCCGTGCTCCATAGCGTTTTCTACAGTTGGTTTGGGGGAGGAGGAGCAGGGCGAATGGATCTCCAGGATTTTGTTCTGAGGCGTCCTCTGGGTGGACGCAGGCCTCTTAACTTTTCAGGTAGCACCCAAGCTCCTTCTGGGAGAAGAGTGACCACTGCCATCACAAGATCTTGCCAGCCAACCCTGATGTCTGTCTCTGCTACTTAACAAGTAGGAACCTGGGCCCTTCCTCTTCTCCACATACGAGATGTTTTTGCTGTGCCAGCTCGCACAGATTGGGCCTCTGCAGAGTGTGGTCTGAGTTCAAGTTGCTCCTTGTTCCAGTGCATGCGGCCTGACTTTCCTTTGTCACCACTCTTCCCCCTCAGTGCCAATCCAAAGGAAAATCCCACGAAAGCCAGCATTTCTGGCTTCTGTCTCCCTCCTCACCTCCTCTACCTCTACTTCCTTTAGGAGCAGGGAGAGATGGAGCGATGGCTGTTGACGGTGAGGAGATTCTATGCTGCTCCCAGAAGGAAAAATCAGCCAAGAGCATCTAAAGCTGGTGGACTGGGGGGCGACTGGGGTGGGGACGCGGGAATGCCAAGCTAAGCCCAAGCCAAGCTCCCACGCCCCCAGCCTCCTTGCCCCAGGTCTCTGATGAATTCGGTTTCTGCCAACATTAAACTGTTAAATGAAATTTGTATGTTAAAACAATGATCAGTTAATTGTATTTTCTTTCCCATCCACACTTCCGTCTCAAGTGTGCACCCCCCTCCCCCTTTCTATTTTTTATTTTACTCACTCTTCAGCTTTGGGTAAGGAAGGTGAGGGCTGTGTGGAGGGGGGTGGGGGTGGCTTTGCAAGCTGTCGGTTTGCATTGTGCGGACGGGGAAAGGTCTCTACCTGGCTCATTTTGTCCCTTTTGCTTAGGCTGTCACTGCTGACAGTCCTCATGTTTATTTCATCTCGCGTGGTGGCTGTCTCGTTTCCCTACCCTCCGATGTCATTAACGCACAGAGAGCGGGCCCTGCAGTGTTGAGCCTAATGAATTCCGCTGTGGCTGCTGTGCTCCCCACCTCGTTACCAAAGCTCAAGGTGTCAAATTAAACCCAGCCTAGAGAGAAAGAGAAAGTGCTGGAGAGAAAGCCCGAGCAGGGGAAGAGGGAGGTGCCCAGGACACACAAGCAGCCCTCCCCAAAGGAGAAGAACACTTCAAGGTGGGAAGGAGAAGAGCAGAGGTGTGTGGGCTGCAGAGGACCCCCACAGATGGTGACTGCCTGTGACCAAGCCCACTGCAAGCAAGGCGACATCATGCCTGTCGCCAGGACCTAGAGCCCCGACCCCCACGGTGTGTGGGGTTTTATAACTCAGCCTTGGCTCGGCGTGTCGGCATGTCGCCGTTTTCTCATTGCCTGGCTGATTTATCTCCCTGGTTTTTATGCAGATTGGGAACCTTGCAAAGCAGGTGCAGAGTAGGGAGAGCAAGTGGGGGGCAGTCAGCCGCAGGGTCTGGAGGAAAGTGTCTCTTGATGCACCATGGAGGGACAGCCAGAGACCGCGAGGAGACCTGAGTGTATAAGCGAGAGTAGAGACCTAATGTGTCAGGGCTTTGATCAGCTGCAGAAATCCTCATCTTAAAATGGTGGCAAGTGGATGCTCTCACGGGCATGGGACAAATCGCCGTGGGGAGGCTAGCAGACCCTCTCTCCTCACCTCTGCTTCAGGTGAGCATAAGAGGCTTTCCTTCGTCTCCTTTAAAACATGTGCATATGCAAATATATTTATATATGAGGATGGGGAAATAGATCTATATGCATATATTTATAGGTTTAGTATTAAGGTAGCAGAAGGACATTGGGCCTTCACTCAAGTACTCTCTCAAAGCAAGAATACTTTCTTCTAGTAAATTGGCATTCTATGATGCTCACCTTCCCGTTACAACCACTGAAGACAAAGCGGGTGAATAAGCAAATGTGGTGAAGAAAGCTGATGGTGCCCGGCTATCCAAAGATATTGAATCTGGGGTCTTAAAGGCTTGGAGGTAAACAAGGGGTCTTCTAGCTCAGAAGCAACAAAGCCTGTTGCTTGGAAGAAGCACACCAGCCTGTGCAATCACGAGGTGTCGAAGGGATCAGGTATCAGGCATCATCAGAACAAAAAATCTTACCATAGTGAATGAGGTGGGAAGTGCGGAGTGGAGACCCAAAGCCCATTTGTAGGCCACTGGAGATCCCCTTACAGAAGGGTCTCTGGGAGGAGATGAGCCAATCAGGGTGCAATATAGCAACGATGAAACATACAACTTTCCTCTAGTTCCTAAATGCTTCCTCCTCCCCCACTATCATGATCCCAATTCTACCTTACAAATCTGGCTAGACCAGAGGATGTACACTGGTACAGATAGGAACTGGAAACACAAGGAATCCAGGGCAGATGATCCCTTCAAGACCAGTGGTGAGAGTGGCAATACTGGGAGGGTAGAGGGAGGGTGAATTGGAAAGGGGGAACCGATTACAAGGATCTACATGTGACCTCCTCCCTGGGGGACGGACAACAGAAAAGTGGGTGAAGGGTTACATTGGACAGGGCAAGATATGACAATAATTTATAAATTATCAAGGGTTCATGAGGGAGCAGGGAGCGGGGAGGGAGGGGAAAAATGAGCTGATGCCAGGGGCTTAAGTGGAGAGCAGATGTTTTGACAATGATGAGGGCAATGGATGTACAAAAGTGCTTTACACAATTGATGTATGTATGGATTGTGATAAGAGTTGTATGAGCTCCTGATAAAACGATTAAAAAAAAACATGGCCTGAGACTGTGCACACAGATTTTTTTTTTCTGTCCTCCAGTGGGGTTTTCTCTTTGGAGCTTTCGGTCGCAGACCCCTGTTCAGAGAAGGTCCCCATTTTTCAGATGGAGGCAAAGGAGGACGACACAGGCTAACTCTCCTGTGCCCGCCGTAGAATAAAAGTGGCAGAGTTCTTCTGCCGCGTCTGGTGCAGAAGTCAGTCTCACTTCACCTTGGACCACTGACCATCCTTAGCCAGGGAGGTACAAGGAAGCTGATGATGGATGCCTTTGTGGTTTTGAAGGGATTGACGCAAGTTCAAGAGCAAAGTCCCAACAGTCGCCATTGTGCTGATGCCCCACGTGTGTTAGGGCAGAAGTGTGCTCCACAGGCTTTTCCCTGGTGGCATTTTGGGGCAGCAGATTGCCAGGCCTTTCTTCTGAGGTGCCTCTGAGTGGGCGCCAACACCCAACCTTTTGGAGAGAAGTCGCCGAACATGCTAATTCTTCTGTCACCCACCGACTCTTGGGCTAATTTGCAAATAAAATGCATAGATCTCAAGTATATAGTTTGATGCATTTTAATAATGGTATGCATCCATGTAACCAACACCTTAAGATTTATCACAGTTTGATTCCCCCAAGAGGTGTCTTTCCAGTTCAGCCCCCTCCAGACCCAGAAACGGCCATTGTGCTGATGGTCAGCATCGTGATTACGTTTTTGCCAGTGTTTGAACTTTTTCCCAATAGAACCATGCACTATGTACACCCTTCATGTCTGGCTTTCACTCATCAAAATGCTCTTAAATATATATTTTTTAATTTGGTGAAAATATACACAGCAGACTTCCCCTTGCCCAGTTTATGGATGCAATGATCAGTGACATTAGTTACAATCTTCGTATTGAGTCAACATTATTGTTACTTCTGGTTGTTTCACTTCCATTTACTTAATATCCCAACTTCCCTTCCCCTAACCTTCTTTTCTGTGTTTTAAAATAGCTGTTGGCTTGGTTTTTGGCCTTCCAGAATTTTTTATGAAAACGCAGTATTCAGGGTGACCATCTCTTTGGGGTGAATGGTTCCTTCATTTACAGATGACTTCAGGATGTACTTTCAATTCAAGGTTTGACGAGCACCCCAGAGTGTATGTAGTTTTGAGGACTCCCCCAGTCTCTGTAGATCCTGGAAGTCTGATTTCTTACCTCTTTTCATCAGGGTTCATCTCCTGTGTTCGTGATGAGAACAGTCAGTAGTGGCGGCTGGGCACCCTCTAGTTCTTCTCGTCTTAAGGCGAGATCTTCTGAGAAGATCTGTGTAGTGGCCTGCATTCACAGTTTGTTCTTGTTTGCTGAGAGCTAGTCCAGTGCCTGAATGCACCCCACTTTGTTTATCCAGGCTTATGTGTGGTACTGGTTTGATGTTTAGCATGCAAGAGTTGGAGCACAATGGGGGGCCATCTAGTGGGTCTGCTGCTCTGGATGCCTTAATGCAGTGGTTCTCAACCTTCCTAATGGTGCGACCCTTTAATACAGTTCCTCATGGTGTGGTCACCCCTTCTCCCCAACCATCAAATTATTTTTGCTGCTATTTAATAACTGTAATTTTGCTACTGTTATGAATAGGCAACCCCTGTGAAAGGGTTGTTCGACCCCCAGAGGGGTCGTGACCCACAGGTTGAGAACCACTGCCTTATCGGCTGGCCCATTCTGCCAGCCAAAGAGGGGTAAGGAGCTGAGGCGCGAGGTAAAGACAGGTTCTATGGGCACATTCTTTTCGAACTTTGGGCCTACAAATCAGGTTTTGAACTGGTTTGGCATTTATGTTTTCTGTTAGTTAGGGAAAGTGCCCCTTGCTGATTATGACAGTATGTATGACCACAGAATAGATTTTCCCCTCTTCTTTGGAGTTTTGCCACTCTATGTTGGCTATTTGATTAATAAAGTGGACTTTTTATGCTTGAGAAACTTTTACCATTCCCTTCCCAATAGTAGAGAGCCTTTCTAGGTATGTTACAAAACAGCAAGAAAAGCCAGGTCCCTGATGTATTTGTAGCCCCAGTGCTTTGGGGTGGGGTGGTGGTGGTGCTGGGGCTGTGTGTCTTTTTCTCTCAGGGCCCCTGAAAACTGCCACTTTCTGTTGCTGCCCATGACAGGAGAGAGGCCTCATCTTTGATGCTTGCTCACAGTTGATGCCACAGCAAGCCACCAGTCCTCAGGTTTCATTGATTTAGAGTTATTATATATAGTGATTATCTACTCACTGATGGCCTTTTTCATTAAATTCACTCCTGCAGCCATGCTGAGCACATTAGCGTAGGAATAGGATGAAGAAGGGTTTAGAAAAATGTGGACAAGTGAAGCAAGACATCCTGGAATTTAAGTTCTTTACATCTTTAAACTTTTCCCTGACTGTGGTTGTACCCTCCAAAGAGTTAATATTGGGGGCGGCAGGGTGGTGGTGGGTGTGATCAAAGAGTAGAAGTTTGAGGGCAACATATCAATTGCCCTTCCTCTCTTCCTGACATACACATGCTTTCAAATAGATTCAGTTGTGTAGCATTATAAGGCCTATTCTGGAAGGTGTAGTCATTCAATGCAAGAACCAAGGCAGTTAAGCAAACCATCCATCCATTCATCCATCATCCATCCACCCATCCATCCATCTACATGTATTTATTATAAACCGTGTAGAATAAATGTGGTTAGCTGCTGCCCTCAGGGACTCACCCTTGGCAAACCATATGTGGTAAGTGTTTCCTTGTAGAGGTGTGCAAGGTGGGATGGGACACTGTGGAAGGTATTTTCTTAAATGTTTTAGAAATAATGTGTTACTTGTAAGAGAGTCAACTTAAGATCGCTGGCACCATCTGATCAATCAACCAGAGTCGTAGCTGGGTCAGAGACACCACCCTGGAGGAGATAGCTTGGAGAGGAATGGGTTTTAAAGAAAGGAACCCAAGGAGACGGTTGCTCATTCGGCCTGTCTCCACTTCCACCTGTCTCTGTAGGGCGCCATTCTCTGGGCCTGTGGTCTGTCAACCCAGAGCAGGGAAGGCTATTGTTCAGTGGCATCTGAGGAGGCTCGTGGGTATTGTGACTATTGTTTAGCTCCACAAGATAAGGCACTTCTGGTATTGTCCCATTGGGATGATCAAGAGAATGTGTGTGTTTGGGGCAGTGGTCTGTGTCTTGTATTCTTGACCTACATGTTATGCGTGCTGATTTGGGGGGAACCAGTTACCTCCTTGACTGCCTTCATTTGGTTTTGTTTGGTGTGTTGGTTGGCACTGGGCATTAGTTCTAATGCAACAAAATAAAGCACTGTATATAGTTTCATGATAGAACTGCCTAAGCCTTAGGGCATACTGGCTTTATCACAGCAACTGCTTCACTTGCTAGACTCTAAAATGACGTAAAGGCTTTGTGACTTCAGTTCTGCAGCCAACAAGACCTGGCCATTCTTTGGTTCGGCAAAAGGAGGGGACTTCCCAGAGTTCAGGGATAAATGGAATTGAACGATCATGGAAACTTTCCATGAACATTTTCAAACCTTGTCCTATATAGAACCAGAAGGCAGTGTAACTGTTTGCCATTACACAGTGTACATCACATGTTGGGGGATCATTTGTGGATATTAACCTTCATGTGTAGGTGGACAGTGGAATATACATCGTATATTCTTACCTATTTTTAAAAATGTGTGTTATAGCTAAGACAGTCAAATTAATAGAACTCTTATTATCTGCGAAATCAATCAGAATTGGAGCTGTGCTAAATGTAATGGAGGAGCCCTGAAGGCTTAGTGGTTGTGGGTGTTGGGCTGGGAAAACTGCCAGGTCCTGCACAGGAGAAAGATTGGGCTTTTCCCACGCTTGTGAAGATGTACAATCTTAAAAACCCACAGGGCAGTCTTACTCTGTCTTATCTGGCCGCTATGCGTGGAAATCGACTTGATGGCAGTTAGTTTAATATACTGAAAATTGGGAGAGCTCATGGTGTGTAGTGGTTATATGCTTAGCTGCTGATGGCAAGGCGAGAGTGGTTTGAATCCACAAGCCTCTCCATGGGACTGAGATGTAGCAGTCTGCTTCTGTAAAGAGCTCAGCCTTGGAAAGCATATGGGGCAGCTCTTCCCTGTCCTAAAGCAGGGGTCCTCAAACTACGGCCCGCGGGCCACATGCGGCCCACCGAGGACATTTATCAGGCCCGCCGGGTGTTTTTGCCTCGTTTGTTTTTTCACTTCAAAATAAGATATGTGCAGTGTGCATAAGAATTTCGTCATAGTTTTTTTTTTTGTGAACTATAGTCCAACCCTCCCAACGGGTCTGAGGGACAATGAACTGGACCCCTGTTTAAAAAGTTTGAGGACCCCTGTCTAGAAGGGTCACTGTTAGGATTGGTGCAATGACAATGGGGTTGGTTTCTTTGTCGGGTTGTTTGAGTCATAACCAACTTGACTACAGTAGGTATTTAGGAATAATTGTTAAAAACAAACAAGCAAACTAACCAGGAGCTTTTCCCAAGTAAAGCATAATTCAGGAGGCAACGCTCTATATATCTTGGAGGACATTTCCCCCCAGCTGCAATTGCCTGCAGAACCTGAGCTCTCCTGATGTATATGTGATCCCCAGTCTGCAGAGGCCGGAAATCCAAATGATCCCAGAGTCCCCAGCAGCTGAGATGGTTGAGATTGACCACAGGTAGGCAATGCAGAAGCTTCTCCTCTTCCTGTCACCGCTGGAGAAACTCATACTTCTTCACAGCCTCTCAAGACTAAGTAGATGCCCAAATTTATATAGGACCAGCAAACATGCATTCCCTTCATTTTAGACAAATCATGGAGGGTCAGAACACTGGCTGGAATTTGGCTGAAACATGGCATGCCATTTGCTGCCACTGGAGGCCTTGCTGGATGTCAGTTTAAGATTGAACGATGGGTACTGAGGAAGTGAAGGGGAAGCAGCCTTCTTAAGGCCACTAGAAAGCATAAAAGACAGCCAAATGCCAGACGACAGGACAGGCTTACAGGGAGACTAATTGTGACTGTTCATTTGGCTGCTATATATTATATAGTGTGTTATTGTTAGAGAAATAGTATACTAGTATATAGTGTGTTGGGGGAGGGTGTTGCTACTGAGTTGATTCTGACGCATGGCAACCCCATGTGCTACAGACCACTGGGCTCCAGGGTTTTCAGCGGCTGGTGCTTTGGAAGTAGATCTCCAGACCTTTCCTCTGAGGCCACTCTGGCAATTGGGAAACACTGGTCTCAACAGTAGACAATAGTAATAGCCTAGAACATTAACCATTTGCTTTGCCCAGGGACTCCGTAATTTACCTGCTATAGTATATAATACGTGTTGTAGAATAGGCTTATAACATATACAATATAGTAGAATGTGTTTAATCTATATGTTTCCTAATACATTATATCACATTGCTATATTATTTAGGATTGCTATATTTTTAGTGGTATAGTGGTTTACATGTTGAGCTGCTAACTGCAAGGTCTAAGGTTCAGAACCATCAACCACTCCACAACAGAAAACAGGGCTTTCCACTCCTGTCAAGAGTTACAGTCTTGGAGACTCCCAGGCTCAGTTCTGCCCTGTCCTATAGGGTCACCATGAGTCGGCACCGACTCGATGGCTGTGAGTTGGGTGTAGGTTACAATGTTTACTCTAAGCAGCATAGCTGATAAGCTTGTTGGTGAACTGGTGATCCAAAAATGAATTTCTGAATCGGTTTAGTACCGTGGGTGCATGAGAGTGAGCTTGTGTTAAAATATAACTTCCAGGTAGGAGAAAATAACATTAAGACATTATATTCTAGTCTGGATGTGCAAATAATCTGTTAGCTACACCAAACCAAACAAAAGATAAACAAAACAAAAGAAAAGAAAACAATGGAATGTTGTGTTTCCACAGGGTGAAGAAAAATAACAAGAAAACACGTACAGCTGATTTAAAAAATGTCGTTCACACCAAGGCACAGCTTCAGAAATCAGTGGTGGCTGAGGGTCAGGCAGTGGACCACTTATTCCAGGCCCTGGAGTACTTAGTCTGCTCTAGTCAAAGGGTGTGAGGACTTAGGAGAGTCATCGGGTGTTTGGTCTCTATCTTTTCGGAAGGGGAGGACACATGTGGCCTGTCAAGCAACTGGGAGACATCTCAACAGTAGAGAATAATAATAATAATATAGTAAACCAAACCCCATATTATCATGAAATATTAAAACTGGATTAGCTGAAGCAATAAAATCCAAATAACCACAAATGCTTAATGCAATCTGTGAATACGATGTTCATCGCTGTCAGAAATAGACCAGAGTTTCAGGGTTCCAGCATATCTCATGATACCTGTTCAGAGGGGGCAGAACCGAGACACACAACCTCCCTGGGAGATGCTGCTAACTTGATTGGTGCTGCATTGTGGAATACTGGCCAGAGAGCACTTCTTACTACACCCTCCCGTTTAGCCCTCAGTGATATGCACCAGCCCGCTGTGTCCTTTGGGGACTGCTCAAGCAGAAAGGAGCCCAACTCTTACTTTGATGGGGTGGCTGGGAAGAGAATTGCTCTTTTTCCTCCAAGTTAGACTCGCTGTCTTTTTTCCTTTCACTTACTCACCCTGATCTGTGGCTTTATTGACCACTGCGGTAAGCGCGTGCAACCTGCATGCTGTGTGGGAAAGAAAGGTGACAGACAGATAGTCCCAGAGTTAAACCAACTCCGGGTGCCCCTGCCACTCCACAGCTCGTCGTCCGTCACTCCAGTAGCTTTGGGGATGGCCTCCTGCTAAGGGCCCTCTTAGAAGCGTCAAGACTGTGGTATTTATGCCCCACTGTCAGGCAGCTTCTAGGCAAGGAGTGGGGCAAGAGTG
Organism: Echinops telfairi; assembly: GCF_000313985.2. NCBI lineage: Eukaryota > Metazoa > Chordata > Mammalia > Afrosoricida > Tenrecidae > Echinops > Echinops telfairi. The sequence goes on from NW_022111324.1 coordinate 3,721,799, forward strand.
ATGGGGTAGGTGTTGTGTGAGGAGATCTCAAATTCGAAGATTGATCCTTTCTTCTCTCAGCTTACAAAAGCATTCTGAAATGATGGTGATTTCTTAAAGAAGAAAGAAAGAAAGAAAGCAATTAAAAAAGTAAATCTGAAAAAAGTACCCAAACCAATCAGCCTGACGTCCTACCCCAGGCCTGTAGGCATGACTATTATAACCTGCACCCACCACTAATCAAACGGATGCTTCATTTCTACTGGTTCTCGTCAGCCTGAAGAGTAGATCAGCCATTTGCAAATGTTTTTTTTTTTTCTTTTCTGCTATGGTTGTAGGGATTTCTGGGCAATTTCAATGTTTGCCTTTCTCCAAATGACTAAAATAAGCATAGATAATTACTATAAATGAAAAAGAAAGCCAAACCCATTGTTGTCAGTCAGGCACTCCCAACTCATAGCAACCTTATAGGACATCAGAGAACGACCCCATGGTCTTTCCAGACTACCTTCTATGGTAGAGGCAGACTGCCATCTCATTCTCCCATGGAGTGACCGGTGGGTTTGAACTGTTGACCTTCTGGTTAGCAGCCAGTGAGTAACCACTGAACCTCCAGGGCTCCTAGAGATAAAACACAAGAGAACTATCCATGCAGGTACTTGGGGAGACTATTCCTTAGCAGCGAAAGCAGGGGGACTGTAGCTTTCCTCTGGATCACAGCCTGGTACCCTGAGTGTGTCTGACAGCGGACAGGGACCAGACACTGACTGTACTGCTCCTTCGAGTCCAGCTTGCATGTGCCGCCCCCTCCCTGCTACGTGGCTACACAGAAGGTCAACACTTATGCCCTCGCACAGGCTACCTCAGAGTACTTCTCTGTAAAATGGAGATGTGAATCAGCCCCCTCCGGTTCGACCGCATGCATTACCAGAGTGGAAATTCTTGACTGTCATTATTGTGGAAGCGCATCACCAGGAATGTCTCTCAGGGGCCCACAAGCAAGGTGTGAGCCACCTTCAGGTTCATGGTGGAGTGCAACCCAATAGCTACCTTGTCATAATAGTAGCCAATATTGATTGACGCCTGGGCACCAGGTACGGTTGCAATCATTTTATACACAGTCTATCCATTCTAATAGTTCGCCAAAGTCCTTGGAATTTGAGACTCTATTATCTTCCTTTTTCGTGAGGAAACAAAGGACAGAGAAGTTAAGAAACGTAGCAGAGCTGTCAAGGAGCAGAGCTGTGGTTTGCGCTCAGACTCTCCGACGCCCTTAGTCTGTACATGAGCTCCCAAGATCCTCCACGGAAACCCTCTGGCACAGTGCCTGGTGGGCAGGAGGCACTCAGAGAGGCCGGATTCCTTTGCCCTCACTTCTCCCTTCCTACAGACCGGGTGAGCTGGGCATCGAGAGGGGACAGTTATTTCTCTGTCAAAACCCGTATTCAGTTTGCCCTTGCAAGCTCTAGAAATCCCAGTCTGCGACTTTCCCATGATACCAGCTTGCGAGAGGGGAGGTTCCCGTGGAAACATGGCTCAGAACCCTGCATCTCAACCCTCTGATGAGAGGCCAGCGTCTCTATCCGGAGACACGCTTAAACATGGCGCATGCAGTGTTCTCTGCCACCTCTTCATGGGAATATGCTCCCTCTCCCCTTCCAGAAGGGCCTGTGTTCTTTGGCGAGCAGGGATGGAGCCTGCATTTCCCTCACGTTTCCAAAGACCAGTGAAATAAAGCAAGAGCGCATGTCTGGTGGTCGGTTGGCTCTGGCCCGTGGAAAGCCATGAGCACGGAGGACGACTGGGGTGGGGGGTTGGGGGGTCTCCCAAGTGGAGACCTTGCAGAAGCCGACCTCCAGGCTTTTCTTCCACTGTGCCTCGGGGTGGGCTTGAACCACCACTTTTCGGGTGAGGAGCTGAGCATGTTAGCCGCTTGCACCTCCCAGCGGCTCTGAGTTTCCAAAGCACCTTATGTGGCACGAAAAGGTCCTACATATTCAGTACCTACTGGCTGGACCAAGTGGGGGCCTTTGTGCATTCCAAGGAAGTTGGGAGATGCCTCTGTGAACAGCAGGCTTCCTCCTTGAGGGGCTTCTCCAAGGTGAACTGCAGCGGCTGCTGACCGAGCCCTCAGGGGTCCCTGTTATGCCTCCTCCTCCTTCCAGGAGTGAGTATGGGGACATGCACACACAACACTTGGCCAAATGGTTATGTGTTTTGACCTTAAATTTTAAGGGCAAGAAGTAGAGAACCGGGGCGACTGCAGATGATTCCCAGAGGCGGCAGCGGGATGGGGTGCGGTGGCGTGGTGGGTTGGTGCCCCCACAGTGAGCAGGGCTCACGTCCGTCTCCTGCCGGACTTCCTGCGGCGGCGTCACGGCCGCCTTCTCAGCTGCCTGCGCTTATTTTTCTGAGCTTGGTTCTCCAGGCTTCCTGTTGACTGCGAGGCACCGCGTATCTGCCCAGTAAATTCCTTTCCTGGGTAGGTTAGCCAGAGTCCAGTCTTGTTTGCAAGCAAAACCCTTGACGGTGTGCGAAGTTCGGGTGCGAAGTTCGGGTGGACACAAATGCCGTCTCAGCCAAATGCCCAGAGGCAAAGGAGGAAGGGGCTGGGGGTCCTTTTTCACAGGGTAGACTCTTGATAAGCCCTAGGCTTTCTCAATGAGCCTAAACATTTCAGGGAGAAAAGAAAACAAAAAAAAACACGTGAGCTCATCAGAGAAGGATTGCACCTGGCTTTGAAACATAAGGGAATGTTGTCGAAACCTGAAATACGGGTTTTGGCTTTGAAAGGCTCCTTGTGGGGACTTTGTCTGCATGGACATGCTGGGGCCTGGTGCTCTGGGGCCGCTCCTGCCAGAAGGCCAAGGACTCTCAGCTGTGGCTGACATGTGGTGCCCAGATGACTCAAAACACCTGCAGGTGAGACTGGCAAAGGTCAAGGACAAAGTGGAGCTCTCCTCCTGGGATAAAGCACAGGGTCTCTCTCTGCCTCTGGAACATAATTGCCTTTGTGTTCCCTGCTGCTCCTTGTCATTTCCTCAGCTGGATGAAACCAGAATCAGTTCGTTGGAAGCAGCAGCGGCAGAGGAAGAAGGAAGTGGTTTTGTCTAGAGTTTACACTTAGTGGTTGTACTGACGCCTGCTGCTAAGGCTTTCTTCTCTCGGTTAACAAACGGCGCTTTTAGGAACAGTAGCCTTGCCTGAGGCTCTTCAGCGTGTTGGGCAGCCACGGAGCTCAGAAAACCAAGCACCAGTGGATTATTTTTCTGCAATTGTTCCCCTCCTCCCCCCGTGCCCCTCCCCTTAATGTAGTATTTCATTTCAGCATTAAGAGTAATACAGATTGTGGTCTATGCCTCTGAATCAGTAATGCGTCCACTGTAGATACTACTAATTCCCTATCTAGGATTTATATACTCCTCCCCACAAATTCTCTTCAGCGCTAGGGTCATCTGCCTTGTCTGTGGAGCCAAGCACCTTGATTAATATCTGTCCCGTGCCTCTGCTGGGGTGGGCAGCCTAGATGATTGCCATATGAAAGCGGCTGAGCACCTTTGGAGGCAAACTCGTGGCTTCTTGCCATGCCCGTTCACCTTGTTTGCATAAACACAGGTGGCACCAGCCCAGAGGAGAAAATGTCTTTTCTTCCTCTGGATTTGTCAGTTCTTCTTCCTTGGCCTCTGCTTTAGAAAGTGAACCCAACTGCCGCTTTCCTGGGCTCTACTTCTTCAGCCGGCCTCGTGGTCCAGAGGGAAAGCAGGGTGACGTTCTGCGCAGCTGTGCCTGTGCTCCGCCCAGTGCCCTCTCTCCTGGGTGTCCAGAGGGCACTTGCTCTGGGATGACAGGAAAGGCAGTGGTACCTCGGGCTCCTATCAAAGAGACCCGCAAATCTGTACGTAGTGCCCGAAGATCGGCTTTCTTCTACTGGACTCCAGGGTGACTTGGCAATTTCACCACAAGCCAGTTTCTCTTCGTTTTGTTCTTCCTTTCCCCAATAACTTTTATTTTTATTATTATTGAAGGATAGACATATCAGAGTAGATACCCGCTCAACAATTTCGTCATGTACAATACGGTCGTATTGATTACATCCTCCGAGTTTGTAACCATTCTTACCCCCTTTTCTGAATTGCTCCACCCCAATTGTATAAACTTACTGCCCCTAACTTTCCTGTCGAACCTTTCAAGTTGCAGTTGTCAGTTTTTCCCATAAGGATGAAACAAAGACAAAAACCTAAACTCCTTGCCATCAAATTGACTCCAACTCTTAGCCGCCCTCTAGGACAGGGTGGTCCTGGCCCTGCGGTAACTGTCCAGGGGAGTAGAAAGCCTCATCTTTCTTCTGTGGAGTGGCTGCTGGGTTTGTACTGCAGACTTTGCTTGCTACCCAGGCTCCTGCCGTAATGGTAGTTCTTACAAATGCGCAATGGTCAAAGCAGACTTCTTCTTCGCCTTTATGCTTAACTGTCTTTAAGAGCCCTTGCAGGGAACCCAGAGGCCATTGGTTTTAACCCCTAAGCCTCTCTGCAGGAGAAAGATGTGGCTTCAGTAGCAATTACAGCCCAGGGTGGGGGTGGGGGCAGGACAGCTCTACTCTGACCTGTAGTGTTGCTATAGTCAGAATTGACTCAATAACAGTGAGTGCTGGTAGTGGTAGTCGTAGTAATCATGGTGGTGTTTGGCTTAACGATACCCTGAGTTATTTTTGGTTTAAGCTTTAAATATTATCTCAGGGCAAGAATTTCAGGGACTCTTTCAGCTTCAGTGGCCCTAGAAAGTCTTGTAAGCCATATTCTTTTATTGATTTTGTAGTTATATTTTTTGGTTTTAGTTAATGTGTGCAAGTATTATTACCTCATTGGAAGTTTAGAGAGTGTCAGCTTTTTGAATTTTCTAAATCATATTTTCAAGCAAGGATAGATAGAGGAGGAGAAAAACAAAAAGCTAAAGACCTAAAAATACACTCTCCTGTGGAGACATCAATTGTTTGAATGTTTTCTTTTTGAATACATACTCTCCAAATTCTATCAAATAGTCTTCCTAGAGTAGAAGAAACAGCCCTTTAAAAATACCCCTTTCATCTTTTTTTTTGGAAATTTCAAGTTCACCAGACTGTAGGATTTCCAGGAGATAGTGTTTAGGCGAGAATTCAAGGTCCTTTTATTTCAAAATGATGATAATGTCTCAAAACCATGGGAAACTGCAAGCGCATCTTTTGTGTTCTCCCCAGGACCAAACCTGCCTCGAACCCCCACTGTCAACTGTGGTGGTGGTCTGAAATCTTTCCAGATGGCTCAGTCAGAGGAGAAAGGGTGTACTCATTCCTGAGAAGCTAGAGCCCCTCTCCCCACCCCCAAACCATATGGGAGTCAAGAATGTGGCCTTCGACTAGTCCCTGGACGAGGCTGGGCCTGGTGTCCGTCAAGCAGGGAGTCTGCCCCAGACTCCGGGTCTACCAGTCTTGTGCATCATTGCATGGATTTTGGTTGCTCCCTTATTATGGTCACTCTCCCCCATTGCTGTCTTGTTATGTAAAAGTTGATAGTTTTATGTTTTCCATGCATGCCACAGGCACAAATATTTATTTGCTGTTGCTGTGTTCCACTGAGTCCATTCTGACTCGTAGCCTCAGTCTAGGACAGAATAGCACTGCCCCATAAATAGGGTTTTCTTGGCAGTCATCCTATGGGAATGGCCACCAGGTATTTTCTCCCAAGGAGCCATTGTGAGGTTCCAACTGCTCACCGTGCAGTTAGCAGCTGAGCTTAACCTTTGCAGGCCCAAACCAAACGCTAAACTCATGAGTTGATGCCAACTCATAGTGACCCTATAGGACAGGGGAGAACTGGCCCTGTGATTTTCTAACACGGTGGCCCTTGAGGAGAGTAGCAAGTCCCATCTTCCTCCCTTGGAGAAGCTGGGGGTTTCAAACTGCTGACCTTAGGTTAGCAGCCCAACTCGTAATTACCACCCAGGGCTGCACATCACAGGCCCAGGACTTCGTTTTTCCTTTTGCTAGCAGTCATGCCAGTCAGGGTGTGATGTAGTAACAATGAAAAATACAACTTTCCTCTAGTTCCTAAATGCTAAATGCTTCCTCCTCCCCCACTGTCATGATCCCAATTCTACCTTACAAATCTGGCTAGACCAGAGGATGTACACTGGTACAGATAGGAACTGGAAACACTGGGAATCCATGAAGGATGATCCCTTCAGGACCAGTGGTGAGAGTGGCGATACTGGGAGGGTGGGGTAGAACGGGGAACCGATTACAGGGATCTACATATAACTTCCTCCCTGGGAGACGGACAACAGAAAAGTGGGTGAAGGGAGACGTCGGATAGTGTTAGATATGAAAAAATAATAATTTATAAATTATCAAGGGTTCATGAGGGAAGGGGGAGCGGGGAGGGAGGGGGAAAATGAGAAGCTGATGCCAGGGGCTTATGTGGAGAACAAATGTTTTGAGAATGATGAGGGTAACGAATGTACAAATGTGCTTTACACAATGGATGTATGTATGGATTGTGATGAGTTGTATGAGCCCCCAATAAAATGATTAAAAAACAAAAGAAAACATTGGCCAGCAGTACATGTTCTTCCTCTTGAAGTGTTTTTGTTGTGTGTTTGGCTACAGAGAACTACTTACCTAAAACCACACATGTTTTGAAGTTGAGGATTGTATGGAGCAATCCATCCCTGTTCACGTCAGCACCACGTTCGAAAAATATGCCCTACCCAGCTGTGTCACTTTCTTTTGTCTTCTCAGAAGCCACGAGATTGTGTCAGCTGGAGGGATACACATGAAAACATTACAGCAAAACACAGGGTTCTCCTCCCCCAATAAAGTGTTTTATCTGGAGATTTGGTCAGAGAAGAAGATGTGTTCATGAGGCACCTCTTCCCTGGATGCAGAATCATCTGCTTTGATCAGTTGTCACCATCCAGGAACCGAGCAGCCTGTTCCGTTTGCTGTGCTTTGGGTGCACTGGCCCACAGCTTGCCTGAGAGGCCAGGACAGTACAGGTACTCATCTTCGACACGCTGTGTGTTCTTTAAAAGTAAAAGCTATAGCAGAGATACTTACGTTTAATGAGATGATTGCACCTGTCTGTCACCGCAATTAAAACATTTATGAGATCATCAAACACATTTTTGAGTGCTCCTCAATGTATTGCTCTTGGTATGATATCCTATCCATCATAGTCCTAGGCAAATAATTACATTAGCAAAGGGTGCTGAAGTGTGTTGGCTCCTTAAATAAAATATCAATTGCCAGGAAAGTTTGGGGTGAACCCTAGGCCGCTTTTCAGAGTAGAGCTATGACTAATCGGATGATGTGGCAGGTAGTGAGTCTTCCCAGGAGCCTCCTGTGGAGGAATGTTAGAGGTGGTGATCCCGTGAGTGGGAGCGGTGCACCTGCGGAACGCTGCCTGGCTGTCTTGTCACCGGCGTCCCAGAGCCACCCTGGGTGTGACAGGCAACTCCTGAAGGAACGACAAGGGTGCATTGTCGATCGGGGACAGAGCAAGGAACGTAGTGACTTTCTTAAGATGAAGCCACACAGCCCAGAGAGAAGGTGATTTGCTCCCCTCCAGAAAGGACATAGAGGTCTCAACTGGTCTCGTTGGAAGAGTCAAGTCTGTCCTTCACAACAATTTAAAAATTCTTGCAGAGCCAAATGGATTTCCCCCAGCACATGAAATCACCGTGATCTGAATAGCATCCCTTTAAACTGTTTTTCATCATAGTTTTGCATCAGAGCCACATGAACGTACCAAGAGAGCCGCGTCTGACGTTGAGAGCCACAGTCTGCGGCCCTCGCCTCGATGAAGCGAGGCCGTGGAGTCTGGAGAGCCCAGGTTCCCCTTGTCTTCACAGAAAGTGTCTCCTTCTAGTGGTGGTGGTTTTTAGGTGCTTGCGAGTCAATTCTACGTTATGGTGGCCCCGTGTGACAGAGTGGAAAGCTAGGGTGTTCTCAGGTGTCATCTTTAAGGAGCAGAGCCTTTTGTTGGGTTGGGAGCCACCAGCCTTTGGGTTGGCAACAAAGCCTTAACAAGAACACCACCACGGACTTTGTCCTCCCTGCATAGTACAGCCTCTCACTCACCAGCTGGAGGACCATGTCCAGGGCCCTCTGAGACTCCCTGCGTGGGATGAAGGACTCCCTCGATATGAACGGTGTCCACATTGGTCAGTCTCAACCAGTTCCGTTCTTTGGATTTCCACTTGAGTCGGGCCCCGTCAGGAGAGACAATCCTTGCCTAATGTTGGAGCGTCATGATGGCGCAGACCTGGAATGGGTTGTTTAAGTGGGTGCAAAGTCTTGTGGGTCCAGTGGTAGCGGATGCATCTCCAGGGCTTGCACAGATCTCTACCTGGCATCAACAAGGTGAAGGTACGGATGGAGTGGGCCATTTTCAGCAAGCCATTTATCTCCGTGGCCCCTCCAGATGAGGTCATCAATCTGTGACCTGATTGACAGACTAAACTCCACCCATACCTTCTTATAGGTGCCATGTTGGCACCCAAAACCCTAACTATTGCGTGAGATGACTCGGTGGATTTGAACCTCCAAACTTTTGGTTAGTAGCCGTGTGCATTAACCATTTGTATCACTCCTGAAAGGTCCCCAAAGGCATTTATTGCTGTTGTGTGTCTCCAACTTGCTTCCTGCTTCTGTCAACCCTGCTCTGTGACAGGTAGAACTGCCCCATAGGGCTTTGCAGACCTTGTCACCTGTGGAACTGAGTGGATCCAAATCACTGGCCTTTTGCTTCGCAGTTGTGTGCTTCACCACTGCGCCACGAGGACTAAAGACGTTTGAGGGCCATAAACCTTAGGGTCTGGGGTTCTCAATTGGAAGGAGTGGTTGGGAGACCAACTGGATTGGAGGAGATCGAGCCTGGGCCTCCTGAATGCTGTTCCCATGCTGTTCCCTCCCTTTCCAGAGGGAGTCTGCTGCTTCTCTGCTTGTGGGGCTCAGCTCGGTGCTCTCAGTGGGCTGACTCCACGGCAACTCGGGTTTTCCCAGTGGTCTTAGAAGTGGCTGGAAAGGAGCCCCTGTTCCCTCCTGCATTCAGCGGACACATTACAAATACGAATGGGAGGGTTAAGTCCATTATTATCATTATTCTTATTTGATGCCTTTATGTATAAATGTGCCTAAGGTTTCAAAGATTCAGTGATGTATTTAGCTAATGCTGATGTTGTTCTAATGTACTCATGTGTTCATTTCTCAGATTAGTCTGAGAAGGAAAAATGAAATAATGATAGTTGCTCTAAGAAGCCCGATAACAGATTCTGGCTGATGGAGCAGATATTCTGCAGCTTGATAAGCTCAGTTGAACTATGGGGCTTTTGTTATTGCTATTCTAGTGATGGAAATATCTCCAGACGAGCTTCAAAAAATATCTGTAAATAATGCATATGGGCCTAGGAGAGGGGATGAAATAACTGTGCCGTATGAGGGCCAAAGATGAGAGCATCCCTGAGAGTTCGTCAAACACACTCCAACCAGACATCCGGCCTCAAGACAGTTCTAACTCCTAGTGAGCTGTGGACAGAATATCACTGCCCCTGTGCGTTTCCCAAGCTTTGCCTCTTTTCTTTTCCATTTTTGGCTGTAATGTTTTGAGTGTAGCTTAGGGCTGTTTACATTTCAGATCATCCACCCTGCATTCCACCTTCTAAACTACCAATCAACTGTATACGAAAACAGAAAGCTTCATCTTTCTCCTCCTGAGCTTGGTGGGTTCGAACTGCCGACCTTGTGGTTAGCAGCCCAATGTGTAACCCACTATGCCTCCAGATCTTAAAATGTGGAACAATATGTAATAATTTAATAATTGCTACCTCTGATTGCATGCTGATGTCTGTAATCCTTGTTGTTGCTAATCACCATCGTGCTGATTCCAAGTCCAGATGACCCTGTAGGATGCACGCAGAACTCCATCTGAGGGGCTTCTCGAGGCCGTGTGACATGTCTGAGCCGATCATCATGTCCGAAGCTCTTGTCTTCCCAAGAGCCTCTGGGTGGGTTAAAGCCACTCAGCTTTCTGCGAGTGGTCAAGAGGGTAGCCATTTGCCCCACCGAGGGATAGGACATCCCTTGTGGGCACCTCATGTAATCGGTCCCATTCTCCCTAGAGGCATTGACTCTGGTTCCTCAGATGGACAAAGTGAGGCTTAGGGACTCTACAAAGCCAGGCTGTCGCCCGTCACCTCTGAGGTGAGCTTGGGTTTTCACTGCAGCACTAGACTGCACCCTTCCAGCAGAGACCCTTCCACATCCTGTCCATCCTGGGCCCGTTTGGCCCGCAGTGTTACATCATTAGACATTTTGGCTGCTTCTGAAGGCCTTTTCTGGTCCCCTGCTTCATCTCCATGAACTCCCTTTGCCTTCTTGAGCTCACCTTGAACATCCTGTGCCTGTAAATTCGGTCCCATCTTTGCATGACAGTGAGCGAAGTGTAAGGAAGTGCGAGTGTTTTTACGTAACTTGAAACCTTACCGTATACACATTTTTACTTTGGAGCAATACATGGTGGCAGAACAGTTGCTCAGAGCCCAGAGCAGATGGTTAATGCCATTGGCTGCTAACAGAAAGGGTCAGAGGTTTGAGTCTACCCAGAGGCACCTTGGAAGAAAGGTCTGGTGATCTACTTCCAAAATGACAAACACTCAGCCTTGGAAAAACCTTACAGAGCACAGTGCTATGCTCACCCACACGGGGTCCCCGTGTATCTGGATCGACTCTCTGGTAAGCCGCGGACATTTGGGTGGAGACCAGCCTTGGACGAGGATCCAAACACACTAGTCTGTGCTGGGGACTTCTTGGGGGAGCCTCTTCAGCCAACAGGCGTCCCACGGACAAAAGGCTTTCTCAGAAATCGATAAGCCATTTCCCATGTAAAGCACCTTGGCATGCAGCGATTTAATATTTTTGCTTTCAGCTATTAAAAAATGACCACAAGTGTCTATGGCATGTAATCAGCTGCAATTTTGCTGAGGCACAAATTTGAATTACTTGTGCACGAGTGAGTCATTTAGCCAGTGAGAGAGCCCAGCCAGCTGCCAGCAGCCGCCTGGCCACGAGTGGGATTCTAGCTACGGGGATTCCCAGAGGTCTCAGGACAATAGGACTGACTATAAACACAGTTGATGTTCCTGTGACCGTGTGCCCCTAGGCCCAGGTGGCCCAGATAGTGAAGTTCTCGGGGCCAGCAGGCTGTCCGTCTGGCTGTCCACAAATGGCTGCCCACCCTTCCACAGTGGGTGGAGTGCAGTTTGCAGAACTGGCCCTGATTGATCGGGCTTGTCTGTAGAAGTAGAGTGATTAATGTCTGTTTCTACACGTGTGCTCTAGTGAACCCCGCATTCTTTATGTTTTGGTCACTAGCTGTGTTTTGGTCACTAGCTGTGTTACCATCCTCCCATCAGCTCTTCCCGACAGTCAACCTCTTTGCGACACGGTCCTGAACTTGTCTTTTCCGGACTCAGTGAAATGGAGCACACAGTCAGTCCCACCCAGGAGCCTCCTCTCCCCACCACCTCCTTGGAATTCCTTTGTCATTAAGCTAAGCAGTTGCTAAAGGGGTTGGTGTGCTGTGCTTATTTTGAGTTTTCCTCACTGAACCTGCGTGTGTCTTTATTTGGGCTTTGAGGCTCAGGAAGACTTCAGCTCAGGCATCGGACCGCCCGTGGGGCAAGTACACACAGATCTGTCACCCCTCCCATGGCAGCATCGTCCCGCCCCCATCTATCATGACTCAGGAAGAGGCTGGGGTGAGAGACTCCGGGTCACCCCGCCAGAACCCAGCGGGGCTGGGTCCTCAGGTGACCTTTAGAGACAGTGGCGGGCGACAGGGAGCCTCAGTGCCAGGCCAAGATCACTTGGCTGCAGCCCCAAGATAACAGTGGAGGCCGACTCCATGTGCTAGAGGGCATGAGCGTCTGAGACAGTCTTCCCCCCTCGCCTCACCTTCCCCAGGCTTGGCGGGCACTTGACGTCTTTTTATCAGATGAGCCTGGCACTGCCAGGACAGGCTCCTGGAGCCAATGTGGCAGCAGCCACAGCCCCTCAGCTTGTTAGACTGAAAGAATGTGCCGTTTTAATTAATGATATGTAAATATCCTTGAATGGGCTGCATTTGCATATTAAGAGAGATTTGCGGAATCTGCGGAGTAATATATTTTAATTAAGGATTAATTAAAAATAATGGGAATTTCATTTCGCCTGGCAGAATCCGTTTAGATTTTAGCACACGTCTGCTTGGGAGTCTGGTCGGCAGGCTCTGTGTTGCGATTCCCGCAGATGAGAGAGGCACTCCCGCGTTTATCATCTCGAAGCCCCACTTGGGGTAGCACGGGAAGAAAAAGGGGGCCTGGGTTTCCTCCCGCTGCCCCCCCCACCCACCCGTCTTCTTCCCTCCTCTTTGTGATTTTAGGGCTGTTTTGGTATTCTTTATGGTAAAGTAAGTAAATGGCTCTGAGACACGGAACACTAGTTGTGTTGGCAATTATGTTAATGGGATGCTATTAGGCTATGATTCTATATGAGCAATTGGGGAGAAGAAATGCCTTACTGAGAGAGAATGATACAACAGACGTCTGTCTTATTGATATAGCTCCAGTGGTGCTTTCTGCATAATTACACTCGGCCACTTTCCTGAGGTGGGGGAGAGGCCTCTGCATTGGGGAGTCTGGAGCAAGGGATCGTAGCAAGAGGTGCCCCCTAAAAAGGCACAGAGGACGTGGTGGTGGGGGGGGGGAGGAGGAAGCTCTTCTAGCCCATGTGGGTCCTGCAGGTGAGCAACGCTGCTTTCCCAGAGTCTCTCCTCCGCTTCCTTTTCCTTTCCACTTCCAAGAAGTAGTCGCCAAGGTGGCCGGAGTCCTTGCTCCTAGTAGCCTGTTGCCTCAGCTGGGTTCTAGAATGCACTGGCGGCATGCCTCTCTCTGACCTTCTGTCTCTTTGCTAGGATTATGTGAAATCCCCAGACTCACAGGGAATCGCCGGTTCCATCCTTAACCCCAAACACTTGCTCGCTGCTTTTCAATACTTTCCGCCATCCAATTGGATGTTGAGACCTTGGTGCCCATTTGGGTGCTATTCCTGAACCCTGGGTCTTCTGCAGGTCAACCCCCCCCCCACCCCCTTCTGTGTTCCACAGCTGCAGCTGGCGTAGAGATCTGATGTCCAGCGTGCACCTTTCAGGGTCTAGAAATATTTCGACTTGGACATTTTGCTGCTTCCAGCATGTGGGAGCCTGTAAACCGTGGGGAGAGCCCTTGAGAAGTCAGACTCTGCCCTCTGTGACCAAGACTCCAAGTTCCCCCAGGCCTGAAAGCTGCCACCAGGGACAAGGTGCATTTGGTTGTCTCCTCGCACTGTGGGACAGACCCTTAGGGAGCTGGAGGGGAAATAGCCGAGTACCTCTCTGAGAGCTGATGGCCTGAGGCTTGCATCTTTAAAGCAAATTTCCGGATTGTTTTTGATGACTGCCACGTTGAGGAAATGCCAGGGAGGATCCTGGGGGCCAGAGATTAGCAATTATGCTTCCACACAGAATCCCTTTCCAGGAGAATCCCCTGGTGGGAGATTTCAGCGCTTCCACTGGAAACCTTAACTCCGTTTCCCCCTTACTCTCATTAAAAAATAGGTATGTCAGCTCTCCCCTCGGCCTCCTCCACGGTCACCCCATGCAACGTTGTAATGCGTAGATGTGGGAGAAACCCACACACAGGTGCGTTTGCGATGGTCTTTTCCTTGTAGGCATTGGGACATCTCAATAGCCAGCTGACTGAATGCATCCAGGGTCAGGTTGGAAAGGAAGATGGGAGAGCGGGCGGGAGAGCGAGCTAAGTGGAGTATGTGGAGACTGCCCGGAGCAAGGCAGAGAAGGGGCCTTCACGGAGAAACTGTGGGGCAGAAGGATGGGGTGGAGAGGGGAAAGAAACTGAGAGAGCGAGGCGTGCTCTAAGCCCAGGCCAGGGTGCCCATGAAGACTGAGGGGCCAGTGGACAAAGAGTGAGGGTGGGAGATCTGACAAAGTGCTTCCCCTTTCTGCCCGTGTCCGCCCGCCTGTGTGCACTTTGCAAAGGCAGCGGTGCCGTATCTAATGCAAATGGAGAAAATGCAGTTTCTGGTAAGTGTTCCCTAATAAATAACATCAAGTCTTCTTCCCTATCAGCCGGTGACATCCCGCATTTCTCTTCCCTATGCACCAGCCCAAGACATTTAATGATGTGGTGCTCCTTATGAGATGTGAGGGCCATGCTAATAGCTCCACGCTCACAAAATGGTGGGGACAGATCTCAGCCCGACTCAGTTATTCTCCACCGACAGAAATCACGCAATAAATATGCACCGTTTCTGAATACACAGAGAGCCCCACCCCACCCCCTCTGTTTTTTAAAAGTCAGCAAGTTACTCTTTTTTCCCCCCCTCCCCCGCTTCTTCTTCTTCTGCCCCTTTCATCATGTAGAAATCCATCCAGGGCTAGTTCTTGGCCGCTGGAGGATTTCATTAACGGAATGAAGTAAAAATAATCAATTTCAGATGCTCGCAGTGTTTGTGGTAATGGTCTCTCTAACAATTCTGATTAGCCATGTGAGATGGAATTTTTCTTTTAAATTACTGCACGTTGACGTTAAATATGGGCAGACTTCGCGTGTGCTTGCGCTTTTGCGCGTGCTCGCGTCCGTCGGCCTGCCGTCGTGCCTGCGTGCCGTCTGGGCACACGTGCCTCTTCCTTCACTGCTGCCCCGCCGGCTTTAATTCCCCTGCCGTGACCCTTCCCCTCCGCCGGTACCATCTCGGAAAAGGCTGTTCACTGGGCCATCTCTGGGAGTGTGTGTGTGTGTGTGTGTGTGTGTGTGTGTGTGTGGCGTGTGTGCGCGCGCGCGCGTGGGCGGGGTGGGGGGGGAGGGTAAGAAAAGATGGTAAAATCTGCATTCGAATCAATAGAAAGCCATTCGGCCTTTGGAGCCCAGGTTCTGTGCGTGCCTGGGTGTCTGATCCGTGGTCCATGCCAGCCTGGTCTCTCCGCCAGCCCCAGTGGGGGCTCATCAGAAAGTGTTCGTGGGCCCACACCATGCCTTCCTCCCCCAGACCCCCTTGTGCTTTCAAAGAAGGAATAAATTAAATGGAAAAGAGTCTACCTTGGGGCCTTCCATTATTAATTTGTTTCCTTTTATTTATTTTTCATGTATTTTTCTTACTCTAGCTGTTTTCCTTTCTTCCCCTCTCCATCTTCCCTGTGTTTCCCCCCACCCCACCATGCTCTCTTTTATTCTCCCTTTGACCCGCCAGCACCCAGCTCTTCCCCCCACCCGCCCCCGCCCCCCATGAACAGTCCCGAGGCGCCGGCGGCCTCTCTGTAGTGTGCGTGCGATTCTGCAGAGAGCCCCGTGGCTGTGAACACGCCGGCGAGGGCCACCGCGTGTGGGCATTGTTTGTACTTTTTCCCTTTGATAAGCTGTCATCCGTGGGCCCTGCTCGGGGATTTGACCGTCATGATCTCTCGACCCCATGGAAGACATTAAACCCCCTCCCAGACCCTCTGCCTCTGAACCTTTCACTCTCCTTTAATGAGAATTCCTCCTAATTATTTCAGTGGCTGCAGCAGAGGGACTGCAGTGTACTTAGATCTCGATACCGGGACGTGACTGTTATGCTGATAAAGGCAAGAGATCAATAATTTAGGCCCCAGCTTTAATGGCAAGGCTGAGAGCTTAAGTGTCTGCATTCAGGCCGAGTCTTAGAGGTTCTTGGAATAGTAATGATTTCCATAGGAGTTTCTCCCCTTTCTTTTTACACTGCAGCAGACCGGCTTTCTCCGATCTGCTACATTATGTTTCTCGGAAGACGCCGGCCTTGTCTGTGGGAACATGTGCCTGTATATCACATAGATGTGCGGTGGCATGCCTGTGCACGGGCGTGTACATCTGATTCGTCACCAACGTGTACACACACAGGAGCTTTCTCTGTTTTGTTCTTAGCTGGGGAAGAGTCTTCAGTCACATTGTCTTGCCTTTTGGGCTACCTAAGATCTGTCCTTTCAAAATTCATCTGGCAATGTGCCGCCACTTCAAAGCTGGGCTACAACGGCGTCTTTTTTCCCCCCTCCCTCCCTCCTCCCCTCTCCTTCCCTCTTTTTCTCCTCTATCTTAAAGCCACAATTTTGCTCCACTTAAAGGGGCCACACCACCAGACTGTGGGTGTGCCTGTGTATGTAGTAAAATTCCAAGTTCCTCTACAAGGCCATTCCTGGAGGAAATCCAGGACACTTACTTATTTCGGCCCCCCACAAGTTTGTACGGTACTCACCCATGGGCCAGGCAGATACATGCTTGGATATGAAAATGATCATAGTAGATGCTTTAGAATAAGGTTGCAAGTGGAAAACAGAAACAGCTCAGTAGACGGGCTTAGGGGGCACATTGGTCACTGGAATATTCGTAGCCTACAATGGTGCAAGGAGGGAGCCGGCCATAAGTGCAGCGGTGGTCAAAAACCACAGCCTTGAATGCTCTCCTCCAGGGAGTGTAACTGGTCCTCTGGTCAGCCCACGGCTTGCAGGCCATAGCTCTTCTCACTCTACTGTTTCTGCACCACTTCCCCCAAAGAAAACTGTCGACATCTTTAACGTTGGCCTCTTTTCGTTGCTTTTGTGTTCACCTTGTAAATTAAGAAACTGAAGCACCGCTTTCAGCCTTCCCCTTCCTGAGTGGAAGGAACTATTAGGGAGGGAATGCCGCGTGATTTCACGCTGATCTCTCAGCATGTGCCACCCCCAGCCACTAGGGGGCAAAGCGACAGACTTGTAAGGCCTTGCATGGTGTCTGGAAGAGGCTGTGCTCGTCTATGGTTATAAAAGCATCGCAATAGGCGATCCTCTCTTCCTTTTTCCCTTGTAGGGAAAGCACACTAGGGGCCTGGGAACTACTAACGCTTTTTACACACTGGAAACCTGGGGCACAGAGAGGAGGCACAGACTCTGAGCAGAAAACAGGCACTGGGACACGGTCATGCTGTAGTTTTCCAACTATGAGATGGTTTCCCCCATCCAGGTGCCCTTTAGTCATGGGTCTGGTTTGGCGTACTTTCCGCCCCCAATCCCTGGTCGGCCTCAGTCTCTGCATCTCACATCCATTAAGCTTGGGCTTCCTAATTTCACGGGGAGATGGCATTATGTCCGTGTCCCTAAGAAGCTTATTTCTACAGCAGATTCCCCTTCTTGGCATCAAGTCTGGTTACCCTGGGTCCATCACTTATCCCTAGACAGAGGAAGGAGCGCGGTGAACTCTAGCGCAGAGAGCATCTTTGTGTTTTCAGTACAGTTTTGTCTGCGTCTGTAGTTCAGGTACCTAGACGGTTAGTGTTAAGGAGCCTTGGCGGCACAATGGTTATGTGCTTGACTATGAACTGAAAGGGCCGTGGCTCTCGCCACCAGCAGCTCCTCGAGAGGAGAGATCCAACAATGGGTTCCTCCACGGACGACAGTCTAAAAAACCCTGGGAGGGGGGGTGGCAGATCTGCTCTATTCTCGGTTGTCAGGAGTTACCGTTGACCCCGTGCCACCCAGCCACAACACCAGGAGTTGCTTTCTCGTGTTCTTTATTTTCCTCTGCTGTGCAAAAGGCATGGTGGCTTTTGCTAGGTGGGGGTGCTAGGTCTGCATTTTTGGAATCACCACCCCTAGAAGCTTCCCCACTTAGAGACAGCCCAGGGACTTGAAGCAAAATCTGGGCGCCAAGGAGTGCTGAGGATAGACTCCAAGGAGGCATGGAATGCCTGGGATAATTCTGTGGTGAAGGAATTAATTCTGAACCACTAAGTACCATTAAAAACTTGATGCCGACTAAATAGGCAGAAATTTGTTACAGATGCTGCTAGAATTTAGAAACCACCCAGTGCGCCATAGCTTCCGGGGAGCCAAGCGACCCCCTCTGACATCCCGGAGAAAAGGAAGAAGCACTTTGGAAGGCTGAATGCAAGTGGCCAGGTCTAACTGAGACCCAAGGTGGTGCCGGGTGGTGGGGCAGAGGAAGCCACGGCAGGCCCATCCACTTGCAAGGCTGATAAACTTGATGCAACTGGTGCCACAATTGCATGGTACTCACAAAAACATCCCCTTCTCTGGCACGATGCTCTGCCCTTTGCCAAATGCTTTCATATCCATATTCCTGTTTAATCCTCACAACACCCCTAGGAGATTGGCAAGGAAAAGAGGATTAACCCCATTTTCAGATGAGGCAACTAAACAGAGAGGTCTGGAACAGCTTGCCTAATGCCCTGCCGTTGGTAGATGACAGCACCATGTCTTTGAAAGGTGCCCAGTCCCGGGCACGTCGACGATGTTATCAGATCTTGCCCAATGAATTTTGGTGAGAAATTGTAAGCATGTTCATCTGTGGAAATAATTATAATAAAGGTTTCCTTCAGGCCTTTACTCGACCCCAGGCATACAGTCCTTAGCATTGAAGGGGACCGGGACGTTCTTCCTTTTACCATTCACATGGGAGGCGTTGATAAAGACCATTAGTGCGTTCCTGGCCAGTGCACCACCTGTGGACTTCCCGCTACACTAGTCTGCCGGTGGAGGCTCCCCGTTGCTGTGATGCTGAACAGGTTGTAGCAAAGCTTCCAGACCAAGCTGGACTAGGTGGAAATGCCTGGTAGTCTGCACCTGGAATTTAGCCAGTGGAAACTCTCTACATCACAATGGTCCAAATCCCTACCTGCTCATGGAGTTGGCACGGGCCCAGGTCATATTTCTTTTAGTCACGAAAAGGTCTACCATGAAATGAGGGCAAAGTTGGCAGCAGCTAACAGTACCACCACTGCCTTCCAAGCTCCTCATCAACCACCACCCCCTTCCTCAAACCTGCTCGGGTTGGGAACCAGCTAGAATGAGATCTGGGTGAGCATGAGGGGTTTTTCCTCACCCGTTGGAGGCATGTGGAATTGCTCTGATGTCTCCGAGGTATAAGTTTATCCATGGCTGCTTCTTACCTGCCAACCCATCTCAGGACCACCTCCCCTCATCCCCACTACCTGTGCCCTACTTGTGTAACTACCAAATTCTTAACCAGGTAGTTAGTACTCAGATCACCTGGAGTGGATGTTTGTACTGTGCCTAGACCACTGCCTGAAATGAAGGACCTTCTTGGCGCTGTCTCCCACTGTTCCCACTTGAATGAAAACCTGAAAGCACGCCATCGGGTCCAATGGACTCAGTGGCAACTGGCAAGTGATGGAGGACGGGCCGGATGGGGTCTGCTTATGAAGAGGGAACAAAGCGAGCTACCATCTTTTGAAGTAGGTAGGGCACCTATGTTTTGTCACCTGAATGTTATTCTCACAGGCACCATAGCCCTTCAGTGTTAGTGGCCCTGTTTTACAGACAGTGTCCATGGTGGCGTACAGACCCAGTTCCTTCTGAAAGCCCGCACTCGTCTTTCTGTCGCAGCCTGGGGCCTCACCTTCAAGGCAGGGTTTTAGGCCTGGTGCGGCTGCGAGTGGGGACCCGTTGTGGAGCTTGCAGCCGAGGAGTAGGGTTGCAGCTGAAGGCGGTTGCTTGCTGCACATGACCGCTTCCGCTTATCAAGACCGAGGAGGTCCCTTGGCAGGACCTAGAGAGCTCCCAAAGAGGTCAACCTGAATGTCCGACACTGACCTCAGCCCCCAGCTCTGTGTCCCTGGCGGCGGCAGGCTTGCGCGTCTCCCGGGCTCTCTCTGTGCATCGCAGCTGGCATCAAGGCGTGCTCCTTCCCGGGCCGTGTCTTTATAATTTATGATGCTTTCAGATTACCAAACACAATTCATTTGGCAATGAAAGAAAATAGTTTTGTGCAATTGCCCTCCGTGTGTGGGAAATTGCATTTCTGATGAGCAAAGCTGCCGGCCCTCTCCACGTGACTGGTTAGGAACGCGACCCGGTGGTCACAGCCTCCGAGGGAGAAATCTCGGCTGCCGGTGTCCTCCGCCGCCACGGCCTACTCTGGGGAAAGGGAACCTCGTCCCTAGGACGTTTTACGCTGCACTTCGCTGTCTGCTGCCACGTGGACAGTCGTGACTAGTAATATAGGATGCCTTCCTGGGGTAGCTGTCCCTGTCAGAACACCCCTAACGGAAGGGCGTACGGATGCTTGAGTGGGGTGTGGGCATGTGTCCGGTTGTCCCTACAGCTTCTTTGTGTTAGTTGGCGGAGAGGGTGTGTGGGGGCAGTGACGTCAGCGACCCTTCTCACTTCTCACGGTGTTTCAGGTGAAAGGGGCGTGAAGCCCTGGCCTGTCTGGGGATGGAGTAAAGGGACCAGAAGGAGCCGTGCAGGTTTCCACCCTTCTCTCGCCTTGGGTCCTTGCTGATTCACGCCAAACCTTAGTTCTCCCAGTCCCCGGGGATCTGGGTGGGTGACCCCTGTAGCTGAAAGATGGTCTCCCCATTGCTTCTAAGCCCACTCGTGGAGGCATCTTATTTGCTGGAAAGCAATTCCTCACTCTCAATGTTGGGGACCAACAACTCGTAGACCCAAGTTAAGGGAACTTTCTCCCATAAGCCTCTGCCCACTCCCTGCCTCCAACAATGGATAGCTCTCCCTCTTGCCCTCCATATCTGGTAACCAGGGCCTGCTGCAATCTAGATAAATCGAATTGAAAATGAGCCCTTACTCCTCCCACCTACAGACTTGTTTCCATTGCCACGCAGTTTCAAACTTAGAGGGACCCTGTAGGGCAGAGAATACCTGTTCCACAGGGTTTCCAGAGGAAGCCATGGGAGCTTTCTGCTAGGAGTTGAGTGCTTAGCCATTCAGCCACCGGGCCATTCTTTCTAGCATGCAGCCTGGCTTGCTTAACACGTTGTCAGGGAAGGAGGGCCTGTCTGCAGGGGCAGGACTGTACACCCCGCACGGACCCCATTTGTGCTTTAACAGGACTATATCAGTTCATGAGATAGCTTGCTCCTGTGACACAAGAGGGGGTGATGGCCAAATGGGGTGTTGTCTGGCCTTTCAGAATGTAGTGTTGTTGCCGTTGTTAGGTGCTGTTGCATGAGCTCCATCTCATAGCCACTCAACCCATGTGTAACAGAACAAAGGACCACCCCATCCTCACCGTCCTTAGGTTTGAGCCCATTGGTGCAGCACTCTGTCAGTCCATCGCATCAAGGGTCATCAGTTTTACTGAGCATAATGCCCTTCTCCAGGGTCTACTCCCACCTGATGATATGCCCACCTAAGGATCCCCTTTGGAAATAGATGATGAGACATGGCATGTTAGGCAGGGTTCTCTAGAGGAAAAAAAACAGGACACTAATGATTATTTATATATATAATTTATATTATATTTATTTTACAAATATATTTAAAATTTTATTATATAAATATAGATAATATGTATTATATATTATATATATAAAATATAAGAAATAACAGTTAATTAATCTATAAAGCAGTACAATTGGTTCAGTGCAACTCACTTCCGTGAGACAGCTAATACACTGGCAGTCCTTCAAGTCTTGAGGGTCGCTGGGTAGTCCTCTGTAGAGCAATTCAGGCTATCCGGCCACAGGTAGCAAACAGCAAGGCAGGTCACCAACAATCAGTCAGATGACAGGGTCCGACAGTCCCCAGCTCAAGTGATGTATAGTCCAATAGCTTGGCGAAGCAGGTCTTGAAGGAACCTCAAACTACAGTGATACAGCTCACAGGTTAGGTGTCCCAAAGGTAGTGTAGCTTGCAAATTGAGGCAGAGAACAAGCTAAAGCAGCCACACACTGGTCCGATCATGAAAGAGCAAGAGACAAGAAAGGCGAGGTTTGCCGAGCCATTCATCTCTCTCCGCCCTTCAATTAATCCCACATGTGTTCATTGACCATGTTGGCACAATAAACCTACCTAAGTAGATGATGGGACGTGGTATACACATTTATCTGGGCTTTGCTAAGCAAACAGCTCTTTTGACCTTTCTGTTTATAAAGTCACTAAGGTCATCAGATTTTGCACATCTCCAAAACAAGAGCACCATCAACTTGGAGATCAGTGGATTTGACACCCAGGCTGGTTTTCTTAGACGTGAAAACATACTATGTTTATTTAGTTATTGTCTAGAAAGTTAAAAAAAGGATTTGATATTACATAATGTTTTAGGATTTTCTAAATTTACTCTGGAAACAACTATTCACTTCTAAGTAGGCTGGCTGGCTTTTAAAGGCTTTTCTCATTTGGTCACATGTATTCCTTACCACTTTCCTGTGAAGTCGGTTCTCAGGTCAGACACCTATCTCCCTTCTTAAAGTTGGCATACTGGAGCCTCAGGTCACTGAAATTGGAGTTCACAAACCAGGTCTCCTGACTTACTGCCCCTGCTTTTGTGGTGGTGGTTGATGTGCTCTGGTGGCTGCTGACTGCATCTGAGGTTGGAAGTCACCAGCCAGGCTCAGGGAGAAAGATGAGGCTGTCTGCCCCCTTCAGCATGAACAGGCTCGGGCACTCCGAGGGACAGTTGTGCCCTGCTCTCAAGGGTCGCGCTGAGTGGAAATAGACTTGCTGGCAGTGAGTGCTTTGCGGTTGTTTTAGAAACCCAGTGATCTGATTGCAGTTGGACAAAGGGGATGTCCTTTGGGGACTTTTCCTTCCTGGTGAAAACAGGATCACAGAGTTAGAGCAGGCACACGGATGTCCAGTCCACGGACACGGATGGAGGTCAGGCCATAACCAGTGTATTGTTGACAGGGTAGACCTGGAAGAAAGTAGAAAAAGTGTCTGCCGTCCGACAATTGGGCCCAGCTGATACTGCATAAGGAATGAGGAATTAGCCACAACTTCAATTCTAGAAGATCATAAAACATTTACCATGTTCATTTGCCACTCACTCTCCCAGCCCCCTCTTTTATTTTTAAGGCAAAGCCTTTATCATTTTGATCACGGGTTTATTTTAGGTTTGTCTAACAGAAAGGACATGACGGCTTTTAGAATTGCAGTTTCATAAAGGATCCATTTTTAAGTTCCTAACGCAGTGGATCTAAAGAGCTCTGCTAACATAAAAGGGTGGCCGTTCGAACCCTCCCGGAGCGTCCCGCTGGAGACAGACTGGGCATTCCGTTTCTGTAGAGAGTTTTAAGCAATACCGTTGCCATCAAGGAGATTCTGAGTCCTAGCGAGCTGCCCTGTTGCCTTTCCAAGACCATGATGTGACTGTCACATGATGTGACTGTCACGTGGGCCAACTGGGGGGTTTCTACTGCTCACCTTGTGATGAGCCACTGAGCTCAGTGTGCCTTCAGAGCTCCCTTAGAGATTCCCGCCGGCATAACCAGGGAGACTCTGTCACATGGGCTTGTGATGCAGAAATACGTCACTACCCAGCATCACCACCATCCCAATTGAGCTTTCAGTACAACAGTGCTCTCTATTAACATCCAGATTTTGTCTAGAAGTCAGTAGAAAAAATCACACGTCAAATATTTTTTCATCTTAAGGAACCTTAGAGGTAATTAATTATGACTTCACGAAAAAGCCATTGGGCTATTATATACAGCAAACGTTTTTTTCTAATGATGAACGGAATCTGCCTCTGTGAAACTTCCCCCATCTATCCGACGTCTCCCCTTGGACACAGCACAGAACAAATCCATTGCTCTTCTGCACAAAGGCCGCGCAAATAGTTGAAGACCATTACTTTATTTCCCCTTCATCTCCTCCTCTCTGGGCAGACTGCTCCCAGTGCTGCAAGCTTCGCCTGGTTATTTATACTGTCTCTGTCTTTTATTTATAATTCTGTAGGCATCTACAGAGCACCTACTGTGCGTCAGCTGGGCAGATTTTTTATTTAAACCTTTTCCTGGCTACGTGGATTGCAATCTGAGAAGTAGGGGAAAAGAAAGCTGCCATGTTCTCTTTTACTTGGGTAATAGAAAATGAGATTATGTGTGTGTTTCCTATGGTTTTATGTGTGTGTACGTATATATGTATATGTGTACATACACACATATAGACACACACATAAAACCATAGGAAATGAGAACTAGAAAGTAAACAAATGAGAAAGAATTTGAACAGTTAATTCTAAATAAATCTTTGGATTTTTGATAGTTTAAGATATTAATTTTTTTGTTTAATTATAGCTGCTGCATGAACATAGAGCTGTTCAAAAATGTATCACCATTGATTCTCAGAGCTACATGCCTATGAGTAGAGAAACTCAGCCCCCTAGTTTTTGTTCTAGAACAGGACACAGAAAATACACGAAATCCAAATTGTGTGTGTGTGTGTGATTGAAGCTCTTCTGAAAGTTTTGTTCTTTTGTGATGGGGAACTAAAATCTACTTTTGTTTTTGCCTGGAAAAACATTGTCCTCACAAATAAAGAAATGCATTAAATCAATTGATAGGGTAAAGATGACTTCAGGGAATAGGCTTTTTAAGCATTTAGCAATCACAATAGTCAAGCATTTTTACGTATGCCTGTGGGGTCTACTGCAGGTATTCAGTCATCCCGCACTGACTCCTCACTTCCTGACGTGCTTCGGTTCCAAAGACCAGACTGCTGTGCCAAGTCGGTGTTCTGTGAGAGTGGGGGCCGTGCCCTGGTTTGGGTGCCCACACATTCTGCAGGGATAGTGGTTGGATACTGGCCACTCCCACATGCCCTGGGTGGCAACTCCACTGGGCTCTGCCTGCCCTGGCTCCACAGCTCCACAGGGTTCCCCTTCCCACCTCCTTCTAGGACCTGTCTCCCCAGCACGTAAGACCCTCATCTCCTCCATTTCCCTTGCTCACTCATGACCTTGAAGCACACTGCCATCTTCTCCCTGCCCTCTGTGGTCTGACTGGGAGGTGGACAAATTGGAGACGGTGTCCTAGATGGCTTGATGGCTGCTGTCCCTGTGTGGCCTCTTGTCGCTAGGGCCTCCTATCTGTTGTATATCGTTTGGGGTGGCCTGCCTCATGTGGGGCTCTGACTAACAAGGTCCCTTGTGATTTTTTTCAAAGTCACTGTCACAAGTGGGATGTCAAATAACAATATAATTGATACGAGAGGAGTAGGTATATGTTGAAGTATCTCCTAAAAATATTGTTTATGGTGGAAATACAGTAATATTTGAAAATTTTAATATCTCTAGATACATTTTATATATTAAAACTTTGATATTTATATACTTATCATATTTAAAACTTGTATTTATATGTATATATTAAAACGATTCAAGGACATACAGAGGCAAACGTTTTATTCAACTCTTGGTAGCACCAGGGGAAATCAGAAAGAAACAAATCTGCATTTGTTTAATATGTCCTTTTAGACATCCATTGCTAGTTTATACAACTATTTCTTATTGATTGTTCAGAGAACATGCATTCAGTTTTGCAATCATCTTTTTTTGGGGTAGGTATTTAGAAATGAGAGTGATTTTAGTATGCTCTTCCTGGACCCACAGATAGACTTATTCTTTCAACACTTTTCCTTCCATCCATTGCATGAATATTTATCAAGCATCTATTTGGTGCTAACCACTGTTCTTGGTGCTTAGTATGTATTAGCAAACAAATCAAGAAAATAATTTCTGAACTCAAACTCCAGGAAGAATGACTTTCAGTCACTTCGAAGTTACTGTTTCTGTCAACTATCAACTCTACTCTATTTTTGTCAATTATCAACTCTATTTGTGAGATATTTTAATCTTAGAAACGAAACAAAACAACGCTTGATCCCATGACCTAAGATAACCAGGCCCCAGGTCCTACCCTTTGTTTTTCTTCTGTTATCGAAGGAGCCTCAGACAGTTGATGGGGCTGGCAAGTAAGCAGGCCAGTCTTCTCTGGGCTGTAAGTGCTGGTGGGAGCCCATCGCAGATTGGAGCCTATTAATGGGGATCAAGTTTAATTGGAGGAAAGGGAGATTTTCCCCTTTGGCTCACCTCACCCTCTTCCTTTCTTGTAGGAGGGATAATTGTAGGGGCAGAGCAGATCTTGACCTTGTCAGACCCATTTCTTTCATTCTACTTCTTTGTTCAATTATACGAGTGCTGTGTGTTTGACCTGCAGAGATGGTCACTAAAGGATGCCCACGAGAGGAAGAGGAAAACAGGAGAGAGCGCCTCCTAGAGATGCGTTTGCTGTGGCCATCACCACATTTTGGTGTAAAACTCAGGATTACCTGGTGTCTGTTGGAAAGAGGATTAGAAAACTCTATTTGCAATGGTTCTGCGCTCAGCTGCAAACTGAGGTAGATGTTCCAGTCCTGGAAACTCTGTGGGGCCGTTCTATGCTGTCCCTCAGGGAAGATAAGAGTTGGAATTTACTAGATTGAGTTTGTTTATGGCTTTGCATGGCCCCTTACAAATCAATATCATTAATGAGTGTGGTCCTACAGCTTTCCAGATACCATATCAAGCACTATCTTATTTGAACAATATCAGGATTCCCTGAGATAACTCTGTTTTGGAGAAGAGAAAAGCCCAGATTCCAAAGAATTTGCTCAAAGTCTTGTGGGAAGGATCCAAGATAAGACCCTAATGCTGACTCATGCTTCCAAGGCCAGGACTCTTTCTAACCAGCCACGTGGCCTCCCTTTCCTTATCTTTCCTGATTCTCACAACAAATGGGGTAGAAAGGGTTCATACCATTCGTCAGAGACCAGAGGCTCTACGAGGCTAACTTGTGTCCCCATGATCAATGTTGGTAGGTGCCGTGCTGCGAGATGGTTCAGACCCATAGTGGCCCTGTGTGCACCAGAAGGCAAGATCTGATCGCCCGGCCTTGCGCCATCTTCACGATGTTCTTATGCTTCAGCCTCTAGTTGCAGTTCGCTGTGTCCATCTGGTTTGTCCAGAGCCTTCCTCTTTTTCACTGCCCTCCGTTCCTCAAGTATCATGTCCTTCTTCCGGGGTGACCATACAATTGGTGATAAGATTGGGGTCCAAATGCAGATCACCTTTCTGCTATTCCACCTCAACGTGTCAGGAACCTGCCTCCCACACGCAAGACACAAACCCACATGCCTGCTCACATGAACACATGCACGCACATGTGAATAGAAATTTTTGGCGTTGATCTGTCACAGGGTAACATCGTTAAAGGCTGTTGGACTTGGTTCAGAAAGTTCCTGGAATAATAACGTGAACTGTAATGTTTGGTTTCTGCCTGTGCTGGTCTTGGCGTTGGTATTGATGCGAGTGTATCTTTTGTTCATTCTTTGCCCCTGCATTACTCTCGGTGAAGGGGGTGGGTAACTTTGTTATTTTTAAGATTTATTTCCTGCTGGTTGTGTACACAATGGCTGGACACCCTCGTGAACATCCCTGGGAACACCCTCTAGCTTACGGTTGGCGGATTTCCACCCTTGTTATCTTGATGCTTTGTCAAAGTATCGCAGAAATAAAAGAACATTCGCTGATCTCTCTGATGCTGTAAGGATTCTGAGGGGCTTAGAAAAAAGGTAATTTTGTGTTTTAATGCTTTACTTAATTTTAAGAAGCAGGTCCCAAAACTCCTTTGTGATCATACGAAGCCACAATGGGCAAAGCCAGTGTGGTCAAGGTGAACTTGGGTCAAGGGGTGCTTCTCAGACCACAGGCTCAGTGGTTGCAAAGTTTGAATTCAGATGTTTCCTTCCCAGTCCTGTATCCGCAGGATGGATTGACCTTTCTTTCTCTGGATGTCAAGCTGGAGGAAGATGTTCCTTCCTGAGGATGGTAAATATGGAAAGAGAATCATCTCCCTATGCTCCTAGAAACGACATTAAAAGGAAGGGGCACTTTTCTGATGAGCATTTTGAGATAGTGGGTGCCTGGCAAGTCCTTACGCTACCTTGTCTTTGCACAAGCAGATCTGGGGCACGTGCTTGATTAGGATTTGCACAAGCAGATCTGGGGCACGTGCTTGATTAGGATGCAACAACTTTGTTCGCATCCATAAAAAGGAACAGTGTGTAGCCCTCATTTGCCTTCTCTCATATCCATCACGTGGAAAGTAAGTAAAGTTTATATAGCCGCTTCTGGTTAAGGACCCCGTGGTATTATGTGTTGGAATTGTGTAAGAAGTAAATGAAAACTCACAGATCTAGCTTCTCCATGATTCCTCACTACAACTGTAGGGAAGAGGGGGAAGTTATAGAAACAGTTGTTGATTGGCAAAGTGAGTCTCCAAGAGACTCCAAGGACACAAGGTGCTACGTGCTGGGATCAAGACTTCTACTGAGTCCTCTGGATCCTGAGATTTAGTTCTGCCTTCTTAAATACGTAGCCTAACAACCCAGAAGCATCTCAGCAGTATGTGGTTTTTATTCACATGTTTCAGCAGCCAGCCTTTGGAAGGCTTCCTGCTGTGGCAGCAACTCCTGGGAGATGGGAATGGCTTGTCTTCTATCTTTCTACAGTATTATTGTTGTTTTTAGTTCGTTTTTTTTTAATTTTTAAATTTATGGTGTGTGTGTGCGCGCGCGCGTGTGTGCGTGTGCCTACTTTTAGTTTAGGGAATAGCATTGAGCTGCTTATCACAGTGTTCCAGAATGGCGGCAGGGTCTTCTCTCACCTATGAACTCGCAACACCTTCATACTTCTCAGCATGGAAGGGAGGCAATTTGAACTTCCTCCCTGGAGTCATTGAGATCCAGTGTCCTCCTCGTCTATCCCAGAGCTCAGGCTTCCAATCGATGTGATTCCAAAGCCTCTGTGCGTCTTGCCTCTCCTCTAGTGAGAACACCTCTGGCCTCTTAGTGGGGACGATTAGGTGCCTCTAGTCCACGATGAGCGTTAGAATACAACACTGCCCAGGATGGGGAGCCTGGGTGGAGGAATTCCTCAGACCTGTGCTCAAAGCCTGCCCTCCAGTGGAGTCATTTACTGGAATGGCCTGTTGGAGGACAAAGCTAAGTGCTCATCTGTTAACAAAGGCTTAGAGGTTAGAGGGGCCTTCCACCCCTACTTCTGAAATGTCACCCAGCCACTGAAACCCTCTGGGTCCCTGGTCTACTCTGCATCACACGGGTCATCATGAGTTGGAATCAACTGGGGCAGTTGTTTCTCCACTGTCACCCTGGTTATGTCCTGCTTCTAATTTGGCCGTGTTGCTTAAGCTCTCTTTCAGCTATTTACCTGCAAAGGGGGGAGCTACCGCACAGGGCAGGCAGCTGGTGAAGGTTAGAGGAGAGAAGAGGTGCAAAGCTGCCCTCGCCCTCCACCCCACCATGGGGAGGTGCTTCTGAAATCATGATATTGATCACCATTGTACTCTCTTAGGTTGAAGTGTCAGGCTACCTGGAACCTGTAGGGACATGTTACTCAACACACACAGGCTTTGGTTTGATTGCTTTTAAACAATTTTGTATTGGAAATTAGGTGGGGGTTACATTTCAAACCAACTTGGCATTCGGTACTCTCAACCACTAATCCAACCTTCCAGTAGTCCACCCTCCATTTGCTTCTCTTCCCTCGTGGGACCTGCATCCTCTGCTTCACCCAAGTCAATACCCATCAGTGCCCCAGCCCACTGTCCATCCCGAGCCTGTCTCCCACCCCTTGGCAGCCTTCAAAGTCTATTCCCTTTCATATGAGAGTCTTCTTTTATCTTATTCCCCCACCTTATAACAGTAGTCTCATGTAATGTTTGCCCTTTTGAGACTGGCTGCCTTCATGCAGCATCATGTTCTCCAGGTGCATCTGTGTCACCAGGTGCATAGTGGTTTCGTCATTGTTTTTGGAAGTGCATGATACTCCATTGTGTGTGTGTACCAGAGTTTCTTTATCCGTTCTTCTACTGCTGGGCATTTAGGTCATCTCTGTCTTCTTGCTTTTGAACATACAGACTTTGGGATGTATGATAAAACTCAGCAAAATTCCTAATTTCTCAACTCTGTGTCTGTGGTCAAGAGCTTACCAAGCTTCTTGGCTGTTACCAGACCTGTCATTTGTGTCTGGTTGGCCTCCATGGGCAACTTCCTTTACCAACTGATGAGAGGCAAGCGGGGCTGATCACAGCCGAAGAGCACGAGCAATAACTAGGCCATAAGCATTTTCTTTGGTCTCCTCCAAAGGGTCGTGGGGACATTCAGTTAAGGTCAGAAGGCAGAAAGGAAGGATGGGGCCAGAAGTCAGCAGCTAGTCAGGCTTAGACCTTTATCAGCTCAGGGAGGCTCACTGACTGCGGGGGTGGGAGAGGCAAGATTATGCTTTCATTTCCCTAATCTTCTGGGCATGGATAGGCTAGGCAGATTTTCAGCCTTGGAGAAGTCTGCTGAAAAACCGAGTGACCTGCTAACCATTCACAATTCTCAGATGCAGAAGTGGATTCCAAGCGTTTAACCAGGGTGACGGGACTAGCCCACCAGGGTAGACACCAGCCACAGTGCTGCTTCAAGGTCCTTGACACCATTGGTGCTTGGGAAAGGACCTGAGAGGGACTTGGGCCGAGAATTAGATAAAAGACCAAATAAGTCCACTGCCATCAAGTCGATTCCAACTCACAGTGTGATCTCCTAAGACAAGCTAGAACTGCTCTTCTGGGTTTCTGAGGCTGTACACCTTTACAGGAGCCGAAAGCTTCATTTTCTGCCAAGGAAGACCTGGCGAGTTTGAATTGCCGACCTTGTGGATCAGTAGTCTAATGCTTAACCCAACCATGCCATCAAGCGCTCTTTTATTGGTCAACTAACATAGAAGTATTTCAGTATTTGAACAATAGTCTAGTTAATATTGGTAAGTTTACCTTGCTATCAGGCCAGCCAGGATGATTATAGAGATTCTCTGTGCAGGTTTGAATGAAGCCAAAGAGCATTTTATATGGAACGAGTATTTTATATGGAGGAGTATTTTATATGGAGCCTTAGTTTCAAGTTGGGCTACTAACTGTAAGGTCAGCAGTTTTAAATCACTACCTGCTCCACGGGAGAAAGGTGAGGCTTGCTGCTCCTATAGAGTCACAGGCTTGCAAACACATGGGGACAGCCCTGCCCTGCCCTGTAGGGTTGCTGTGAGTTGGAATCAACTCTATGGTAATGAGTTTGGCTTTTTGGCTACTGATAGGACTCATGGCGGAGTGGTTACGTAGTGGCTGAGACCCGAAAGGATGGCAGCTCAAAACCACCAGCCCCAGCATGGGAGAAAGTTGAAACTTTCTACTCTTGTAAAAATTGACAGTCTTATAAACTCAAGGAGGCAATTCTATCCTGTCCTGTGGGCTCACTGAGAGTTGGCATCGCCTGGGTGGCTGTGAGATTGTGGTTTGGTGGTACACTGGTTACGCTGCTAAGTGGGAGGTGAGTGGTTTGAGCCACCCCGTGACTCCACAGGAGAGAGATGTGTTATTTAGCTTCTGGGAAGATGACGCCTTGGAAGCCCAATGGAGCCGTCCTGAGGGACTGCTATGAGTTAAGAACAATGGGTTTGTTTTTGCTACTGGCAATATGAGATAGAGCAGTCAGCTAGCTACCCTAACAAGCATGGGCCCTGGTACCCAATTTTGAAATCTTTAAAACATGGAAAATGAAGTTCCTGGAAAACAGAGTTGAAAGAGAATGAATTTCCCCCCCGATGATTTTTCTGAATCCCACATCCTACCAACAAAGAAACTATCGCTTTAGTACTCACTTAAGGGAGAAATAACTTTGGCAAGAACCAGGTGGACTGTTCTGGTTCCTTTATCGGCTTCGTGTTTTCAGACCTCTCTAACTCTTCCCAGCTGTGCCACCTTTGGGCACCTGCTTTGCGAGACCGTGGGGACAGTGAGACCTCCGAGGTGGCCTGTGACTTCAGTGGTTCTCAACCTCCCTCATGCCGCGACCCTTTCATATAGATCCTCATGTTGTGGTGACCCCCTAACCCTAAAATTATTCTCATTGCTACTTCATAAATGTAATTTTGCTACTTACTGTTACGAATCGGGTGGCCCCTGTGAAAGGGTCGTTCGACCCCCAGGTTGAGAACCGCTGCCGCCCTATGGGTTCTCTTCCATGTTACTCGGGTCACACGCTAGAGGCCAGTCTGGGAGGCGAAGACCTTCTTCTGGGGACACTTCCATCTCAGTTCTCCTTCCCTCACTCCAGGGCTACCACATCCCATGCCATCTTTTGCACCCGTAGTCAGGGTTGTATCTTCGAAACACACTTAGAACGTTCACCACAGATCAGATTTGCAGGGGTGATAATATTCCCTTTGTAGAAAGAAGTCTTTAATTTGATGAAGAGTCTGCTCGTAGGCTCCCGTAAGTAGCATCTCTGGTACACTTGAGTGCATACGTCGGTCAGGAACAGCCTGAGAGGTGTTTGGTGCAGTGCTAAAGAACACCGCGCTCATGTTGCCGGTGCCATCCGAAATGGAGGTGCCAACGCATGATACTTCCAGAAACGCGCTTCGTTCTGTGGCTGTGCAGAGCTTATTGACACATTTTCTCATCTATCCTTTGCACATATCTGATGAGCACTGGGTGGGTGGCTGGAGCTGCCTCTGTGACCCACGTCCAGTGCCACCAGGGCCTTGACCTCTTAGGCATCCATTCTTGGGGTCTTCATCCATGATGGGGGCACTACCTCCATTCTCCCCTTCTTCCCCCATCTCTCGCTTTCCAAGAGATGCTCAAGTTCCGCTGCTCTCCATTAACTGGTTGGCATCCTCAGCTTTTGGCCGTGAAAAAACAAGATTCGATTTCCCGAATGCTTGTTTGCGCACAGCTTCTCGTCCAGACAGCTGTGGTGCAAGACTGGGTATTCCCTGAAGTGGCCCTGCGTTCACCGATGCTTTTCTGTCTGGCTGAGGAGTGGCAGGCCTGCCCTCCCAGCCTCCTTCCGTGGAGCATCCAGCCCCTGAAGAAGCGTGCTAACTGGAGGGTGAGCCCAGCCTCCCGCTGGCGATGTGGGCCACGCCGAGAGCCAGCGACCTTCCTCCGGGGCTCCTGATATTGAGCTGGGGAATGAGTAATTGGGACTCGCCAAAGTGTTTAAACACCAGAATTGAAATTAATGTCCCCTCATTGCTGGCTACGCTGACAATACATTACAGCAAACACCTTCCCAAAGTGAAATGAATGTTTGTTTATCCTCATGAAATATACATCAAAACATGTTGGTGGAGGAAGCCCTAATGAGGGAAGGGGCCAGGTTTCCTGTTAATTCCAGGCAAGTAGTTAACAGAGGTGGAGGGACATGATTTTCTCCCCTTCTCCTTTCCTTTAAATTTTTTTTTGAATAACCTGTCCACAGCTGTGTATCTAGGACATTAATATGGGTTTAATGAAAACTCCAGTTGATCTGTCCAAAGATATTGATGAGCATTGCCCAACCATATTCATCATCTCCTTGAGGGAGGAAATGAAGGGAATGGGCGAGCAAGATTCTGTCAGATGCCAATCCAGAGGCAGAGATGGGAATTTTTTTTTTTTAAGCCTCTCCATATCTACATCCATTTCCTGGGACGGAGGTTGGGCCAGGAGGGAACGAGAAGGACTCTCGACAGCACAGGAAATTCTGGGGTCCATTTAACGTTAAATCATTAAGCTTCTGCCAATAAATCCATTACTGTTAATTATATTGAGATGGCCAACGATCCGCTGACAATATTCCTTCATTGATTTTCATTCGCAGTGGATCGATGTCCTGGCTTTAATCTCTTTGGCGTTTTCATTTCTTTTGCAAACCTCTCCCTCCCCCCTTCCCTCTCCTCTGGGCCCTCTGCTTCAGGCCCCTGCTCCCCATACCAGTCCCTCTCTCTCTTCCCCCTACCCCCTGAGCGTTCACAGTAATGCAGCTCCCTCCTCGCTGGCGATACAGTTCTCTCCCTAAGTGCCAAATGTTTCTTGATAGGAACAAGCTACATTTCTTTATGGCTTATGGCAAACTGCCTTGATTACTTCTACTGCTGTACCCATTATGTGAATTAAATATGTATTCAGTTGCATGCTGCTTGCGATGTTATTGCAGGGTGACATATGGTGCAGACTCAATTAGAATGAAACTAGCATTAGATAACCCTTCTGATTACATGCATCCTGACCGGCTCCTCAACGGCCTCTCCTCTGCGGCTCCTGCTCTCCCATGTCTTCGGGTCGTGGGTTTTCATTATCAGTTATCATCTGTGCCACCTCGGATGTGGGCTGGGGCTGAGGGAGGGAGGGCACTGTGGAAAGGAAGGCATAGGAGAGAGATGTAATGGGGCTTCTGGGGCTGGGGTAGGAGGGGCCCCGTGCTTGCATTTGAAAAGGGGAGGACCAGGAAGGAAAGAAAGGTGGACAGAAATAATGGCTGCACGTGGACTAGGCAGCCCTTACCTTGGGGAGGATTTGTTTAAATTAGCACTTCTTTTTTCCTCACGGGAATTCATTCTCATTCGAATGCCAGTCGTGCCATTTGTTTTTTGTGGCCCACCTGTGTTCCCTGTATTTGTCCCTCCCCTGGCAGGTACAGTGGGAATCCACACCCCTATTCTAGACGGTGTGCTGGAGACCTAGAGAGGGTGCTTTGCATGACAGCGCCACGTCACAAAGCCACTTGGTGGCAACAAGAAGGGGAGTCGGACTCCCTGGTCCTTTAAGAATGCAGCGAGTTCTGAATTGCAAGCGGCAGCATGTGCACTGGCTCAGCGTGTCTGCTGTTTCTTCTGTGGTCTTCACACACGTTTACAATCCAGGCTCAGCTAGGAGAGGGTAAGCAGGGGGCCTTTCTCCTGTATCAGCTAGGAACAGGCCCGTCCATCGCCTCTGAATACCGCCGGGCCTGCTTGTTAACCCTGGTTTCTTATGCTCCTGTTTGCTCCTCTGACGGGTTAGGACTCTTCTCTCCCTGCCCAGGCCACACTCGACTCTTCTTTTGTCTGAAAGTCCACTATCTTCGCTCACTTTCTGATGCAGCCTTTGGGGACTCTTTCGGACTTCAAAGAGCTGTTCTCCATTGACATCGTAGAACTCTTCATGTAGGCTTTACCCCAGTCTGAACTTATTATTATTTTTAAAACATTTTATTAGGGGCTCATACAACTCTTATCACAATCCATACACACATCAATTGTGTAAAGCGCATTTGTACTTCATTCTCAAAACATTTTCTCTCCACTTAAACCCCCGACATTAGGTCCTCATGTTTCCCCTCCCTCCCTGCTCCCCCCTCCCTCATGAGCCCTTGATAGTTTATAAATTGTTATTTTGTCATATCTTGCCCTGTCCGACATCTCCCCTCACCGACTTTTCGGTTGTCTGTCCCCCAGGGAGGAGGTCACATATAGTCCCTTGTAATCGGTTCCCTCCTTCCTACCCACTCTCCCTCCACTCTCCCAGTCTGAGCTTTTGAACATGCTTCAGCTACCTTCCAGAGTGGGGCTCTGCTTTTGTTGCAGTGAGAGTTTTCCTGTCCAGTTCATGAACCTCCTAGTTATGGGTTCTGCCCTTACTCCGTTCTCCTGCCGTGCTTGGTACTGATGGTTTCTCCGGCGAGACTGCTCTAGACTTTGCTGTCATCTCTGAGCTGGCTTCACAGCGCTCTGGCCGGGCCTTCTCAGTCATTTTGAATGGGCCTCACCTTTAACTCATCTCTAGAACGTCCCCAGCATGTCTTGTGGCTTCTGTTATTGTTGAAATAACTTACCAATGTGTCGGGCCTTCCAAAAATACATGGACAAGATCCCATTATCTTTTAATCACATTGTTTCCATGAACTTTTCAAAGTTCTTTTATCTACACGTACTTATAATCTCAATAAGGATAGAGGCCATCCATATCTTTCTGGTCTACCTGTGTGCCATCAGTGATCAGCACAATGCCTGATCTCCTAAGGAGATTTTCAGTAAAATGGTCCATCCACACCTCTACTTCAAATCACGATTGGTTTTGTGAATTTTTGATGCATACATATAGCTTGTCTAGCAGGCATTTCCATATCAGTGCCCAACAGGCTCCTTAAATTCAACACATTTTGTAAAAGTCTATAGTCTCCCTGCCCACACTTGCCCATACACCTTCTCTCTCTCCGTTGCCTAATCCAGGAAACTCACATTCATTTCTGACTCCCAATCACTTGATCAGCACTCTACCATCTCCATCCAATCATTTAAACAATTTGTGGAGGTTGTACCTATAAGCATCCATCAAGCAGTGCATACCAGGCTTTGTGCTTAGGGGGATTCCAAAGCAAAACACCTCCTAAAGTTCTCCCCTATCCTTACCTCATCCCCCTAACACCTCCTAAAGATCTCCCATATCCTCACCTCATCCCCCCAACACCTCCTAAAGATCTCCCATATCCTCACCTCATCCCCCCAACACCTCCTAAAGATCT
>NW_022111324.1:3758523-3777033 GCF_000313985.2 Echinops telfairi
TCCCCCCAACACCTCCTAAAGATCTCCCATATCCTCACCTCATCCCCCAACACCTCCTAAAGATCTCCCATATCCTCACCCTCCCAGCACCTCCTAAAGATCTCCCATATCCTCATCTTCCCCCCAACACCTCCTAAAGATCTCCCATATCCTCACCTCCCCCCAACACCTCCTAAAGATCTCCCATATCCTCACCCTCCCAGCACCTCCTAAAGATCTTCCATATCCTCACCTCCTCCCCCTAACACCTCCTAAAGATATCCCATATCCTCACCTCCTCCCCCTATACCTCCTAAAGATCTCCCATATCCTCACCTCCTCCCCATCTGCCATCATTCTGTTTCAGACCCTCACCATCTTTTACTGAGACAATGATACTGACCTCCCGACTCCTGGCTCTCCCCTCACTATCTTCAAACAGGTCATCCCTCAAACACCCACCAGGTTACTCTCTCTTACATGCAACCTGCTTGCCGTACATCTATTCAGGATTCTTCACTGGCAACCCCAAGGTCAAAAGCTGTAGTTCTGGATCTCAAAACTGCAGTACCATGATTGGTTATGAAGTATGTCACAAGTAGTTTTGATGTTAATACTGGTTCGGCCTCTGAGGTTTGCAAATTATGTATTTAAAATTTTAAACAAATTCAAATGATCAACACTGTCGCTTTCAATCAATGGAATTAACCATATATTCTCTTAAGTTGAAAAGAAGGAGTAACCTTATCACCTGCCGGATATCATGCATTCCTCTTGGGAATAGGCCCTAACTACGATCATATTGAACATGCATATCCGATGGCCATGAGGTGGAAGAATCAGATTAGATTTATTTAGGAAGCTAAAGTCAAAACTTCTTGGTATCACCTGCATTAACCTTGTTATCTAGCCCTTGCCTACCCATAGGCCGCCTTCCTTCCCTTTCCTTTTATCTCACCCGGTCAACATTTGGGTTGCCTGTAATTGGGAACCCCTGTCACTTTTTCCCTTACACACTTGAAGGTTGTCTGTTCTTCCAGGAATTTTCTCTAACCCCCATTGCCGGAACCAGCCCTATGAAATCATTCTGATCCCAGAGGAAGCCCTCCCTGGACCCTGCCCTAGCCTTAGGCCTTTTGTCCTCCTGTACTCACTTTGTCTTCAGCTGTGTGGTCCCTCACTGTCACTCCGATTTGGTGGCCATTCTAATGTAAACTTTGCATCCCACTTTATTGCATCTGAAAACACTTTGGGGTGCGTGTCCTTTGTTCTTTTCACCTTTCTCTGACCTTGGGAAAGGAGAGGTCTCCATATAGAGTGTTGCTGTCTGGTGCCGCTGAGAGATTCTGATGCAGAGCAACCCTTTCTGACAGAGTGGAACTGTCTGACCGGTCTTCGAGGCCGTCCACCGGAAGGGACCAAGTTGCCAGGTCTGTTTCTCTTGTTCAGAGGTTGGTGGACTCAAACTGCAGGCCTTCCGGTTAGCTGCTGAAGGCTTAACCGTTGCACCACCAAGGTTCATAAAAAATAACCGATTAAACATCATTGATTGAGTAACATGGGGGGCATATAGAAATCATCTTAGCCATGATCCCAACATCCTCCAGAAGCAGGCAGGGATAGACAGATTTATCGCATGGCTTGATGGGCTAGAGGGGAGGGAGCTCAGCACCGGGAGACTGAGAAGCTGGATTCTAGTCCCGGTTCAACCGTGAGTTGGGGATATGGCCCGAGACATGTTGCATAAACATATTTACACCTTAGTTGCTGTGTGTAGCTGTGGACCTGCCTTATGGAGTAGTTGTGTGGACCAACTTGGAAGATGCATATTTGAAAATATGAAGGATAAAAGAGAGGTAAAGTGAGACTCTAGTGCAGTGGCTCTCAACCTTCTTAATGCCGCAACCCTTTAATCCAGTTACTCATGTTGTGGTGAACCCACCCCCCCACCATAAAAGTATTTTCTTTGCTACTTCATAATTATAATTTTGCTACTGTTATGAACTGTAATGTAAATATCAGATATGCAGTATGTATTTTCATTGTTACCAATTGAACATAATTAAACATACCGTATATACTCATATATAAGTGTTTGTCCGTACATTTTTAATGCAGTTTTTGTGGTAAAATTAGGTGCCTAGGCTGATATTTGGGTCAGCTTATATTTGAGTGTATATGGTAATTAAAGCATCGTGATTGATCACAAAGCAATATGTAATTGTATATTGTGAAATGTTTGTGTTTTTCGATGGCCTTAGGCAACCTCTGTGAAAAGGTCGTTCGACCCATAGATTGAGAACCGCTGCTCTAGAGGAATAAGGACTCCTGGTTAGAAATGATGCTTATTTTGAGCATAGCTGACGTGTGCTGAAACTACATTTACTCAGATTTAAAGTCTCTTAGCATGGTAGAAGTGTTTGGGATCTTGTAAAGTAGAGGGAGACTGGAGATAGGGATTTGAGTCAGGGGACAGAAATGTGAACTCTGAGCAAGAGAATGGTATTTGGGCAATGAGAAGGCTCAGACTCCTTTGAAAGATTTTGAAAGATGGACAGATGCTGGTGACCACCTAGCTAGGAAGGGCAGGGCTGAGTCCAAGAAGATGGAATTTTGAATTCATTTATTAATTTGGCTTGCATTTTTAAAATGAGGTAGAAGATGAGTCACAATCAGGAGAAACTCTCTGACAACCGTGGCTTGTCTGTAAAGGGCTGGAGGGTGCGGTCACAGGCACTGGCTTTGTCCTGTAGCTGTCGGAAGCGAGCCTTTGCCAGGGGTGTCGTAGAGGAGCTTGCCGCATATTGTGCAGGTTTGAACTAGACACACGGAGACGGTTTCCCTGTCTCTGTGTGTCCATGTTTTGCGAGTTTTGATCTGGTTACCTGGGAGAATGGGTTTGGCTCGAATAGGAACAAGGCAATTCGGAAGGGAGGTGGATTGGCGTGCCACGTTGTTTGCTCCACTCCAGATTGTGGTACATGATCCTGTTTTATAGGATAATGTGATGCTTCCCTTTAATTGCTGATTTTCTTACTGGCATTGTTTCTCGGACCTTCATTAACTATGTCTCTCTGCCGTTCTGTCTGCTAGAATCGTGTCCTATCTTTAGGTGACTCCTACGCCTGAGCCCTGTCGGAGGCCAGAGGTGCTGAAGGACAGTTGTTAGGTCGTTGGCGATGCCCTCAAGTCAGCTCTACCTCACAGTGACTGCGTACAATAGGATGAAACTCCACCTGGTTCTGTGCAGGTCGCACAAGGGTTGCTAGCTAGAAGCCACTTGGGGAGCCACTGGGTGACTCCATCTCATTGAAGGTGAACCCCGATGCACTGCCTTTCTCCTTTACCAAACACGGTCGTCCTCCAGGGACTGCCCTCTCCTGATGGCATCTCCAGAGTCTTCAACCTTGCTCCTAAGGGGCATGCTGGCCACGCTTCTTCCAACACAGATTTGTCCGTTCTTTTGGCAGCTTGTGGTCCCAAAAGAACAGGAGACCTGCCTGGTTAGAATTACAGTGGTAAGAAACTTGGGATTGGAGTGAGACCAACCTTAATTTGTGTCCTAGAGCCTCTGCTTACTCTGTGCCCCTGGGTGGGCTCCTGAATTTCTCTAAGACTTGCTCTGGTTTGTTCTTTTTTCCCCTCCACAACTGAAAATTAGCCTAAGAGTATAATTTATTAAGAGTTGGAGCAGGGTGGTAATAGCTTATATTAGTTTAGGCCTATCTACAGTCACTATGTTACTTTTCATTCATTCTCTTACTTAATCCTTACTTTGAGACCCATCGTTGTTAACTGCTACTCACTTGGCCCCTGACTCACGTGGACACCAGTGACAAGAACTGAACACTGCCCTGTGCTCATGACCATCCTCATGAATGCTTATGGATTGCACTGCTGTGATCCAGAGTTCTCATTGGCTGCTATTTAGAACCAGATCAACTGCCTCCGTCTGGAAGCTTGACTGAATGAAACCTGTTTAGCAGTCACAGGCTTCCGTGCACTGACAGGTAGTGCTGGAGCCCGGGGTGCATAGGCTGGGTTAGTCCCAGGGAGGTCTCCTAAAAGGAAAGCAAGAACTCTACCACTAATGGCTGGCCCTAAACCACTGTTGTAGGACCTAGCAGAGCAAGGATTTGAACCGAGGTTGAATGACTACTGAATCGGAGCCCTTAATCATGGAAAGCTCTGCCACCTTCCAAATGGCAGTCGTTCTCTGAAAATCTGAAAGCCCTACTAACCCACCTCAGATGAGTTCCTCCTTCCAGCATCTGCCTCTAATGAGAAACGTGTAGCTTTATTTGGCACTTGCTTTATCCCACCTTTAGTTGACAGTTAATTTTAGCCATTTTTACATATGTCCCTGATCTTTATTAAGTTACACGCTTTTAAATGCAAGGGTTGTGCTCACCCGTGTGTTTTTCTTCCAATGTACATGAAACCCAAACCCAACCCATTGCCCTTGAATGAGAGTCCAAGCAGAGCACCCTGCAGGCGGAGGAGAACTGCCCCAGGGGGCGTCCGAGGCCCGGTCGGCTATGTCTTTTTCCCAGGGGGTGGCTGCTGGGTCTGAACTGCGGCCCATTCTCTTAACAGCCAAGCGCTTAGCCGTTGCGCCACCCAGAACTCCTCATTCATAACTGCCTTCAATACTAATCTGTTGGGAAGAAAGGATATGAAAAGTTCACTCTTTCCCTAGGGACACTCTGAGTCACTTGGTGGCGTGAGGTCACCTTTGCCTTTCTGTGACAGAAATAGACAGAGTGGAGTGCCAGGAGTACGGTGTGCAGCAGATATGAAATATGATCATTTAAAGTAATGAAAGAGTGTCACTTAGTCTAATTGTGGCCCCTCTATCACCTCCATCTACCAAGAGAAAAAAAAGAAAAGGAAGGTTGTACAAACAGAAGTGTTCTTTGCCTCATTCAATTGGCTTGTTTATGATACCTGGAATTGAACGAGACAAGAAATAAAGTACCAGGAACCAGGTCTTCCTTGCCTCTGGGTGTCCAATCCGGCATGCTGTTCCCATTCAGCCTTCCCTGTTCCTCACACTGACGCCTTTGTTGAGAAGGCAGGCAGTATATTAGATCCCTGTGGTCATGCTTGTTTGGATTTTCTGGTGTCTTTGTTATAGGGCTTGGGGGAGCCCCTAGGTTGGAGGTTCAAACCCACCCAGAGACCCCTTGGAAGAAAGGGCTGGTTATCAACTTCTGAACTATTAGCCATTGACATCCTTAAGGAGTGAGTGCAATATTCCTCTGACCAGAGGGGGCAGCCACGAGACAGAATCAACTAGGAGGCAGTTGGTTGGTTGGTTGGTTGATTTAGGGGAAGCTGGGAAGGCAGGTCAGGAGTCTCTGGGAGTGAATCTCCTAGGGGCCCGTAAGCAAGAAGAGTAGGCCCTCTATGTGTTCTTCATTCCATGCTGCCACACCTGAGATTAAAAAAAGGACATTCCCTGGCCCCTTGGGTATCCATAGCGGGTGCAAGCAAGACTCCCAGCCCTGAATGCGTATATACTGTATTTCCAAGAACGCTTTGGAAGGAGTCAACTGACCTATAGTATGAAGTCGCATAACAGTAACCATCCTGTTGTTAACAGTGACAATATACCGAGTATTTCATATCTGTCAAAGCAATGTTACACGAAGTGCCTCACGCTCTTGTTTGTTTGGAAACAGCCCATGGAGGCTGAATAGGAGGAATTGCGGAACTGCGTTTGTCTGTTCAATGAAAGGCCGTTAGCTGTTTTTCTCATTTTGTTCTGAGTTCCTGGGTTCAATCAGTGGCTCGGCAGTTCCGTCTTCACATTTTGATCTGCAGGCTGGGCAGCCTCAGGCATCCGAGACAACCAAGGTTTCAGGGTGTTCGCGGAAAGGGGCCCCCATGTCAGCAGCATCAAGGCCCACCACTGTGCTGAGGCCTTAGGCCATCATTCCAGTGCCAAAGACTCTGGTCCTCAGCTCATAGCAGAGTGTATGCATGGGCACCACGTGCATGTCCTGAGAGTGTCCCCTAAATGCTCCCCTGTACTGACACAGCCAACTCCCACAGCCACCCTGGAACCTAGGTACCACGATCAACCCACATTTGATGGATGAGGGCTTAGAACAGCGGGGGTCAGTTCCACCTCCAGGAAGGGGCCAGCTCCGGTTTCCCAGGTCTGCTGCCACAGCCCCATGCTCCAAAGTCTC
Organism: Echinops telfairi; assembly: GCF_000313985.2. Classification (NCBI taxonomy): domain Eukaryota; kingdom Metazoa; phylum Chordata; class Mammalia; order Afrosoricida; family Tenrecidae; genus Echinops; species Echinops telfairi. Next base: position 3,764,700 of record NW_022111324.1, read on the forward strand.
ACATACAATACCTCCGACAGACATTTCCCACCGTGTCCATTCAGTGCGAGGGACAGTGTCCAGCTCTACCAAGAAGACCCAGAAATGTCACAGCCCAGCTGACCAAGCACGTCTGTAGGATCGCCCTGCTATCTCCCACGTAGCCGTGGGTCCAATCAGCAGCGATGATAAACGATTTGGCTCACGAAGAGGAGGTCACAGACTCTCCATAAACCCGTGTCGGGTCTCTCTCGGTGTCTAAGGAAGCCAGATGGAAATATAAACATGTTCTTCAAAGGTTCCTCTCCAGAATGATGAGAACAAAACCAATGTTGATAAAGCCCCAGGAACCTGGAGACCAGGCAGCTTCCCAGTGATTGATTTCTCCCAAGTTAATGTCTCCCTGCACTGCTGCCTGCGCCTTGGTTCCCGAAGCTCTGTTCCCTGGGCGTCTCCCCTAGAACAAAGGTGGCACACCCGGAGACGGCCTCGCACCTCCTCGCTGGACTCTTGCTCCAGAAAAGATGGTGCTAATGTGCCCGGTCCCCTGCCCTACGAATGAGGTTGTGCACACGCGCTTGCGGCTGGGCGGTGGCAGGCAGAGAGGAGGGTCGCAGGCAATCTTGTTCCTCCATGAAAGCACATGGGAATGAAGATGGGGAGGGTGGGGATGGGGTGCCGGTGGTCAGGAGGAGCGCGGACAGGGGTGGGGGGGTGGCGGGTGGCAGGAAATCACTTCTTTGTCTGAGAGGGAAACGGCGGCTCTCCCTCAGGTCTGTTGGGTGAGAGGGAAGATTCTTCTCTTCTGGGCTTCCAGGCCCGCCCCCACCCCCGCATTCCCTTTTATATTTCTCCCTTTGTAGAATAATATAAAATAAAAAAGCCCAGCAGAAAGGGAGCTGTGATGCTGTCGTCCCCGGCGTTGATGTTATTTATTTTCCTCAGTTGCTGCTCTGGAAGCCCGGAGTTGACAGAGCGGTTTTGTAGAATAGAAACATTATAGACTGTTACTGTCAGAGTGTTAAATGTGATGGATAGAGAAATAGAGGCGAAGGAGGGGACTTAATACTGAGAGCCAGGGTGCTCATGGGAAAATAAACCATCCGCATATAAGAAATGAATGAGGTAATGTGGCGGGAGGTAATGGGCTTTCGCAACATGCCGGAACAGGGATGCTTATTACAGGGTGTGCTTAACCCTTGGCATGCTGATTTCCCTTTGTGGGTTCCAGGGCTTGTCGCGGGTCCCTCTGTGGGAGCATGTGTGTGGCTTTTCTGCAGGCAGTGATGCAGGCGTGCTCGGAGGAGGGAGACAAACGTGTTCTTAATAATGCTAGATTAGCAGCCTGTACAGCCGAGAGCCTTGGCAGCTCCTGAGGGGCGAGGGATCCTGTGGCCGTGTGAGACAGAACACGCCATGCTTGCTGGGCCACAGGAAACAGGGAGGGCCCGTAGAGGGAGCGCAGGAGGCCCTGCTGATTTCTCCATTGAAGACTTAGTGTGCCCTAGTGTCTTGGGAGAGAAGGAGATCCATGATATTTGGCTCCCAATATAGTGGCCCCAGGAGATCCCAAATGCCCAGCTGTTTATCCACTCCTCAAAAGGTGGGTGATGACGTTGCTTGAGGGTGGAAGAGAGAGCGAGACAAGACAGTGACCAACCTTCTTTCTCCTCACCTAGTGCAATGCAGGATCTGGGAATCATAGCATTGTCCATATCAGGTGGAGACCCGGCCTCCACTGGGGTGATTGAAGGCAGCTCACGCGTGCGAGGTGGGCTATGCGGTGAGTGCCCGGAGTGGTGTTGCCAGCTCAACAAGCGGGGCACGTTCCCCTGCTGCCGGTTCCTGGGCCCTCCTCACCCATCTCTACATCCTGGTAGTGGTCAGCACCATGCCTTGAACAGGTGGGACGTTTTAGGAAGTTTAGGAAATTCTGTTGATAGGGCCTTCTTCCAACTCTATTATCTGCTGGGTGACACTGGGTGCTAGTTTCCTCATCTATAACCCGGCTATAGGAATATGAAAAATAATCAGGCTTAATAAAGTGTTGGCAGGCTCTCTGACATTGTGCACATGGCAAAGTGTCATCACAATTTCTGTGGTTAGTGTATTATGGGCCCAGCACGCTTCCGCTGTGCCACTCTGCTAGACGTGGTTAGTATGTTAAATAAAAAAGAGGAAGCATACTAAATGTTAAGGTGAAGAACTTCACCCAGGAAATTGTGTTTTCAAGCCAACTGCTTCCCATGCCTTTGCGAAAACATTGCTATTCTTGTTTGATGTTCCTTTTGGCCACACCACTTGCAAGGTTGGTCATAGCAGCCAAGATACAGCCTTGGTGGTTGTATGTTTGGTGGGTCTGGGGTCAGTGGAAGCTGAGGCTGCCCAGACAGGGGACTATGACCACCTCAGACCCTTGGTACGACTTCTCCCATTTCAGGATCTCGCAGAATCCCTGACTTTTGGGGTTGGAGGGGGTCTTCAAGAATGCTCATCATTGGACTTGGTGTAGTTTGAAATGCTTTCCCGCTGAAGCACAGCTCCCATCCGCAGCAGCTCCTGGATCTTCCTCTGGAGTGCTTCCTTATACGGCACCCATCACTTCATCCTTTGCTGCCTGTGAAACCGTGCCACCCACTTTCCCTGTGCGTCCAGTAGTGATAAGACAGGCCAGACCCTGGGGCGGGATGGGGGTGCGGTTGAAAGTGACAGTTGCTTTTTGGACACACTCTGCATTTCCTTGGGAGCAGAAGGAGCCAGGCTGATTGGCTTCCCAGTATATCTAGATTCCAGCTCTCAGGTAAGCATGAGAGGCTGGTCCTACCTCTCCACTCCTTTGCCGATTTCTGTTTCTCCCTCGGAGGTCCATGCCTGACCCAGTGAGGTTGGTCTCTGGTTCCATTTTTCTTGCCCCTCTCTTTGCTCCTCGTGCTGTGCACCCCTTCTTCTGTTTGTCCCTATGATCATCGAGCCTCTGACGATCCTGCCAGCGTTGCTTCTTACTCTTCCCACTAGTTTGTATGGATTTTCCCTCTTTAATGACTCAAATAGGTGCTGCTGCCGGTAACCGCAGACTCTATGCAGTCTTTGGTGCTTCTCGGATTATTCCACACGAGACTAGTGCGAAAAAGTTCTTGGGAAAACAGCGATGTCCTTTGTGTATTTTTCCTTTAGAATTGACCTCTCACCTCCCTCTTTTCCCACCATCCATCACTCATTTCATGACAAGGCTTCTTCTAATCCCTGGTTTTCTTTTTATTTCTTTCTGGTCATGCTACTAGATTAGCAGTTCCTTGGAGTAGCCTGTTGTTTTAATTCTTCAATTTATTGGGGCTTTTTCAGAATAGCAGCAGCAATACAAATAATTCCCTTCCTCCCTTTGTCAGCTCTGCCTGCTCAGACGTCCTTACATCCAGCCTTGGGTAATTGGCATAGAAATAAATGCCATATGTAAATGAAACGTGGAACCAACCCAGGGCAGCATCTTGTTTCTCATGAAAATGATATCGTTAGCACACTCAAGGAAGCAGAACTTGAAGAATAAATGAGGCGATCTGTGCAAAGGCTCTACCAGGTGCGGGATACCTGGTTGACCTCAGAAGTCGCTGGTAGTAGCAGCGGTGGTGGCAGTAGTCATGATAGTGTTGGTGGTGGTGTTTGTGGTAACTTGTTGCCTTTGAGTGGATTCTGACTCATAGTAACCCTGTAAGACAAGGTCGGACTGGCCCATAGATTTCTTAGCTAATATCTTCCTGGGACTAGACTGTTACCTTTTCCTCCTGGCGGCGGTGGTAGTAGTAATAGTAATCATAATTGCCATCTGGAAGTAATAGTCGTAATACTGCTTAATGCCTACTGCCCTCCCATTTCTGCGCCATCGGTACTTTGGTAGAATTCCGCAGGTAGTGATGAAAGCTGCAAGTTGAGGACCAATGACCTCAAGCTCGCTGAACAGTTAGTAAGCTTGGATTCCTCAGACCCTTGTGCCCCTTACTGGCCCCTTCCGGGACTCCTGCAGTCCAAGCCTAATTCCTTCAAATATGTTACCATGAAGGCCCTATTTCTGGGTTCATGAGGGCGGATGCTTCTGGAGCTAGGTAGGTACAAATCCTTGGGTGCCCTTGACATCTCTAGAGGACAATTAGAGGTGAGTTGGCCACTTCTGGATAGAGCAAGTGGTGTGGGGCAGGTAGAATGGCTACAGAGGGCAAGAAAAAAGTCAATGGGACAAAGAGCATCCTCTTCTCTGTCAATCAGTTATTACTCCCAATTCTCACTGCTATAGGCCCCAACATAAAGCCATTCTTTTAGCTTAAGTGTTATCTTAGAAATGCATGTGTTAGAAGCGCATGGTGAGTCCAGGCAGTGGCCTTTCACCTCTGGAAAGGGAGCGTGGTTGGGTGTCAGGAAGGGAAACGCTAGAGCAGTTCGTTTATCAAGGTCAGTGCCTCTCAAGAATCTCTTTGGGGTACTTTACCCACGCAGATTCACAGACCTCCTGTCAGCAGGGTGACGTGGGCACCTGCGTGTTATCACCTCTTCTGATGACGTCTTGGAACACAACACGTCTCTTCAGTGCCTACAGACCGCTGACTCCCCACCTCTCCCTCGGCGATGTTCTCCCGACTGGTCGGAAGGCTGCTGGTTCCCTACCGGTAGTTTGCACACATTGTTTATTATGTGCTTATCTGACGTATGTGCTTACGTCAGAGGCACCTGTTAAAAAATAGGCGATGCCCAGGCTGATGCATGGCATCAAGCACCTGTTTAAATGCAGACCATTTTATTTACAACGTGAGCGACCCACAGAAAGGGCCTGAAGAGGACATGGAGAGAGGGAGAATTTCGGACAGACGGGGGTGCCGTGGGCGGCTGCCAGGGAGGGAAGGCGCAGGGAGACCCCCGTGAGACTGGCTGCTTGAAGGAGTTGTGCGTTGAGGGGGCAGGAAAGGAGGACTCAGGGCCACAGGGCCACGCGGTACCCACGTACATCTCATCTCCCTGCGGACTCCCCTCAACCTAACCCCATTTCAACTGACAACAGCCCATTCGTCAGGAGTGGCAGCCTGCGTGAGGCAGGTTGGGTGTCTGCCCCTGCTTGATCAACACCCTGGCTTCCCTCCCTGCCTGCTCATCAGAGCTGGAGAAACTAGCTGTTTGTGCTAGCCAGACACCCGGCTTTCTGCAGGAAACCAAGAAGCACAGGCACTGGCAGAGCCCAGTGAGGCTGGCCTGCCTCCTCCCTTTCTGCAGCCCCTTCTGCACCGAGATCCAACAGCACCCAGGAGGACCGAACCGCTGTGTTCCAGCAGTCGCTGGCGTTCAGAGCATCTTTCCCACAAATCTCTTTTTATTGACGTTTTCTCCAATTTAACCATCCCTGAATTGCATTTGAATCAGTTGAGAGAAAGAGGAGGAAGGGGTGGGGAGGAGGTTCCTACCCCAACCCCCCTTCTGCCGCTCTTGAAAAAGCAGCTCACAACCAGCTTTATTTGGTAAAATGCTGCAATAGATGCTTGTCAGAAATAATTTATTCCTGTTAGCTGTAATCTGAAGGAAAACAGATACAAGTCCTATAGTTAAAAAAAAAAGAGTAAAGTAGGCTTGCTTTCGCTGACAGTACAAAGGTGTCATATACAAGAAGGATTGACACAGACCAAGGGGTCTTGTGGGAAATATGATAATAACTATAAAGAAGACAGATTATTCCCCAGTTGCCAACATTCAAACCTTTTTACAGTCAGTTCAAACATATAAAACTTTATTGCTCTAGCAGAAAGGGGAACAATTTCTGGTTGCACAGCTTTCCCAGGGCTGGGTTTATACTGTCTGTGTTATTGCTCTATAGTGGCATTTTAAAGTTTATTGAACAAGACTTTTACAATTGAAGGAAGTATATAAAACTGTAAATTTATTAGATTTTTCAGGATAAGTGCCCTTTCTAGTTGTGCTCAAGAATTCGGAGCTATGAGAAACTGCTAGTTATAAGACTTATTAATATTAAAGACTGGGAGTGCGCACATTTTATACCTTAACTGATCTCAAAAATAATATTATTATATTACTGAACGCCAGTGCTTTGACACTATGGAAGTGGGCATGTGGATGGATGTGTAGCCACACGCAGGGCCCTGCGTAGTAGATGGGTTTATTTTTCACTGGCTGAAAAGTTAGCTTTTGTTACATCTGACTTTACTTGATTATAACAAGGTTGGTCAAGGTTAGTCCTCTCTTTGCTGGAGGATGACTCAGAGTGAAGTTTTTCCTCCTCAGGCCCCTCACTGATTTCCCAACTCTTCTCCCACCCCACCCGCAGGGCTGGGTGGTGGTTTTCAGGAGCACAGTTTCTGGTGAAGTAATGTGTTGAGTGTCCACAGGAAACAACTTTAGGCTTTTGTCAAACAAAAATACTGCTCACAAAAGTTCTCTTTGGTGTTTCACCACATCTCATTTTTCATTTCTTATTGGGAGGACCTCCTGCCTGTTCTTAGGGATGTTGTCATGTCTGTGAACATCTGCACCTGGGCTTCTTAGCCCTTGGCACGGTTGACCTTTTGCACCAGGTAACTCTTTGTAGGGGTGGCTGTCCTGCACATTGTAGGGATCATAGCACCAGCCTCGGGATATGCACACTGTACACCAATAGCTTCCCCTTCCCTCCAATGTAATAGCCCCAAATGTCTTCAGACGTTATCAAGGGGGTGAACTCGTCCCTGCGATTGAGAACCTCTCATCTTCAGAGTGCTAGACTACACTTTGGAAAAAATTATTGTGGGTTGTGTTTAATAACATTTTAAAAATAAATATATATTTTTAAAAGGCAGCCAGAAAGTCTGTAAGTAAACCTAATGTATGAAAACCTAGAGTTCCCAAGCTCAATGACTGGATGGTAGGATTGCTTATTTTTACAAATAGCTGATTGTAGACCTCATGTAAATAATATGTTCCCCCTGAAGAATGTAAGACATAACTCGGCTTTTTAAAACTTGACTTTTAATATTTGAAGACCATGGCACATCATAGTTGGTGGCAGCCTGTTTGACAACCAACATGGGAAGTGTGTGAAAATGAGTATGTGTACGTATGAGAAGGAATTGACTATGATTTCCATTTTATGTGATGATAAACCCCTTTATGTACTTACCTGTTTGATATGTTTGTATACACATGCAGAAGCATGTACATATAGGTACACATATAATAGTTGACTAAGCAGTAAAAGACTGAGAAGTATGGAGAATATTGTCTTATAATTTTTTTCATAGGACATGCTTCATTTTGAGGTGTCATTAGCTTGCTGTTAATTTTCATTTTATATTTTAGAATCTAAACAATAATTCTTCAGAAGGTTTTAGTAGCGGATACAAGAAAAACACTCAAAGATGTGGTTTCTAGCGTCCATTCATCTTCCTCCGACCTAAAGTCATGCAAGTAGTTACGTGTGAGTGGCACTTTGAGCTGGGATTCTGTGTTAATTTGTCTAATGGCCATAGCATTTACAGAAATAATTAAGCTAATATGTTTTCAAAAGAGATTACATTTTAATAAGCCTTTGGCTTTTGGCTGCTTGAGCTCTGGGGTTCTTTGCTTTATTATTATTTTGTTTCAATTGCAGGCACTTGGAGCTCCCTAAAGGTTATCCTGAGAGTATCTCAGGTCTGTTGCAAGTGGCAGTTCATTTTCACCCAGAGCCTCTGAGGGCGGGGCTGTGTCAGCCATGTGACTATGGTCCTTTCTCCTCTGCTTGTCATCTCTGTAGGACAATGGGCCCCTGCCGTGGGGATACAGCAGAATTTCCCCTTGTGCCACTATGAAATAGCCTTCAGAAGTATAGCCCATCTCTACTCACGGCTTTCTGGTGATAGAGTGGGTGAAAAGGATCTATGTGGAAAACCATTGTGTTGAACATTTGCTCGTGGATATAAGAAAGCTGTGGTGATCCTCGTAGTAAACCGGAGGATCTATTCACAATCAGCCCTGAAGTGCACCTGGCTGCCTTCAATCGTAATACATTCTCCTTTGTGTGTTTGTTTTGAGTGGCTATCCTCTATGCCAATGTGGTGCCCATATGCAATAACTGAGCCCCACCTGGATTCATGGAGTCACCTGGAAATGCCTGTCGAACCTGGGCTGTCAGTGGGTACACTAAGCTACCCCTCATCCCTGTAGAGCAGTGGTTCTCAGCCTTCCTAATGCCGCGACCCTTTCATACAGTTGCTCATGTTGTGGTGACCCTCCTACCATAAGATTATTTTTGTTGCTACTTCATAACTGTCATTCTGCTACTGTTATGAATCAGGCGACCCCTGTGAAAGGGTCATTGGAACCCCCAAAGGGGCCGTGACCCACAGGTTGAGAACCGCTGCTGTAGAGTGTCGCTGTAATACTTTACAAAGTTAGATAATATAACCTTAGATTAAAAATCATCAAGACAGCAGAAAGATTCACATACACTGAGCCAGGCACACATACGCAGTTGGGTACATTCACTAAGTAGACCCAGGGTGTACACCCAGGGAGTTGGGTATGTACCAGAGGCAGGCTTACATGCTCATGGAGTCAGGCACTCACATAGAGCTGGACACACACATGGTATCAGGCACACGCACATGAAGCTGGACACGTACGTACGAAGTTATCCCAACACAGTCAGGCATGTACATGGAGCCGGGTCATACGTGTACACAGCGTTGGGTACATGCACCCAGTTGGGCGTGCACATGATGTGATGGTGCAGAGGACAGATGCTGTTCAAGGGCCTTTCACCTCCAGGACTCCTGGTCCTACTTCGAGACACCATGGAGGAGGCAGCAGGAAAGCGATCTTACAAACCCCCCGCCCACCAGAAAAGCCTCTAAAGAAAACAAGAACTCCCTCCAGCCACAGCTAACTTCCTGGGAAGCTTTAGGTAGAAGACTGGGGTCCTGTCCTTGACCTGAGTTACTGGGCTGTCTCCGCAGGTTTGCGCTCTACGGCAGGGGTGGCACGGGGCTGTGGGTGCTTTGGCGGCTGACTGGGAAGGAGTGGGAACAACATAAACCAGCAAATGTCAGGGAAGTCAGCAAGCCCTGAATCTCTTATGAGGCCTTGCGTATTCTCATCACAGCTCCACTGACACTGAGATTGGAATACAGATTACGGGAAGGAGCGTCTGTGACATGAAGCCCAGGCTTAAATCTTCCCAAGGTTTTAACGTGCCTTTCCAGGTGAATATTTTGTTATTTTATTTGGCACCGTTCCCACAGGAGGCCAGGAAAGACAGTGTTGACTGAGTCTGGGGTAGGGTGTGTCTGGAGAAGGAAGAGATGAAAATAGTTTAATGGCTAGTGAGACTGGCACCTGTGTGTGTGTGTGTGTGGGGGGGGGTTAGAAAGAAAGACGAGCCCAGATCCCCTTGTAATCCTGCACCATATAAGACCTTGATGCTAAAATCCCAAGAGCTGTTTATGAATTCACTCCAGCTTCACAGCTAAGGGAAGGGAAGGGAATCAGAAACCCCCATGCTGAAATGAATTGGTGCTGAAGAGCTTGTCTTGGGAATGCAAATGGCTTTCAGAGTCCTCAAATGAGCTGCCCTTTGGGGCCCAGGAAAACCATCCCTGGAGGCTGAGCCAGGCAGTGAGAAGAGGTGGCCACGAGGCTCTGGTGCTGCTCCGAGGAGGGACCCAGGCCACCTGCAGAAATGGCATGTGGGCAAGAAGGAGGTTAGCCTGGGAGGTGGTCTTACCTCCCAGTGGTGAGGACGAAGGGACAGCCTTCTTTGGAGCTTCTCGCCTGAGACCAGAACACAAGCCGAGCCCATTGAGCTGCGGGCAGACCCCGGGCTTGCAGGGAGGCCCCTGGAGGGCAGGCCTGCCAGCTGCTTTGCTGGAGGATTGCTCAGTGGTGAGTAAGATAGTGGACTTCACTTTCCCGTGAGTCCCTGGGTTTCGTCGGTCCTGCGGGTTGGTGAGGGAGGCAGCGTGATGCGCAGCCATCATAGGACTAAGTGAGCACAGCAGGGGTGGGAGCTGGTGCTCTGGACCTGTCTTCCTTTTGGTCCAAGGCGGCTGAGTACTGTAATAGCTGCAGTAGGAGCAGATGTGGCTGAGCAAGGGCCCGTCATTCATTGAACAAACATTTATGGAATGATGGGACGTGCCCCTGTGCTCAGCTGTGTACGTCTGGTCCACTTGATATCACCACACCTCTGTGGCACTGGTGCAATGACCATCGCCATTTTTAGAGTTGGGGAAACTGAGTCCAAAGAAGTCATCTGGCCAGCATTGGCCAATGAGGTAGCACCAGATTTTGAACCCAGGTGTCTTCAAAGTATACTCATGCTTTCAGTACATCACGTTGGGTTGACTAGGTTGGACTGAATCCATTCCTTTATTTCAGCAGCTAGGGATGGGGTCCCGACAGTGTGCCATGTGCTGGTACTCGGGTGCAGACTGGAGGAGAGCAGCACCCCAGCTCTCCATGTGCCTCCCCATCATGGGGGCGCCCAGAAAACTGGCAGTGGCATTGGTATCGGAGATGCTTTGAGAAAGCCGGGCATGCATTTGTGGAGCCACCCACGTAATGCCATGGGGCCCCTGTAGCCATTAAGTACTACCCACACGGGGTCCCCGAGCAGCCTGTTTTCTTTCTGGTGAAGAGGACCCTTGAGTGGCAGAAAAGGGCTTTGATTGAAATGGAAAGCCACTCCTCCTGAGAAACAGGCCCAGCTGCTGCTTTGAGGAAACTCTGGTCTTGGGAGCCCGACGTGCTTTGAGAACAGAGCGTAGTCCGCCGAGACAGTGAATATAAGGAAAACCAAACAAACCGAAAGGGGGTAAAATCTTGAGGCTGTGGAAAGCTGACCGCTGGGCAGGCTCCCGGGTCCAGAGGGGGATTCTCGTGTTTCCAGGATGTTTTCAGATTCTGAGGGCTGTTTGGGAAAGAAGACTGTCACCCGGATACCTCGTCTGGGGAGGACTGAGCGTGCCCCCACACTGCCGCGTCTCACGCTGGTCTTTGGAGCAGACTCTTGATAAACCTGGAAGCACCCTGAGCCCTGCGTGTTGGGGGAGAGGAAGAGCTCAGGCAGGTGTTGAAAAGCCTTGAAAAAGGGAATTAAAACAAAAATGTGCCCGGGGCTCGTTTCAGCAGGCAGCTCCATTTCCCTCCTGTTGGTCTTTTGGGTTGGGTATGATGACAGAAACATACCCTTGGACTCATTGGGCAGTGAGAGAGCCGACGTCTTCAGGTGGCCTGAGCGGGGGCTGTGTCTTGTGGTGGGGCCCCCAAACCCACTGTCCCCAGTCAGCTGGAACTCTTAAGACAGAGCCCGGAAGACAGAGCAGAAGAGTCGCACCGGGTTTCCCAGGCTGGAAGCGGAGTGCCGCGCCCTTCGCCCGGGAAATGGCTGGTGGATTTGAACCACAGACTTCTCAGTCTGCAGTTTAACCCTGTATTGCTAGAGCTCCTTCGGAATGGCTGCCACATCTGCATGGGGCCACGGAAGGGGTGAGCTGAGTAGCAGGTGCCCTGGGGCTGGTGGACAAAGGTGGCCCCTGCCTGGCCGGGAGGAGACCCTGCAATCTGACAAGGGCCGCTGGGCCGGGGGGCTTAGCATGGTTTTTGAGGGTCAGATGAGCGCTTAGCTCAGGGCCTGACACAGGCTTAGGGCGTTTTCAAGATCGCCGTCGTTATTGGGTGCCATCTAGTCAGTGCCAATGCATCGCGACCTATGTACACCGCCCCGGCCCAGCCCCGCGGCCTCCTCACCGCGGTCCGGGTCATCCGTCTGAGGCCATGGTGGTGGCCCCTGTGCACATCCTCCGTCCTCGTCTTCCTTTTTGTCCAGGACTGGTCACCGTTAGGAGGGATTTCCTTTGGATTCGTGGATTCTTTGTTTGTTTTTTTAAACACCTTTTCTCCTCTCAGTTCTTGCCTTTGGTCTGAGTGAGCCTCTGGCATGGCATTTCTACTGGGGGACGTCTGCCATGTGGTCCCGTTTACTGAGGTTCTGGAGAAAGCAGGGCTGGAGCCGAGATTTTGCTGCAGAAGGAAGGAGCTGGGGAACTGAGGAGGGCAAGATGTGAGGCTGGCCAGCCGAGGGCAGAGCGGGCGACCGAGTTAAGGGTGTCTGGTGATTGCAAATAGGCTGAAGCCTGAATGGGGACTAGAAAAGGGAGTACCAGGTGGGGTGGATACCAGTGCTTGTCCCTGCGCGGGTCCCACCTGTGCCTTCGCGGGTCCCACCTGTGCCTGCTGACCCCATCTGGCCAGCCAGGTGTGAGTGCTCGTGTCACCAGGACACCGGCAGTGTCAGGAACAGCCAGGCAGGTGCCAGCACAAATGAGCCTGCTGCCGAGCGGAAGAGACGCCC
>NW_022111324.1:3777270-3830463 GCF_000313985.2 Echinops telfairi
CACACACACACACACACACACACACACACACACACACACACGTGATGCCAGCCAGCCTGGACTGAGCAGGCAGAGAGGAGAACCTTTTCTCCCACCCCACCTTTTCTCCTCATACTTTTCCCTCTTCGCTCTACTTGAGAAACTAGTTTGTCACCACGTGCAGCGTGGGGAGAGAGAGGGGGTTGTGGAAGTTGCTTTGTGGATACAAAAGCCCCACAAGTGGGGGCCTGCCCCCCACCAACTTCATCTCCGTGACGGCTGTGTCTGCGTGCAGGAGGGGGAGGGAATGCTTGACACGCTCCTGCAGACACACGCAGACGGTGTGCTGAGACCCTGCTGTGGGCGGTGGGGCCCCTGAAAGGAGGCATCCGGAGGGTGGAGGGTCTCTGAAGTGGCATGGCTGGGGGTCAGGTGAGGCCCAGATCATGCTGGTGGAGAGGGCAGGCTATTGACATAGAATTGGGGGCTGAAGAGCAAACCCAACAGTGTTATTTGGCTCTTCCCCCATCCCTTGTGCTGTGTTACTGGTTTTTCCTTTTAAGAGAATCAGAAGGGTCCCATCTGCCTTTGAGGGAAGGGTCCTGCTTGGTGACTGGTAACATCTGGGGTACCCCCCCACCCACCCCAGTTCGTTATGCCACCCAGAATGTCAAAGCAGCTTAGGCACTGGAAACCAGGGAAGGGAGAAGGGATTTGAGAGAGAGAGAGAGGCCCTGCTGCCAATCGGACAGTTCTCTGTCTACTGTCTGCAGGCTGCTGCTACCCGCTCGTTACAATTAAAATGAAGTGTCCGTCAGCGGCTATCTTCTCTGTGTGGCCCATATGTTTCTGAGCTGATACTGTCCGGATTATTCTGTTCGGGAAAACGATAACGGCTGTTTATAACCTTGGCAAAGACTGAGGCCTAATCAGGCTGGAGCACATTTTCACCGACTGGCTGATAGCAGCCTTATCGCTGGGGAGAGATAGGCCAAAATAAGCAGATTTGTGATCACAGGAGCCTAATCGAGTGGTACACACTCTGGCCCGGGCTTTATTTTTAGATTCCCTTTCCCCCGGTTGGTATCAGAAGGCGCAGAGGGAGGAGGTGGGGTGGTGGCGGTGATGTGTGCCCCCCATGGGGGTCAGAGTGAGACGAGGGATGTTAGTCAACACTCCAGGCAGAGGGTCAGCCCAGCTTCCAGTGCTCCTGGCTCCCTCCAAATGAGGGAGCGCACTCGCAGGGCCTGGGAGACAAAGGGAGGGAAGTGACTGTGCTTCCTGCCTGGTGTGTGGCCGCAGCCCGCTCTGCCCAGCGTCTCCTTGCTGCTGGGGCCTCCAGCTGGTCAGGCTGGCTAGGTGCTGGGTTCCCAGTGCTGGGGTCTCTCCACGCCTTCTGCTGCTGTAGCATCCTTGGGTGGGAGATTGCAGTGGGGGGGGGGGTGCCTTCCTGGCATCATCCCTCCCCACAATGACTTTTCCTGACCACATCTCATCCTCCTATACATGTTCTTGTAGGCCAGACGATGGCTTTAGGGAGAAGAGAGAAACGCAGGCCCAGGAGTGTGTAGAAGGGGACATTGTTTGTGGCACTGGGGAGGGGCGTGTATGTGTGTGCAAACTGATGTCCCCATGTAGTCATTGCTTCCTGGATGACACTAGAGGCCCCAGGGAGGAGTTGTAACTTTCGAGAGAGGCGCCCTGATGGCTACCTCTTTGTAAAATCTGCAAGGAAAGGCCTGTCCAGTCCTGGGGTGGTCATTGGTAGTGGCTGTTGAGTTCATGCCTGCTGCGCAGGGACCCCATGCACCGTGAATCACAACGCTGTCAGTGCTGTGCCCGCAGCAGCGGCAGTTGGGGATGGGAGGGTTGTGATCGACGGGGTTTTCTATGACTGATTTTTGGAATGTGGTCTCTGGCCTTTCTTCCTAGTCTGCCTTAGCCTGGAAGTTCTCCCAAAGCCTTTATCGGTAAGCTCTGCCCAGTGACAGAAGGGTGATGGCTGGAGGTGCACTGGCTGGACTTGACATTGAAATCACCCACTGGGGAAGAGAGAGCTGATAGGTCGAAGCCAAAGCTGCAGCTTGCATTTGGTCCCAAACCCTTATGGTCCAAATGGACCTTGACATACATGTGGCTCTAGACTAGAACACCTATGGTGAGGAACAAAGATCACACACACACACACACACACACACACACTTTTGCATAGATATAACTTTTGTGTAGATATAACTTTGTATACACACACACACATGCTCAAGCATGTGAGGAAAATAAAGGAGGTACGAGGTATGACACAGTACACCACAATTGCTGTACAAAGACGAGGAAGCTCAAAAATCTTGTTTGTGTTAAACAGTGAAGTCCCGTGGGGGTTTCTGTTTTTCTTGTCCTGGTCCATGGCTGTCCTGAAGTGCTCTGTGTTCTCCACTGCCACTGTGATTAGGCCTCCACTGCCTCCCGTCTCCCCACCCTCCTGGCTCTCCGTGTAGCTGCCTGGTCGATGAGTCACTGCCGTCACCTTCCTAAGACTGAGCAAATAGAATCACATGGTGGGAACGAGGGACAAGGGACCAGTTGCTTGGCAGTGGGAGGCATGTTCAGGGGAACCCGGATTGGATTGAAGCAGGCAGTAAGCATTGGGACCAGTATTGTGCTAATCCATTTACCAAACCCAAACCCCCAGCCATCCAGTGGATTCCAACTCTCTAAGACAGAGGAGAAAGACTCCGCAGACTTCCCAAGGCTGGAGGGAGAATGTACCACATCGTGCCCTGCAAGGGGCAAATTTTGTAGTTGGCAGCTGAGCACTTTAACTACTGACCTAGCAGGGTGCTTGCCTGTGCGTCAAGGACCCAAAAATAAATTAAGAGGAGAAAATTGCTAAGGTCAAAGGATATGCTAGAGTGGGAAGGGAAGCCTTTATATTTCATGTTTATATTTACATATCATGTGCATGATTTCATAGCTCACGTGCTGCAAAATTGCCAGCTGATTTGGCCACGTGAGAAGAATCAGCCAAGTTCCAAGAGAATTTTTCAAGGCTGGTTCAAACTGTAATACAGTTATTAAATAGATTTTGTTGGTTCATTTTTGTTTAATTAACATTGAGGTTTCACTGTACTACCTTTCGTCTTTGGGGAACTCAGTTTTAGATAGACTGACTGGAAACTCTCTTGATGAATGCTTTACATTCTCTGGGGATCTCTTTGACGTTCTCATAGAATTCTTGGTAAGATGGAAAGCGGAAGGGGGGTGATCTCGTTCAAGCCTCTCATCGTTTAGTGAACCTTTTAGGAAGTGCTCTCTACCCAGAGATGGGACCCCATTTGTCAAGTCGTGCACAGACCGCCTGCATTGCGTTTGGAACGTTTCCTCTCACAGGCTCTTGACCTGTGTGGTGGACCCTTAGCCCGGGCTACAAGGGAAGAAAGGTAGACTTCAGTTCACGTTGACTTAGTCCTTAAGCTGGCAGACCCCAAGCAGAGGGCCACAGAAGAAGACATGGTCACAAGGAGGCCTCACTCTCCTCTGAGAAGTAAAACCACAACGGCCAACGGAATGGAATCGCTTCCCTATCGTTTTAGGTTGGACTTCTTATTCAAGTGACAATTCATATTAAAAACCCATGCACTTTGGCAAGAGTTTGTGTGCTTTTTGTGCTAACCACCAAATCTTATTGGCCAAGTGTGTTGGGACCATAGGCTCATAGAACTGGAAGGACCCGCTCCAAAGACTACACCCTGGTTTTGTACATGAGGAAATCATTGCCCAAGAGAGGGGTCTACAGCTGCCCCAGTAGTCTGAGCCAAGTTTAGAACTAGGATTAGAACCTCTTAGCTCAGTGCTTTTTCATCTTTTTGATGACTATATTATGATTCTGTTGTCGGATGAACCACTTAAAATAAATCCCTTAACTGTCCATGCCACTGTTTATTCATCTGTAAAATGAGCATTGTAATTTCCCAATTGATTTTTAAGTTCCTCGAGAGCTGGGATTGTGCCATTCATCTCAGTATTTCCCTAGGCGCCTAACTCAGGCAGCGCTTTTGCACACAGAGCTGCTCAATACGTGTTGAATATTGAGTAGCTGAATGAATGAATGAATATGACTTTTAATTGGACTTTTCCAGTGATGACTCTTTCATTGAATGGTTTTTCTAAGTCATGTGTATATTCTTTCTCAGACACTCTTTCAGGAAAGAAGCAGCGAAAAATGATGACGCTGCTTTTGGTAGTGCGGATGAAGGACCTTTCGGTATTCAGAGGCCTGCTGATAATGGCGGGATGCTGTGCTTGTCTTCTTTACTCTTGCTTGTTCAGGAAGGTTTGTGAAGCCCTTGTCCATTGACTTAAAGGGTGTCTGTAGCAGAGGTCTGTTCAGTCTTAGCTGCTCAAGAACTCTCTCCATTAGATCACAATGGAATCTTTTCCTGAACCAGGAAGGGCAGTTTATACAGGTAATATGTCTTCGGCCATATCCTTGTGGTAGAATAACACTTGGGCTGTGGTAGGGACTTGATATCTATTTGGTATAAGAATGAATCAAATACAGATGGTTTTCTTGAATTGTCAGTCTTCAAAATATGTTGGACATTGGGCTGGATGGATGAGGGCTAAGTTCTCTTCCAAATACACAGGAGGATTTCATAACGTTTCATGGAAAAATTTCATTATGTTTTAATTCCATTTCCCCTTGAATTTGGTTATGTTCCCTCGTACATGTGAATTATCTCAGTCCCTTTCTCTGACGCAGACATCGTGACGGGGATAAAGTCTGCTTCTCAGAACATCAATCCTGTTGGTCAAATAAAGATCCACTGCACTGGAATGGAAGTCTACTTCTGAGGCAATTCATATTTCAAGTGTCTTCTCACTCTTGCGCCATGAGCCAAGCACCCACCCACAGAGGCCCATTCCCTGCTTAGGTTTGGAGAGGAGCGATCCCAGGAGGGTCAGGATCTAAGGCAGAGAAAAATTGGAGGTGGTGGTGGTTGGCGGTGGGGTTGACAACATCTTCTTTCATTGCTGTTGTTGTGAGGGTAACTTGCCTTTCAGAGGCATGGAACAGGCGTGTTTGGGTCATTAAATATAAAAGGATTCTGCTTATGGACTGTGCTTGCGAGATGTTTTCAGATTCTATGAAAGCAGGGTGTGTGGTGACTGCCAAGTAATGTCTTCATGCGTGTGTCTTTGTGCATGTTACCCACTAAAATCTCTGCAAGACAGTGGGTGCTCGGCCTCAAATGCTGCGGCATTTATCCCGGAGCACAAGTCTTCCATCGCTTGAGACTCCTGTGAGCCAAATGACTAATACGATCGTTACCTCCGTCGACATAATAGAAAACCTTACAATACTGACAAATCTTAGGCGCTTTCGTTCAAGACATAAGGTACAGAGGAAACCCAACCCAACCTGAGTGTCGGCCACAAGAATTTTGCACTGTGCCGTTTTCAGAACGGCAAATTGCAGTAGGGCTGATGAGAGGGCTTTTAGTCAGTCTGCAAGTTTTGATTCAGCCCTGCTTGGCGCCGGGTACTGAGTTAAAAGCCAGTCGTCGTCTAGTCGATGGCACTCCGTATGCCTCAGAGTAGAAGCGTGTGCAGTGGCAGCCTTTTCAGAAGGAGATCAGCAGGCTATCCTTCAGAGGTGCCTCCAGGTGGGCTTCAACTTCCACAGCTGAGTGTGCTAACCATTTGGACTACCCAGGGCATGTGGTACTGAGAATATAAAAAAAAAAAAAATTAATGACAAGACATATGTAATCCCTTTCTTATTAGATCTAAAAGCCATTCTTTTTATTTACTGAGCACATGCTGGGTGCCAAGAAGTACAATATGGTACAATATTGAACACAATTCAAATATTAAATACTGCTGTACCAACAATGGTTCGTTTTGGAGGCCCAGAACCATTCAGTTCCAGGGTGGTGGTGGTGGTGGTGGTGAATTGATGGTCAGGGAGAGGAGCTAGCATTAAGAATTGAAAACTTGGTTATAATTTGAGTCAGCAAACAGTAGAAGAATGGGTATTACACTCGAGCAAAACCAGGTAAGCAAAGGCAGAAGGTGGACAAGAGGATGCCATTTTTTGTAGTAGTTCTCTTTGTATTTCATTTTCCTACTGGAGGAAATCAAGGTTAGTGGTTTGCCACCACAGGAAGACCAGCGGAGGGTGAGGGGCATGAACGTGGTTGCCAGTGGGACACACTGTCCCTTCGACAGTCATCAGCATGGCATTCGAGTGGAGGGGTTTGGATGCCTTGAAAGCCTTAGGGTGAAAGTGTGGCATTGAGGTGATTCTTGGGAGACTCTGTGTCGGTCTGGTGTGTGCTGTGCTCAGAACCAGACTTGGGGAAGAGGTAGACCCTTCTTGGCCTTTGGGTAGATACAGGCAAGCCAGTGCAACCACTTCGGGGGAAAAAATCCTTGGGAAAGACCCCTTTTTTCTAGACTGAGCTCTGTGTAGGGTTGTCAGGCAGGTGTTCAAATAAATAATGCAGCTAAAAATACTTCCAGCAGCAGCTGGGAGTTCCTGTGAGTAGCTCTGGGATGGTGGGAGTACAGCATCCCAGCTACTTGGGCAGGTGTGCATTGGCTGCAGAAAGTTAGAACAAACACACTCTAGACACATCCCCTACGAGGACCTGGGCCTCATTTCTGACAGAGAAACAAAATGAAGCATTTATTTCATCCAGCTCTGCCTGGAAACAGGTGTGCCTTGGCTGAACGCCTCGGAGGTGGACCTGGAGGACGCATTGGTGAATGCTTCCCCACTAGGGGGAGACAGTGGTTGCCGAGCAGGCCTCGGCTCCAGATCCAGTTCTCTTCCATGGATAACACAGAATACCTAGGTCTCTATAGAAAGAAGACTGGTCCCTAATAAAAAACATCATGATGATAAAGTTGACTAGCTGTTTTTTATTAAGCACTGGTGTGTCAGAAGCCATACTGGCTTTTAAAGTTAATTCTCAAAAGGATATCAAAGTCTTTAACATCATCAACAGGCATATAGATTAAGAAACTTAGGCTCACTGTAGCTAAGTAACTTGGAAGGATCAAACCAACTCTCAGGCTGAGCTCTAGGGCTGAAAGTCAAACCCACATCTGCTGCTGAGCGGGGCATACCGTTGCTGTCGAGTTGACTTTGACTAGGTGACCCCAGGCATATCCCCGTGTAACGGAGTTTTGCGGAGTTTTCAAGCAGCTGATTTTTCAGAAATGGATCCCGGGAATTTCTTGTAAGGTGCCTCCAGATGGACTCAAACTTCTAACCTTCCAACCTTTCACTTAGCAACATCAACCCACAGACTCTTAAGTGAGGGATACCTGAGTGAAAATGCTAGTTGTGTTTCCTATGAGTTGGTTGGTAGTAGTGTGTTTACCTTGTTTGGCTCTAAACATGCTCATATATATAATAAGATTTCATGCTATTGATATGCTAGCTTATTCAAGGCAAATTTGGATAGTCTGGGTAGTTTTCAGAAAAGAATCTTGTCACCACCAACCACCAGAAAGACAACCATGCCCCGGTGACAAAAAGCCTTTACTGACAATTGGAAGTTCTCATTTGGATGATGCCCAGGGACTCCGTGGGCCTGCTTCTGAGTGGTCAGGACGACGGTGGCCTAAGTCAGTGTGAACACACACCTGTCAGACTGACCCTCGTGTGTGGGTTGAGGAGGAACCAGGAGCACTTAGGATTTGAGTGACCAATGTGGCCTTTAAAGTGTTTCTGTCAGGTCACTGTGCTGATTACTGACACATGATAACCGTTCATGTGATACTGACCTCGGAACACATGAATTGCCCACAAAACCCAGAATTGCCCAGGCTATGGGCATGGCCAGAGCCCATGGAAAAATGGTGTGGCGGCTGCATCTGACTTCCTGGAGTTTCACAAGGAGGTAAGAGGGTGACCATCAGCATCAGCCCAAGGCAGATGCCCATAAAGTAGAGGCCAGACTTATCTCAACGCTTCTAAACCTTTTTACCAGCTCTAACCCCTACCAGTTCTCCTATGGAATTCTCTACTCCTCTGCTGGGTTGGACACAGTACTTAGCCATCTAGAACTTGCCATTCTCCTGATTATGGGGTTGATTTGGGGAGTAGCAGGTTACAGTTCAGGGTCAGGAAGTGAGTCAGAGTATGGTTCTTTGATCTGGACAGCCTGTCCCCAGCCAAGCCCTTAGACAGTCCTCACATTGACCTTTCGTCCCTTCGCTGGTGTGTTAGTCTGGGTTGACTAGAGAAACAAATTCATAGATACTCATGTGCATAAGAAATAGCTTATATAAAAGAGCAATTGTATACTGAGAAAACATCCCAGCCCAGACTAGAGCTAGTCCTTAAGTTTGATATTAGCCCATATGTCCGATACCAGTCTATAAATTCCTATTCAGACTCGTGCAACACATGCAATGATGCCAAATGCAGGAAGATCACAGTCTCAGTGGGTGAGAGGTCTTGTGGATGTAGTGGCGGTGAAAACATCTCAGCACTGGCGTGGGTCCCCACGTGGTTCCTCCAGCTCCAGGGCTCTGGCTCCATCAGCGTAGCTCCATGTGGCTTGTCACCAGGAATGTCTCGCAGGGAGAGTGTGTGTTCCGCCTTCTGGGAGGAAGATAGGAGTTCCCAGAATCCTGAGGAGAAGGCCATGCCCACCTAGAGGCCTCATGGGCTATGACCTGATTGAGAGGCTAGACACCACCCCTTCACAAGGAGATTAAGTAACTGCCAGAGCTGTTCACTCCCTGTTTGTGAAAATGATACAAGCTTTCTTAGCGTTGCCAGTAAGTGCCTAGGGGCATCCTATTTTGCACCTAAGCTTTGGATCCAAGGTACTGATCTCTCTAGCTTCTTCAGCTGGCAAGCCTCGTAGCTTCTTCAGCTGGCAAGCCTCGTTCTGTAACAAATGCCCAGAGATACTGCTCTCTTGGTGCAAATTTCCTTCCTTATTCCAGTGTCAAAGAAGCCCATTGAGCCCTCCCGTGCTGGTCCCCTCGACTCTGTGTGCTGCTGCCATTTCTCTGCTGCTGCTTCTAGTCATCTCTGGTGTTAATAGCTCTCTCTGCCTCCGGGGTCTAGGGGATTCTTACTTGAGGGATCTTGGCTTCAAGGGATGGGGTCCACTTATAGCTTTTCTTTCTGGGTTGTAGTATCCCCCTTTTTGTGGTTCATTTTAAGCCTACAAGGATAGGAAAACTGACTAATCCTCTCGTTAGACTACCATACACTTTATTTGCATGGTCTCATCCTTGCGAGAGTACCATGGAATTTATTTGCATTATTAGCAAGCTGCATCGTCTCATTGGTGCACCATACGTCCTTCATTTGCATAGCCTATGCAGTACTTTTGTGGGAGTTAAGAGATCATGATGAAACAGGCTATATAAAGACCATCCAGCATAATCCTGGGCGTCTCTGCTGCTTGTGAGATCAAAGTTGAAGGTGGGTTACCTGGCTTACAGGTCAGCTGGGACTCAGACATGCTTTGGACTCCTTGACCATGTAGATATCATATTAAGATGGCAGAGATATTGAAAGACTCATTGTTATGGCAGGGACTAATTTAGAAGATAAATCTGTTTTGAGACTCTCAGGTTTCAAGGCTACTTTCAAATGAGTCACAATTAGAGTTTTTTGAAACTAAGATTGTAGTTGTGTTTTTCCAGTCTTTGCTGTTAATCCCTTCCCTCCAGTGGCATTGCATTTAGATTTGCTGTAAGAGGAAGGGCTAGCCTCAGGATCTGGCCAAATGACAACTCCTGGTTGATAACAAGTGTTTCAAAGTACTACCCACCCTTGCTCTCTGGCGATGACTCCGTCAGATATGATAAACTGAACAAAATCGGGGCTACCTAATGCTGAAAAGGAGCCATACCCAGGAAATCCAGCCTGTGAGGGAACAAATGGTCAGGTATAGGAGAAAGTAACTCAGCAAGGAGCCCGTTTTCTATCTGGTCTCGTTCAAGCTTGCCCTGAGGTAGAGCAAGGAGCCAGTCTTCTTTCTGTGCTTCATCTTGTTACAGGAAAGGTTGGGAAGCTAATCACGTGATGTCCAGGGTAAACTACAGACTGGCACTCTTGATTCCAAATATTATGAATTCTGTGATGAATGTACGACCAGAACTTGCACATAGAAGCGGTGGCCATTGGTATTGGTCTGAATATTCGAATGCTTTAGCACTTCATTGGAGTTGTAAGTAGAGTACTTCTAGGAAGCCGGGGAGTCAGTGGCTGGCATGTTAGAATTATCCAGGGTGCTTTTGCAAACTGTGCTTGCCCTGCATTGGAATTGCTCCAAGGGGAGGAGGCCTGGACAAGTGTAGTTTTGAAAAGCTCCCCAGGTGATTGTGGGCCATGCCCCACTGAATTGAGATGCCTTGCTTTTGATGATGGTACAGTGACCTTGTTTTTGGTCTTGGTCACTGAGCATGCCCACTGTGGCTCACGAGTGATGTTGTCGAACCTGGAGGTGTTCCAGCTCTGGGGCACATGTGGGGAGTGATGGGGTGTGCACCTGGGTGATGTGAGCCCGTGCACATGTGCAGTGGTTTTCTGAGGCTCACCCTCTGCTCCTGGCTTGCGGCGTGTGATCAGAGCGACGTGGACATGGCAACCCGGGCCAACTCGCTCTCCCCACTTCCTCTGCCTGCAAACAGAAGGCGCATCCTCAAGGTAAAGCTCTGAAAGCCCACACTGACCTTTTCGTAAAGCATTATAATCAAGTTGAACGTTTCCAGTTTAACCAGAAATGTTTGCCCCGTGGGAAAAATACTTCCCTACATGTTATGACAATTGATTCGGATTCTGAGGAACTAATTTGTATTGAATGCAAAATGTCCAGGCTTATGTGGAAGCTGGAAAGTCCCCATGTCCAGGCAGGCCCAACACTGTGTTTATCTTGTTGAGACAAGGGGAGCAATGAAAGATTGTGTTTTCTGTTTCAAAAAATCCTTCCTTCATTGTGCTGCATATTTTTCCCTTCCTACCCACCCCCCTCCTCCTGCCACAAACAGTTCTGTGGGTCTGATGACCACAGTCAATTTTGCAGATATCTGGGCTCGTGGGAAAATTCACCGTCTGGATTCTGAGCTCCCAGGTGCCAGAGCTTGCTGGATCTTTCGCTGTATGTGAAGTGCCCCTCTCCTAGTGCCAAGGATCCGTATGGGGACACACTGACCCTTCTGAGAGGTCCTGGGCAGCAGGAGTGACATTTTACACTCTGCAATCAAAGTTAGCATGTCGCTCCCCACATGATAGTCCTAGCCACAAAGGAAGCATTGCTCGAGGACCCAGGAGGCTTCCGACTTCATTTGGAAGAAGTCACAGAAACAAAAGCCGCTGCTTCTCAGGCAAACATCTGACATACGCTGAGCCCCTCAAGGGTGTCTCTGCAGTGCTCCCACCAGGGGGCTCACACGGAGCGATATTATCACTAGACCTTGAGTCCCCCCAACTCCAGGCCAGCTAACGAATTAGTCAGTGTTGTGTTTGGTTAAGGAGATGGTGAGATGCCTGTCAAGGAAGCAGCAGTGCCCAATGGAATGTTACGTGCCTGGCCCTGTGACCGATGCGTCTAAGGAAGGTGCTTCTTCTGCCCTGGAGCTGGGGTTGGCCTAGCGTGTCTGGGGTTTCTTCCTACTGTATGTCCACTGTGACTGGACCTTCACTGCAGCCAAAGACAAATGTCAGGAGACTTCTCTGAGCTGGAAGAGGAGGCGCTTCTCCCCAAAAGGGTGGCAGCTCATTTTCATTCATCCTGGCAACCAAATTCCATTGCCTCAAACCAGTAAGATGATGGCGGGAATGGTCAAGGCAAAGGTGTGGTCTTTCAGGTGTTTACTAATGCCAAGAGATTACAATACATAGTTGAGGGCTCATGGGAGACAGTCCACTTCTCTTTCTGAAATTTGCCTCTTGGCCTGGCCGTGCTGGGCACCCTTTCTGGTTTTCTGTGTGGTGGCAAGGTCAAGGAACCTGAGACTGATGCTCACGGCCTTTCTCCCCCAGGCCCCCGAGCAGTCATTTGGCCTGGCTGGATATCAAGTCTGAAGTGAGAGGTTCATAGATGTCTATCCTCAGTTCTCCACACTATCCGGAATTCTCTTTGGCACACTGCTCCAAATATCCGTGAGCCCATCTGCGAGCTTGGGTAGCAGTGCATTTCCCCCCTTCCTTCCTATACAGCAGAGGGAGTGGGGACATGATGACTTTTTTTCTGCCAAGGGCCATTTGGGTATTTATAACACCATTCCCAGGGCCATCTGGTCCAAGCTTTCATGAACTCACCCCTAATGTGATGGTGGGCATTGCTTCTCTTTGGTGAGGCATGTGCTGTTACCTGGTATCGATGATTTCTTTTTCTCAGGCCTCATATGAACCACCCGATGTCCCCCACTGTTAACATGCAGGGTCGCGAGTGGATGGAGGAGGGATAAAGATGTAAAGGCACACACTCTTGAATTCCTTGAGCTTCCGTGCTCTGCCGTGATGCGTCGGGTCACCCACCTTCACAATCATTTATCGAGTGTCCCATCCCCCACCGCCACTCTCCCGTGGGCTTATATTGGCATGCAAAAATCACGTTGTGAATCATGAACTCTGCTGTCTCGTTTCTCGTGTTAAACGCCTGCCGGGGAGCTGCTCCTTTCTCCAGCTGGCCCTGCCTCATCCCAGGGAGGAGGAGGGGGGTGCTAAGGAACTAGAGGGAGCACCCATTCCCCTGAAGTGCCTCATCTGTCCAAATTTGTTGAGCGTCCTTTTAGGTGACTGGCCCTAGTGTAGATAATGGGAATTCAACACAATCCTTGCCCACATGGGACTTCCATTCAAGTAAAGGAAAGAGGCAAGCTATATAACATGGTATAAAATGATACACTACCTGATATAAATTTACATAGCATTTGTTCATGAAATGTGTGTTTTTTTGTTTTGTTTTTTAAAGACAATTTGTCTTATAAAGCGATTGTCTGCCTTAACCCTGGCCAATTCTCAGCTCTGGTCTCCCTGCCAAGTGGTCCCTGCTCTGGCTGTCCTCGGTTAGAGAGACCCGTGGCACTCTAAGCTTGGACCCTGTAACTGGTTTCCATTGCTGATTCGGGCCACTGCCACTGCTCACCAGAGCTGTAATCTCGCCGTCTGCGATCAATGGGCGTGGGCCTCTCTCACTCGGATGCTCGTTTTTAATCCCCACTGCCTCCCCCGGTGTCATCCTGTGCCATTTTTCTTTATAGACTTGCAGGCCGACTGTACCTGCTGATTACTTAGTGGAGGGCACTGGACATCTCCCTTAATTAATTCCATCGATTTCAAATCCCACAAGGTCCAGGGTCCTTAGATTTCTGAAACAGCTAAATGGAATGTCTAAATTCCAACCTTTTCCTTCTGCAAATTGTTTTGCCACGGTATTGCTGGGAGGAAGTGCTGCGGCTTTATTTATTTGCAGGAGTGTATTAATCCACAGAGGACTCTGCTTCCGTAAACTGGGCTCTCTGTACACAACGCCAGGAGGAGGAGGGGGCCGTTTCTCCCTTTTCCCCTTTCTGCCCATGCCCTGCTAGGAATCCGTGCCTTCTTCTTTTCTTTCTCTTTCTCATCTCCCTCCTTTGCTATATTTATACTTTCATAAAGCTCCCTCAGCTGGAGCGGGGCCCTAGCAGCCAGGGCTTGGTTGAATTGTTTGAAGAAAGGCACGGCATTCACAAAGGATGGAGAGCGTCCGCTTAGGCCTTGTTTTCAGGAAGCAATTACCCAGAGTCCTTTCCGGGAGGAGATTGCTAAATGCCCCAGAGCAGTGGTCTTGGTGGTGTACACATATCCAACCCAGAAACCAGACCTGCTGCCAAGGAGTCGATGCTAACTCGTGGCCACCCTACAGGACAGGGTAGAACTGTCCCTGGGGATTTCCAAGAGTGTAAACTGTTCACGGGACCAGAAAGCTTCATCTCTTTCCCGTGGAGCGGCTGGTGGTTTTGAACTACTGACCTTTGGGTTATCAGCCCAACATGTAAACTGTTACACCACCACTGCCCCAGGGCGTTGTACACACAGAAGCTTTGCTGATACTAAACCTGTTGCTGCCAAAGAACAGTAACCCTCTGGGATTTCTGAGATGGTCATGTGTGTGGGAGCAGACAGCCTTCCTCATCTTTCTCCCCAGGAGGGACGGTGATGGGTGTGAGTCGCCATCCTGCAGTTCGCAGCCCAGGGCCTAGCCCCCCCAGCACCAGCAGTGCTCCTGAGACTGCGCCTGATGTGTCGCTAACTTCTGCATGGTGAAGTCACCGACTGTATCGGCAACAGTGCCCACTGCCGCCGGAACACAGTCTCTTTCCAATCACAACCTTGCTTCTTTCTTAAACCAAATACCGAAAAAAAGGGAGGAAAGACTGAAAAGGCGTGTCATGGGCCACTTCTCTAGAGACACACGCTCTGCTCAGGTTGTTGAGCGGGCAGCAATGATATACGCCTCTGGACCTGGTACGCTGGTCAGCCTGGTGGTGGCCAGCCTGGTTGTAGCTGAAGCATGAGCAGACCTCAAAGAGTTAACTTTGAGTGGGGATGGGTGATGCAGATGGGAGAAATTTGAGGGAGAATTAGACGGATGAATGTACGCGACCCCCATGCCATCTGACCATCTGAAGTTGTTTGCATGGCGGAGCGGCCAAGAAACACATTCTGAGAAGGGGCGTGGACTTGTCTACCAGGACTTTTCCTTGCCTTTCCGCCTGGTCCAGCCGGGCAGCCGGTCCAGCCCTGCACTGCCTGCGGCTGAGGACGGCTCTGTTGCTATGCGCCGGAAGCTTAATTTTATTATTGCTCTCCCCTATTTAATGTCTGTCTCTCAGGCAGCTGGTGATGTTTTAATGAAGCTGGAATTGTATAGTCTGTAGTGCTGGATAATCATAAGCTGCCGAGTCAGAATCAAATTAATAATTCATGAAATTAAAGTGTATAATTAATTTGAACCGTGCAGATGAGGAGAAGGGCCAGAGCCCACAGCCTGGAAGGAGCTGAAGGGTGGGGAGTATTTACTGAACTCAGCTGCTCTCCCCAAACAGTGTACATCTGCAGACGGCCTAGGTGTGCTGGCTGAGGCTCTACCTGGACACACAGGAGGATGCTTAACCTGCACTTAGATACTTTCACCTAAAAGGAAGGCTGACCGCCTTAGAAACTCCTCAGCAGGTGAATGGGATGTGACTCGCTTCTCTGGTGCCAGAGGACTCCCAGGGGAAGTAAGATGGCTACTGGGTTACTTATCTTTGTACTCTGTGGCTCTGCAGAAAGCACTGCGTCAGAGCCTTCCCTCAGCCCATCCACAGGGACATCAACCCGCAGTTTCAGGTCCTTCCCTTACCAGCACACCTCCCACCCTACACACAGACACACAGCCCATGCGGACGCCTTCCTCCAGACAGCAGCGAGGGTACGTTTCCCGTCTCCTTTTTCCTCGCAGCCTCCCTTCCCCGCGGCTGCAGATGGGTATTTTTAGTCCCATTTTAGCAGCTGCAAAGCTGAAGGAACCAGCGCCTCCCTCAGAGGCGGGGTCTGGTCTGTAACTTTGGGAACCAGATGTCTCCTGATCTTGCGCGGCACTCTCCGACACCTTGGCGGTCTGTATTTATTTTTGGTGCCTCTCCAGGTTACCTTTGGGAACCAGATGTCTCCTGATCTTGCGCGGCACTCTCCGACACCTTGGCGGTCTGTATTTATTTTTGGTGCCTCTCCAGGTTCAAGAGGCGGTGGTTCTGCATGTTCCTGGAGGTGCTTCCGTAACTTTCCGGATGTGCCTGGCAGAGCGTGGCTGGGGGCCCTTTGCTGTATCTTTAGGGCCGTGGGCACAGGTCCGTGTGGGAGACCCGGATTCGGTTCTGAGCCAGTGTTCCCGCGCAGCATCCTCCCGCCTCTCTGGGAGGCTTGTGTTTTCAGACGCTGAACAGGTTTCGGCAGAAGGCAGACAGGGTAGGCAGAAAAGTCTGGCAACAGCTCCTGAGAACCAGCCAGTGAGAACTCTCTGGACCCCATCAGTCCTAGTCTGTTGTGTGTGGGGTCACTTCAAGTCTGAGGCTGAGTCTAGGGCCGTCAACAGAGATCCTACTGTGTGCCACTCAGGTTTTCAGCGACGAAGGCTCAAGTGCCTTAGTCAACAGAGAGATCTCTGGCGTAGGCTTTTTTAGCAGAAAATCCCCTATGGCTTTGAGGAGCCCCTAAACTTGGCATCTGGCCTCCCAGCCCCTGCCCTCAATAGAGACTTGGAGAGAAAGAGAGTGAAATAGGAATCTGCAATTGTCCATGTCTCTTTGTCAGGCCTTGGAGAATTCTTGTTCTAAAGGGACAAATGACTGAGAGCCATGATACGGACTAATTATGCATACGCCCCAGAATGTTTGGTTTGCAGTGCGGCTCAGTTGACTTCGCATTCTTGGGTCCTCAGAATGCTTGTGGGCTCTTGATGCAGGACCTCTCTCCAGCTGCCTTTTGCACACGGGCTTCACAGAGATGTCGGGGGACATGGTGCCTAGGAGGTGCTTCCTTATGGTTGAAACCCCCCAAGTATCCTGTAAACCCCACATGCTTCCCCTACTTGCCTGACCTCAACTTCTGTAGCACATTTCTGTTTCCCCCCAGACAGTTTCAGGCACTGAAAGCATGCCAGACTGGCGGTTTACCCCTAAACACATCTCCAGGTTCCATTTCTCTCCTAGCAATGCTGAAACCATTACATGTCTAACATTCTTAGACAAATGCTCAAATCAGGAACTTCTGATGCCCAACCCATAACAAACATATTTCTGGGTGGGGTGGGGTGTGTGTGAGTTCTATGATGTCTGGCTTCCTATCTTTGAAGCACTTTGCTTACAGGACTAAATCCTCACTGTGCAGTAGTTATCCATCATTCTTCGGCATGAAGAAGCCAAGACAGAAAAATACAATGACTTGCCCAAGACAACTGGAATGGATGGCATGGTGAGGGAGTGTGCTTCGTTTTCCTTTAGGGGGTTTTTGACAAGCCCAAGACTTGGAAATGAATGAAACTACCTAAGAGCTTCTAGAATCTTCTTCCTTGGTGCACTGGGTTGCAAGGGAGCAGGGGTAGAGATGGATTAAAAAAATTTATTGCCCTGGGTGATATAGATGTTATTTTGGTGGAAAGGTGTTAGACTGGTCATTAGTACGACCATTGTAGTCTTCAGACTTGTATTTATTTTTGAGAACATTAGAAATCATTGAGAACTCTCCCTGAATGACCCAAAGCACTCACCTGTGACCTTTCTTTTTCACTTACAAACATTTCAATCAACCCATAGCTGCCTCCTCTGAGGAATAAGGTCTTTCTGGTTTGTGTAAGTTGACATGGTGATACAGACAGGGGCCTTTCCTGCTGATAGTTTATTGTAGAGAGATTGGAACAGGGTAGAAGTCATGGACTCAGACTCTATGTACATCCCCGAAATAGCTGGACAGTGGCCTTGCTGGCCCAGTTATTTTAGCCATGCAAACAGTGATTAGCTTAGATTGCCATATGATCATTTTAATCAACCGTGTGGCATTCAGCCATCAATATGGCTGGAACCAATTAATTAGCGCACGACACACGCACGTGCACACACACCTGGCTACATTTGGTAGAAGCGTACAGATACATGCTGGAACCACATGAGGGGATTAGGTGACATGGTAAGCTTCATCAGAGAATTTCTGTCCTGGTGGAAGTCTATTGGCTACAAGAAGGAGGTCTATGGAGTACCACGTGGCTTTTTGGAAGACGCTTTTGGGGAAGGAAGTGCATCACTTCAATGGCTAGTGGCAAGATAAACCTTTACTAGTCCAGGAAAAGCAGCCCAGCATGCCACACGGCGAAAAGTTCTTCCCAAAGAGCCCGTGCACACCACAGAGGCTCACAGCTCCTCACAGACGCTTCCTGCACATGCTTCTGAGGCAGCTTCCTGTGTGGATGGTAGAGCGCACTTGTCACATGGCTTCCTGTCTCCTGTGTGTGTCTACAATGCAGGAAGGTGCCTCCTCGTGCACATTCTGTGCTACCTTTTGATGGCTTCCGTCTTGGTCAGATGGTCTAGCCGTGCAATATGACGCTATGGTTTTGCTAAAGCTCGACACCAAGTCTAGGCGTTATGAAGTTACAGTCCCCATGGGGTAAATATTTTGATCCTTACGCAGCTCCTCAAGTGAGTTATTGCACTCACCCCGTGGCATGCACGTAATGAACATGTAATGAAATTCAGTAATTAAGTTATTTAATTTATGTATTTGTTTAATGTATGCCCGTAATAGTCTGTCTCAGGATCTTCAAGAAACCTCGGCCATTCCGTTGTGTTTTGATGGTAAGATCCTGGAAGACAGGGTCTGGGTCTGTGTAATATTATCTGCCACGCGCTGTGTCATATTCATACGACTACATTTGGCTGTGATTAAGAGGCATGCCATTCCTATGGAGGGCGTTTTAATAAACTAGGCCTTTGCAAGGGCTAATGTCGTTTAGAAAAATAAATAGGGCCAAAATCGCTGTAATTAGGAACAGAGGGCTGTAGTTGTCATTTGCCTCAGTCTTTTGGCCTGTTCCCCGAGCTCACAGAGTTGCAATTACTTTTGATTCTTAAGGTTTATAGATTGGTTTAATAATTATGAGTGTGTGAGCGCGCTGTTGCACACACGCACACACTCCCCCTCACATGTTCACAGTAGTAAGTAAGGGGCCTTGGGTGGTTTGGGGCAAAAGCTGGGTCTCTTTCCATGCACTTGCGAGGACCTGGAGCACTCTGCTTGGGCACGTGGCCAGGTGGTTTCTGCCCCCAAGCCCAGAAGAGACCCTTGCCTGTATCAACCCTGGCGATTTGAATGCAGCTTCATCACACATTAGTGTGTGGGCGCCAGAGGGCGCAACCCCAACTTCCTGGCTAGCAGTCCTGCCCTGCCCTAAGTGGGCTAGCCTGGGCTGAGGGTGAAGCATGCATTGATGTGTGTTAGTGGGCCTGACCCACATGGCTGTCTTCAATCCCCATCTGGTGAGCATTGGAGAAAAGAAAGCCAGCCAAGGTGGAGGCAACCCTTCCTTCTCATTCTGAGGAGAACGAATGTGGCGATGGTTTCACCATTTCAGGCCTTGTTTCTTGGAGAAGCAAGCAAGCCAGGAACCCCATCCACCAAGTGTGGAAGGGGGTCCTGGGCTAATGTTCCCCCTTTCGGTGCAAACTCGTAATTTACTTGTTTTCCAAAAGGAAGCTGAGAGGGTAGAAGTAATTCATAATTTTCAGAAATTATTTATTATCACCATAACATTTCCCCACAGGCAGCATCTAGCCCATTATTCAGAATTATAACATATCTGTGATTTAGACGAGGCCAGGATAATGAAATTGGAGGAAATGCAGAAAATATGGGTTTTAATGTTAACTAAACATTACTTCACTTGACAGAAGGCAAAGATTTGTTGATTTTTCTGCCCCTCCCCCCAAAGGCTTTTTTTTTTTTGCACAGGGCCCCTGGTTTTAAGTTTACAACTTTGGTTGAGAGTCATTGATGATTTTTAACTGCAGGATGCATCTCTTTCCTGGTCATCTCCGCACCCACTGCAACTTATTTCAGTGTAAATGGCCCGTTGTTTTTCTTCATAGAATAGAGCCGTGTCCCTGCATGGGTGAAAACTATAAAACCAGTCAGGAGGAATTGGATACGCCAAGTGGGTCAGCTCATTATAACTTCTAGGAAACCACGAGATAATTGTAGGGTTACTGCTGGTAGGCGCCTCAACGTTGTATATTCTTCTCTGCGTGCCATAGCCACCTCCCTTCAGAGTACATTGTACAGCACATCTGAGTTCCAGGTGGTTGGCGTGGGCTTTCCAGGGCAACAATTTCAAGGTTGCATGCAGGTCTATTTGGTAGTTGAACTTAGAGCTTAAAACAAAACACACACACACACACCTACAAATTAAAGAATTGGGCTGAATTCTTGCACTTAGCAGCTCAACACGCTACCATTATACGGCCTCCAAGACTCCTGGACTGAATTCTTACATTGAGTAGGAAATAAATCTTGGACGTGGTTTCAAAGTAGCGAATACTTTTATTGATGAAAAACCGCCTTTATTGGATTTCCCCTAAATGCTACCTTATTGATAGATTTCAGTCATTAAGAAATGATTGGACTACTGAAGGACTATTTGCCATTTATCCACGTAGTTACAGGTGGGCCTTATTTTTTCCCCTTCTTGGTTTTTTTTTTTTGGGGGGGGGGGTTGAGTCTTCTCTTTATCAGAAAGAATTTATTATGAATCCATCTACAACAGTGGTTCTCAACCTGTGGGTCGCGACCCCTTTGGGGATGAACGACCCTTTCACAGGGTTTGCCTGATGCATTAGAGTAGCAAAATTACAGTTATGAATAGCAACGAAAATAATTTTTTGGTTGGGGGGTCACCACAATATGAGGAACTGCATTAAAGGATCGCGGCATTAGGAAGGTTGAGCTACAAGGACAGCTATACTTTGAGCCTACCCGCTAGAAAGCAGGGTGAACTCTGTGAAAGGGTCGTTCAACCCCCAAAGGGGTCACGACCCACAGGTTGAGAACTGCTGCATAGAGGATCATAAGTTCATACAGATGTTTGTAGTAAGAAGACTTCATCTATGTAGATATATGTATGCATTTGATCACACAGATATATATATGTAAATAAGACTAGGCAGCAATTATATAGCATTGACAATATCACTAGTCTCAGCCTTTTTGGTAGTTTATTTAACCTTCCAGAGAGCCCTTTGTGGTAGGCATAATAATTATCGGATACCCAGAGGGGTTAACTAAATTGCCCAAGGTCACACAGCTCATAAATCGTGTATTTAGCCAACCCAGGCAGGCAGTCTGCCTCTGAATTCTGGGCTTTGAACTACCACACTGTACTGTGTCTCCTTATAAGTGTAGTAAGCGTGGGACAAGTAATAATAATAATAATCAAACATCACCAAGCATTTCCTATAAATCAAGAATTGGGCAAGCATTTTGCTTTCATTGTTTGTTTTAATCCACGCAATAATTTAATGATGCAGGTCCTAATATTGTCCCCATTTTACATATTTAGAAGCAGGCATTGTTTCTAAATTTGCCCCATATTCCAGGGAACCCAGTAAGCAGCAGGGTTATGTTTTATTGTTAGGACGGATCCTAGCAGACCTCAGGACCTGTAAAGGCTGCAGTCGGTCAATGTGAGGCAACCAGAAGATGGAGAGGGCGGGAATTAGGACTGGCCGGTCGATTGGCTAATTGGAGCCTGGAGTTAAGGGATCCATATATTCCGTGACCGTAGTCCCTGCTTGTTAGTCCCGGGTAATGGCATTGATGGGAAGAGACTGTGGATTAACAATCAGGGGCTGATCCATCCCCACAGCCAGATCGGCAATCTGTAGGCAGGAGGCTGTCTTGACCTGTCCACACATGCCTTAGGAAGTGGGAGGTGTGGGTCTTGGGATGGTCCTCTGGGGTTGGTGGTGTTGAAACCAGTTAATGACACTTTCTCATTCTGGATCTTATGACCTGGTGAAGTGAACAATTAGGGAGGAGCCCGTTCCATCCCATCCCCCCCCCCACCCCCACCCCCCAGTACTCTGCTGTAGCTACCACAGCTAACTAGGCATCTGACCCAACCTGGCAGGCCAGACTCCTCATAAAAGACACTGCTTTGGGCACAGCTGATCGATCACATCTAGGGCTAGGACACCAGTTCAAAGAAACTCCATCAGCTCTGTCCCCTTGGTGCTAAAGAAGCCCCAGCTGATGGAGCGATTATCTTAATAGGTTGCCATTTTAAACGATTTTTAAGGATCTGCCAACCCCAGGCGCTGAATGGGTGGCATTTGGGTGGCTCTTCTTTGCATCTCCCTATTCCACTGCTGTGTGTTTGAATCTTCACTCGCGTACCTGTATTCCTTGTTGATTTTTAACGTAAGGAAGTGTCCTGGGAGCATGAACGGCTCATCAGCATGGGCTCAGAAAAATCACGGGCTGCAGCTGGCTAGTGGGAGCTGTGTGTGTGTTGGGTGTGCAAAGTGTGTGCATGTGTCTGTCGGTGACATGTGGCGCAGGGGGCCTCAGGAGACCAGGCTCCCTCGCTGGGGGCTCAGAGCACTGGCTAGGAGAGGAGGGCCCTCTTGACCTATTTTTGCAAGTGTCTTCCGCCTTCTTTCCTCCGCCCTCTGCTGCTTTTCCTCCCTCAGACACGTTAATGGATCCTATCATCTTCCCTTTTCATCAGGCACCCCCCACCCTCCAAATCTCACTTGGCTTCTCCTCTGATTTCAGCCTGTCAGTTGATGAGGTCCCTGCTATTTATATTTTTGTTTGTTAGGAGGGAGGGGGGAAACATATAAATAAAGCTCAGGCAGACCCAACCACCCTGCTGGATATGAAGGGACTCCCTCATCTTAAGGCAGCAGGGCTCCCTAACTGGTATTTAAGCAGGGACCAAGAGGTCCACACTGTGAATGCCATTGAAAGGGTTACTGGGAAATGCAAACAAAAACAACATGCAAATGAGGCTGCCGGCAACAGGTAGACTTAATCAGATGCTGTCAGATGAATTCAGCATCTCCCCGATTGTCGCCTCTCTTTGCCTCCCATTCAGAAGCCCTCATCTGCTCCAGATGTGGTTTAATTTACTGCGACT
Organism: Echinops telfairi; assembly: GCF_000313985.2. Lineage (NCBI taxonomy): Eukaryota > Metazoa > Chordata > Mammalia > Afrosoricida > Tenrecidae > Echinops > Echinops telfairi. The sequence continues at coordinate 3,799,941 of NW_022111324.1, forward strand.
TGGCTAATTACTGTAATTAAGGATTAATTACTGTTAATTACTTTCACATAAACTCAACGCCAGTCAAAGAGCGGAGCCTTATGAAGTCTGCCACAGAAGTGAGCATGGGGCTTGGCGGCCTGTGTGAGCCCTGCAGGTCTCTCTGTACCGCCCGGGCCCAGCATCCACGCAGCTCCCTGACCTCCCAGCATCGCCTGTGGGATGGGAGGGCCAGAGGTGTGGGAAGGGTCAGCGCTCAGGCCCACACGGTGCGTCACCTCCTAGGTACTCGGGTTGCCTAGTGGGCCACCAGCAGGATAGGAATGGTGTCCGGGAGAAGGCCTGAACGACCTGTAGACAGGAGTCAGGATTCAGCTCGGCACTACCGCTGTGGGGGCTGGTCCTGTCTTCCGCCTCTGGGTTGACACTGTTAGTTTGGGGAGCTAGTCTGGAGCCAGAACTCGCCACTGTTGTTTACACACCAGAGATGTGCAGCACAAGTAATCGGAGTGAAAAGAAACAGGATGCTGGAAGTCAGTGCTATGTCATGGATGCTTTTCGGCCATCTCTGGTCATAACAGAACAATGGTTTTCACTTGGTTTTGTAGTGAGGAGAGGGTGAAGCACTGGCTAGGCATCCTGAGGCCTCTCATGACGCAACTAGGGGGAGTCGTGCCACTCCAGATACCTGGTTTCCAATTGAACCTGCGCTTGCCTCTGCTACTCAATGTTTCCATATACGCCGAGAAGCTAAGTGTGCTGGTGTGAACATTACGCACCCGGCTGCTTCCAGAAAGGTTGTCTGTTTGAACCCACCTAGGAGCCGCCTCCCAGGAGAATACCTAACTGTCCACTCTGGGAAAGAGGACAGCTTACCAACCCCTGCGGAGCAGTGTTACTCTGCCACCCATGGGCTTGCTCTACAATACCTCGGGGGGGACTGCTTCCCCTTGGGAATTACTAAAAAAGAACAAACCCAACACCCAGTCTCCTGCAACTGCTGAACTCAGCCTTCTGCTTTGTGAGCAAAATTACACCCTGTGATTCTGAACTCCTTCCTCCTGTCTCCAGTTTACTTCCAGATGTATCCACGCTTCCCTGTATCCCTTTCTAGTGTAAAGGGGATTCTTCCACGAGTGCCCCCTTCAACTCGGCTCCTGTCTCTTCTGATTCTATGCTCCGTCCGTCCTGCTCTTTGTGTTCCATGTCTTCCTTATCTCCCCCAGAGTCATCTTCCCCAGGGCCTTGGCTGTGGAGTGGGTTATGTGCTGGTCAGCAGTTCGAACCTTACCAGTACTCTGAGTAAGAAACGTGTTTCTGTGCCTGTGGAGATTTGCAGCTTTGGAAACCTAGAGGGGGAGTTTTACACTATCTTATAGATACGGTTGTTACGTGTCAGAATCAACTTGATGGCAGCAGGTTTGGTGTGGGGGCTAACTACGTCTTTGGGGCTCAATGGGTAAGCTTTTAGGCTGCTAACTAATTGGTCGGTTATTTGAACTCCTCATCCGCTGTTCTGTGGGTGGGCCAGCATGGCGACAGTCTATTCTGTGATGGTGACAGCCTTGCAAACCCTACTGGGCATTTCTGCTCTATCGTATCGGGGTCGCCAGGCCAGGGTAGCCTGAAGTTGCTCCTAACCTACAGAAAAGCTTTGACGATAGCTCATATAGCTCAAGACAGCCTTCCACTCTCCCCCCCCCCCCGTCATTCAGTCTCAAAGCTGGAAGGCTACATCTGATCACCCCATTTCAGTCTGCCTTCGCCACGATCTTGGGCTGAAGCTCCTCCCCAGTGACTTAAAGTCGTCGGCTCGGTTTAGTCTTCATGCTATCGGACTGCCTCCTTTGCTAGACTTGATGCTTTTCTGTACCATCTCTTCCCAGAAACTCTTCTCTGTTTGCCTCTGTGACTCTGAATAGTTTTCTTCCCTAAGACACAGGGCTGTTTCATCTCCTTTTCCTTCACGAGCATCTCTTTCTACAAGAGGCCCTGACATAATTGGTGTTCCCCAGAGTGCTGACCTCAGGGTAGCAGAGTGGGGGATCTCATTGGCCAGTCACTCTCAGGCATTGGTGACACACCCACTTGAGGGAAGGCAGGCTGGGTGTGTCCTGCCTGGTGGCACTCTGGGTGTTGTATGAGTACCCACAGAGACAGCTGCCCAGGGCCTGCTTGGTTCCTGTGCCACTTTTACCATCACGTGGGAGGGTTGCCTCCTTAGTGTGAGGCGGACCTTTGTGTCAAGGGAGTCCTAGGACGGAAAACGTGAGGTTCAAAGAAGGTTGTCATCGATTATGACAATTCTAAAAAGCTGCATTGTTCATGCAGAAAAGCAAGACTGAGCACACTATGTTTTTCTTCTGTGCACTCCCACTTGTTCACAAGACGGACATGCTTCCCAAAGTGCGTGGCCCCCTGCCCCTGTGACCTCTACTCCCAGTCTGCCCGAGGAGAACCAGGGTGCTCTCATGGGAGCAGACCAGCAGGCCTCTGTTCTGAGGCACACCTGGGGGGATTCCAACCACTAGCCTTTTGCACATGTTTAATGACCACAATGAAACAGTATTGTGTGAGTGTGGATTCTTGTTTCTTTGTGGTGCATGTTTTCCACCCTGTGTTTGCTGATGGTGATTTGAATAGATGTGTATTGAGATCCATCAGATACTACTAAACACCATGATGCGACTGTGACCATGACCTTTTGTGGAAGGTCTATCACTGCAAGTTCAGGTTCCCAGAACGCTTTGGGAGGAAGACGCTGCTTTGACATAATGCCTCAGTCTGAGCTTCATTTGTGTTTTTAAAATGAATTTGTATTTTTAAAGTCCAGAAAACATTATGGTATCTACCCTCTCTCTTAGTAGTACTTGTCTGAACAATTAACTCCAAACTTGACTACAGGTTTTGGACTTCTCCCTTCATGCCAGTTGTTTGTTTGACTTGCAAGCCTCCACCATCAGATAATACGTTTGCCGTGACTCACCCAGTGCTAACTGATAATGTTAGCTATATACTAGTTTTTCCCAACATATGAAATGATGACAGTATTCTTGTCCATTTTTTAAAAATGTCGTCTATGTGCCTGCTGAATGTCATATGCCGCACTAGGCACTAAGGATAACCCAGCATTACATTATATGCCGTGATGAATCACAGTGTGATGAAATAAATAATACAGCATTAGCTGGAGCAACGAATCCAGTTTGACATATTGAACCTTTCTTCTTTTCGTGAGGTGATATTAGCTTAAGTGCCTGAATAACATGTAAAGGAAGATGAAACTCTGTCTGATGGTAATGCGTTTCAGAGAGGAAATGTTCACGTGCTTCCTTTCTTCCCATGAAATCAATTACTGCAGGACTATCCCTGAAGTAAGGGAATGTAGGATAAAGGGACAGCCTCAGGGAGGACTGTGATCCGAGCTGGCCAGAACTTACGATGTGGGGCAAAGCGTGTCAGGGGACATTCCACATGCCTCTGTGGGTCACTCATGCTGTGGGGAAAACACCCAGTGCCACTTCACGTTTGATGGAAATGCTCACTCTGATTCCAAGTGTTAACAGTTATTGACATGAAATCGCATAACCTTTATAAGTGCTATAGCTTATTTACCTTTCAGTTTCACTAGAAATATATTCTAGGCTCTCATGTGAAATAATACATATATATAATTTTTGTGAAAAGTTGCTAAACCTAGTTGTTTATTAATTGAATACACGGTATTTATTACTTCAACTATTGACAGCATACAAACTAATTGAGTGTTTAGAAAGACCCAAACTAAACATGCATAGGCATGCAGGCTATATACATATAGTGAGGCTGCTGCATACATTATATATGCATATGTGTAAGGAGCATGTATGCTTTTGCACTTCTGAAACTCACTGTAAAGCTCACGGACGTGTAAGCACTATTGTGCATGAATTACCCCGTGGACAGATCAGCGGAGCTGTCTGTGGGGGCCCCCTGATGTTAATAGGAACCATGCTGGAGAGAGAGCCATGGAAGGCGAGAGAGGGAGAAAGAAGGAGAATAGTAGTGATTAAGCCGACATTGTCTGTACAGATCGCTGGCTGCCTGCTATTGTTTTCCAGCATTTGAAGATGAAACATATTCATTTAGGCTTCAGAACGAATGGCTTTAATAAGGGCAGAGCGGAGAGGTGGGGTAACAGTGAAGACTAGCGAGACCCAAGAAGGCTCCCCCTAAGGCCATTCCGTCAGTGACAAGGACCACATGACCATTAACTCTGCAATCAGGACAAGTTTTCAACATTCTGGGGGTATCCTTCAATGGCAGAAGGATCATTTGGAGTCGAGGGAAGATGTATATCAGCAGTAATTGGATTCTGGCCAAGGCTCTCAGGACAGTATTATCTACGGTGAGGGAACAGGGAGAAGCTGGACAAAGCCAAGAGGCCGTGAAATTCAAGCCGCAGCCCTGAGCGCGCAGCCGCCACAGGCTCCAGGCCCAGCAAAGGCTCCAGGCCCCGCAGTCAGTGTGGCCTGCCTGTGGGTGGAAGGGATCAGCCTTCTGCGGTCAGAACAGGTTCCTCCGTATCCCACGGGACAAAATTTTGGGCAGGAAGGGTGGGGCAAGCCCATTGCATTTGCCCAGACAAAGCTATTTATGGCCTGAATGGGCCCAAACCCTGTGTCTCCCCACTGCGGGGGCCCTCCCCATCCCCCCTCTCCACCCTGACTACTTCATTACAATCTGCCTTCAGGCCGGAATTGCCCTGCTTAAGCCTCAAATCATTATAATTACCATTATTAGAAATAGCTGCAGGGGAGGCATTGGCAACACCAAGTAAAAAATGTGTGAGTGTGACCGCCGGCCCTGGGATCACATCTTTTGAGCTCTGGGGACCACAAGGCATGAGGACTCCCCCAAAGCCAGCTAATGCAACGGCTGTCAGCTCCGCTCACCCTACCTGTCAAGAGGGGGACGCAGCGGGGTTCATTTTTTTAATTGACACCTTCCCCTCTCATTCCACGCTCTCTCGTCTCAACCTAATTCCTCCTTTCATCTTCCCTGCTTTTCTCTGAGAAAAAAAATCTTTGCCACTGCTCCCCGAATAAAGAAGAAGCAAAAAGCCACACGAGGAACAATGACACGTGCATCAGTCTCTGGAAAATACGTAGATTTTTAACAAAGGCACAAGCCGGGGAAGGCACTGTACGTCAGAAAAATACTTGTCTGCCCAGTATAAGGCGGACAAGACAGACAGGTGGAGGAGAGGGACACGCAGAGAAGGCCACCAAAAGAAGACGTGGAAAAGGAGCCGGAGAGCAAGCCTTGAAGGAGAAGCACAGCGAGGTTGAGGATAGAGAAGAGATGACAGACATGGTAGGCTTCTCGCAATCGCCAGTGCTTCTGTCTGTTAGCAGCCGTCCAGCCAACTCCTGACTCTTGGCGACGCCAAGCCAGCTGAAGGAAATGGTGCCCAGTCCCAAGCCAGCTAGATGAGAGCCTACCTATGGGGGCTTTGTGATCCTGCGGCTTTTATTAGCTGATTGGGGGAAATAAATCGTCAGGCCTTTCTTCCTACTTTGTCTTCCTCTGGAAAGGCCACTGACACCTGCTCGGTACCACTGCAACATGCAAAGCACCACTGACACGTCGGTGCTAACATAAGGTGACGAGGCGTCCCGCTTTTGGTGGGACAGTCCCGATGTTGAACAATTTTTCCTCCATCCCGCGGCGTTTTTTAAAAAGTCCCGATTTTTGGAAAGAATGCACGACAAGCTAGGGTATACGGTTTTCGGCTGCCATGTGGCTATTTCGCCAGAATATGAGTTTTAGCAATGGTGTCCCGCTTTTGTCCCACTTTACCAATGTTAAAATCTGGTCACGTTATGCTAACAGCACGTGACATACTTTTGCCAAGCACCTTGGAAGGTAAGAATTTCCCTGGGAACCTCAGAACCCCCCTTAGTGTGCTTCTAGTACTTTTCTAAAAGAAGCCTAGACTTTTTTTTTTAACCATTTTATTAGGGGCTTATACAATTCTTATCACAATCCATACACCCATCAATTGTGTAAAGCGCCTTTGTACATTCATTGCCCTCATCATTCTCAAAACATTCCCTCTCCACTTACGCCCCCGGCATTAGGTCCTCTAGATTTCACTAGTGAAGGAAAAACAAAACCAACCCAGTAACCCAAGCCCATTGCTTCCATTCATAGCAACCTTATAAAACAGGGGCGTGCCGACCCAGCGAGCTCCCCAGGGCTCCATCTTCACGAAAGCGGACTGCCACGTTTTTTCCCCTGTGGAGTGGTGGGTGGGTTCAGACCACTAGCCCTTTTGCTTTGCACCTGACCATTGTGACCACCAGGGTTCTCTCTTGAAGGACAGCAGAGGGGAACCATGGTAACCCCCAACCAAACACGGCTGTGGGCTCCATTCTGAGTCATAGCCACTCTGTGGACAGGCGAGAGCGGCCTCTCTGGATTTCTGAGATAGTAGAATTTTACAGGAAAGCTTCGTCTTTCTTCCGTGCAGTGGCTGGTAGGTTCAAACTGCTGACCTTGTGGTTAGCAGCCCAACAGGTAAACCGCGATACCACGAGGAACCAGGGCATGGATAAACTGTGAATGCCTTAGAATTTCAGTTCTCAAGAGACATGTCCTGTAGCCATTCGGGAGGGGCCAAGGGCGGGGTGCCATGTGATAGTGTTGACAGGCATTCCAGAAGAGGAGCAAGGAAGGTGTGCCTTCAGGGGGATTCTACCCAGCAACCGCTGCCCCTTCCCTCATCGCTGCCACTCCTGCTGGGCCGTCTGCTCTGGTCCAGGTTTCCCAGCACTTCCTGCAGAGCCCTTTGAGACCAGCTTGGGCTGCTGCGTTTCTCCCATCTCTGTAGAATCGGGATGGGTCGTCAGTATTCGGAGTTCTTTGTTTTTTGTGTATAGATTTTTTTTTCTTTGACATCAACTCTTTTTAAAAAATCAGCTCTTCTTTTTTAAAACGATGCTATATCCATGTATACAGTTTCCTTTTTTTATTGTCAAATACTTTTATTGGGGGCTCTTACATCTCTGATCACAATCCATACATTCATCCATGTGTCAAGCACATTTGTACATATGTTGCCATCATCATTTTCAAAGCATTTTCTTTCTGATTGAGCCCTTAGTATCAACTCCCCTCACCTTTCCCCCTCCCTCTCCCACACTCCCTCCTTCATGAATCCTTGATAAGACCCCCCCCCCCACCTTCCCTCCAAAAAAATCAACTTTTGAGATACAATCTATATCCGTTAGGCACGCCCATTTTATATTTGCAGTTGGATGAGTCATTGCTAGCACCACAATCAAGACTTACAACATTTCCATCATACCAGAAGTGTCTGCATGCCCCTTTCCAGTCAAACTCTCACCACTGTCCCCTGCTCCTGGTAATTCCTGATGTGCTTTCTTTTCGTCACTGTAGATTAGCTTTGTCTTCTCTGGAATTTTAGAAAACATGATACTGCATATAGTTTGTTGTGTTCTATATTTCATCCGACCATAGCGTTTTGAGGTACTGTTGTTTCTCTGCTCAGTAGTTGCCTCCTGTTCGTTACAGAGCAGTGTTTCCCAGTGTGGGATGTGCCTCCACTGGTTTATACCTTTACACACGGAAGGGTGGATATTTGAGTCATGTCCAGTGTGGCTCTTCCTAAAAAGCAGCTGTGGACATTTGTGTGTAAATCTTTGTGTGCACATAAGTTTTCATTTTTTGTAGGTAAATGAAGACTGGTGTCCCTGGTGCATATGGTAAATAGATGTTTCCAAACCTCTAGTTCTTTAACTGTGAGTCCAGAGCTGCCTTTCCATGTAGAACAAGTGAGGTGGGGTAGTGCATGTAGTGAGAGAATTGAGCACAGCCAGGTGAGACAGGGTCCTTGCGCTCTGTCCACTGGTTTTTAAATTCAGATAAATTGGTTCCATTAAAAAATATTATTATCATTGGACTGAAAATCAAATAGCATTACAATAAAATCTTTCCTAAAATTTACAGTTCTTAAATACTAGTTGACCCAGTTGAATTTTACAGTTACTTAAGGGAAAATGAAGTCCCTAATACTACTTACTGGTGTCTTAAAAAACCAAGCTCACCGCCACCAAGTCAATGCTGACTTAGAGCGACCTCCTGTGGGTTTCCGAGACCATACCTGTTTACTGCAGTAGAAAGCCCAGCCTTTCTCCCTTGGAGCTGTTAATAATTTTGAACTGCCAACCATGTGGATTGCACCCAATGTGTAACCACTGCAGTGTCTTACACGCCCTAATATCTCTAATACATTGCTTTGTTGTCACCATTTCTAAGAGACCTTTCCTGAATAACTCTACTCTGAACTCCCTTCACCACCAGTCACACCATTATTATTTATGTAAATTATACAGCGTGGGGTCCATTCCAACGCGTGGCAACCGCGTGCGTCAGAGTCGAAATACACACCGCTGGGTTTTCAATGACTAGTTTTGAAAGTAGACCAGTGGTTCTTTCTGTTGTTGTTCGAGGCACCTCTGGATAGTTTCAACCTTCCCAACCTTTCGATTAAGAGCCAAGCGCGCGCGCGCGCACACACACACACACAGAGACTCCAAATTGGACACTGGTTTTGTAACGCATCAGTTATTGCTTATGATTGTTGGCATATTAATCGTTACTCGTTTGGGTCTCTGTAGGTCCCTTACAAATGGGGAGTGTGTTCCCTGCCTTCTCATGGTTACTGTGCTACTTAATAATAATAACCTGTATACGGTAGGTGCTCGATAAATTCTCAACTGAATGAAGCTAGTCCCCAGAAGCTATCGTTTAGAAAACGCACCCCCACTCCATCGTCTAAGGGGAAATGTCTTAAGTAACACAGAAGGGGTCCCCTGGTGTCAATCTATCATAGACACACACTCACATGCCCGCACAGTTTACATGTTCTCCATTGTGAAACCAGCTCACCCACTCACGTGTGTCAAATGGGCTCCACTCTCAGCTCCCTGCCTCTGAGTAAATAATCACACGATAAAGCTCAAGAAATATTTGGTTGTGGGTTTTATTTTTCCACCTCAGCTGCTGATGTGTTACCTAGCAGGCTATATTCCACACAGTGCTTGGTTCTCTCTCACAGCTTGTGGTAAGTGAAATTATTCCAAGATTCAATGAATACCTGCTATTGAGCGACTTCCCTAACCACCAAAACTGGTCTTTTGTTAGTGGTTATTGAGAGGTTTGTCACAGCCATTGACCTACTCGATTTCACTTCAAAAGAAATGAGCATTTTTCTTCCCCTTTCATTTCTAAAAGCAGATATGGCAATTTGCTGAAATTGCTGTCTTTAAAAGTTTAGATGATTATACTTTTTCCCCCTCCTTCTTGCCTTTTTTCTTCCTTTTCATTTAAGCCTCACTGTGCCGTCTCTTTTCCTGGGATTGGACCCAGTTCCTGCTGCCGCATATATGAAGTGTGTGTGTGTGTGTGTGTGTGTGTGTGTGTGTGTTTCCTTAGACATTGGTATTCATTTACCAGAGATCTCAGAGATGAAGTCTGATTACTCTGCACTATTTGATGACCATTTCATGCTTTAAATTTTAGGGTTTCTTTTCTCTAGTCACAAATAGTACAGATTTGCAGAGGGTAAAAAAGAAAAAAAACATTAATGAGAAGTCTCCATTTCTTTTTGGAAAATGATATGGTAGCAACTAGCCTTATGGATATTGAGGGATAAGAAAGATATATTTGAATGATTTTTCTATCTGAAGAATAAGCAGAACTTGGTATAAATGTGGGAATAAAACGTACCAGTGGGGGCAGGCGGTAGAGGCAGAGTGGAGTGGTAATAAAAGCCCATGACTAGTGATCAGAAGCCTTTACAACCTCCTACTTATGGAGCCAACACCATGGGCCCACTCCCCAAGGGTCCTAGTTACCTTTACTGTGATCTGTCACCATGGCAACAAAGCATATTTAGCCATTACTTCTTGCCACATAGGCGTTGTATGCATTGACCCATATGATGAAAACAATTGCATTTCAAATGATGGTATGCAAAGGTTAAGGAGCCCTGGTGCTGCTACAGTTAATCACGTGGCAGGTAACCAAAATGTTGGTGTTTGGAAGCCACCCAGTGTCACCTGGTAATCTGCTCCATCAAGGTGACAGCCTAGACAACCCTACGGGATAGTCCGTATGCGTGGGGTCCCTCGGCATGGAAGTTCCACTCCACTGAAGCAACAACAACACAACGGAAAGGAGAACAAAGAAGAAAACCCCAGGTTGGCATTGACAGCCTTGTGACTGTAGACTTTATGCCCAAGATTAGTCACTGAAGTTATAGATGGAAGATTATTTCATAGAGAGGACCTGGGGATGGATTATTTCTTGGGGGGGAACAGGAGTAGGGAGGACAACTTCAAAGCTTATACTCAGTAGGAAGGGTTTGTGTAAGGATTTGGCATACTGAGCACCTGGTTTTCGCAGGAATTGTGTTAATGCATGGGATACAAAACTGAATTCATGAGCTCCTTTGTATTATATTGAATGCATACCCCTTCTTTGCCTAGCATGAGCAAGAGGCCGCCTTTGCTCTCAGAGAATGCCTAGTGAGTGTAGATTTTAGATGCTTCATCAACTCGCCCCTTTGAGTAATATATGTTTTATATGACAGATTTTTACAAAGCACTATTGGAAGACAGCGAACGGAGTAGCCAATTCTGCTCGTGGATATTGATATTTGAGCAATGGTGAAAAGATGCAAAGATTACAAACCATCAGGCTAGGGACATGGCAGTCTCAGTGGTGGTGATATATGGCATAGACCATCAAGTTGTCTCTGACTCATGGTGGCTGCATATAGAACCAAATGAAATAAGCATATAAAAAGAAAAATCCAAGAAAGGCTAGTGATTTATGTTTGTTTGCATTAGCAAAGAACTACAGCCCTCTCTTCCTATGGGGATGAAGACTTTTGTCTATCCTAGCTAGCGTAGATCACTCAAAACTCACTGCTATGAGTTGAAGTGATAATGAATCGCATGTTCTAAGACATCAGTACAAGAAAAGGCCAAGAAGTCTTTGTGAGCTCCTGAAGCAAAGACAGCATCCGTAGGGTGTGAGGAAGGCATCTCTGGACTATGTGGTGAGAGGTCTTGTTGGCCCAATTCTTAGTGATCAGTTTGCAGAGGACTCAGTGTAGCCTTTCCTCCTCCAAAGAGCATTGGGCAGAGTTCCATGGTTGCAAGGGAAACTTCCCATTCTCCAGAAAGTGCCCCACAAGTAAGATGCACCCTAGATCCCAAAGAGTGGGAGACTGATGGGCTGCTTCCGGAGCGTGGTCTTTTGCTCCTGCCATTTCAGTGTCCTAGCCGGGCTGCGTAGGGAAGTGTCTGCAGGAATAGGCTGTGCATCTCTGTTGGTTGCCGTGGTGAGAAGAGAGCCAACCTTACCTTCAGCTCTTACAAAAAGACCAGACAGCCACAGCTTGACTCTAGGGTTGGGGTGTGGGAGCCCCATGTGGAGATCGGCTTAAGGAAATGCTGGGTATCTACATCTATTACTTAGCTATCTACAAATGGGGGTGAACTCTCGTAGTCAGCTTGCTGTTTGAAAATTCGAAAGGCAGGGCTTTTGAAAGAGACTGTAGAGCAGTTGACAGTGAGGACTATGAAATAGTCATGATTAACCGCATAATGGAGCAGAGGTGTGTGTCATGGCTTTGCATACTAGTTACTAGACAAAGCTTTCCCTCTACTGCTATGGGGTCAGTTCCTGGCAAATAGCAATGCAGGCCAGTGCAAAAGATCATTGAGGACGAGGGCCCAGGGTGGAGCAAAGCCAGCGTTGAAGTACAGAGTACTTGTGACATGGTTTATCTGTTGTGTTAATGATTCCTTCTACCCAATCAATGGCAGCATAATAGGCTGGCCATACTTATAGCAATATTTATTGCCATGATAAATTGATTATGGTTCTATTGACCTATTTGGTTCTGTCCTTTATTCCCTGCAGAAGTTGAAAGTCTTAGGCTCTGACTTGCTGAATCATTTCTTTCTGGCTTTTCTGTCCCTCGCTGTTTTTATAATCAGATTCCCTCTGGTCTCAAGGACCCAACACTTTCAGACCTAACCTTCTATCCTTTTGAACTTTTACTCAAATACTTACTTTCCATTGGACATAATATATGTCCAGCCTGGACTTTTGCATGGCACCTCTCAAATTTTATTAGATACAATTTATGAGACTGTGAATCATCTTTTGTATAAGTTTCCAAAATTGATTCCAAAGAAATGCCAACTTAGTTAAACAGCTTAACAGAACTATATCATTTACACACACACACACACACACACACACACACACACACACACGATGTCTTGAGCAATGTCTCATTGAATAGACTTCCAAAGGTGAGTCACCTGGGAACTAGAGACCTTATGAAAGCATTGTTTGGCATTTAGCTTCCAACCTGAAGTCCTCCCATAGCGCATAGTGATCGCAAGCGTACCAGCCATCAGTTCAGTGTGCTCGGAGCCCAAAATCACATATGTGCCTGACTCCTTGGCAGGATGTGTTTCCTCGGTCGATTCCTCACCTCATTTTGTGCCCTTGGCAAAAGCTGCCTTCTCCTCTCCTCCATAACGCCTTGCTACATTATGTTTGGCTTGAAATAGCAAAATCTTTCTGAACTACCAAAGAACTTCCAACTACATCTTATATGTGTCCAGTCGGAAATACATGTAGAGCAAGGCTGCTTTTATATGCAACATAAAAACATTCACTACTACTCTCACGTATTTGTAAGAGCCCCATAGGGTCCCAGTGCATCAGACCCACTGCCTCAGTAGAGCCCCTGAACAACTCTACATGGCAAGCACAGCATCTTACCTGAAGCTATGGACCGAAGAACAGGGTCTCTGTGATTCACCTGTGAGTGAAAATCTAGATTTGCCTGCATCACTCTCTGCATCCCGGGAGCCCAGACAAGTGCCTAGCACATAATAATTGCTCAATAAATCACCCCTCGCACTCTTCCTCACACACTGTAAATGCTTAGAGTTGGAAGGGCCCTGCTGGTCGGGAGAAGTAGATAGGTAGGTCATCTGAGGGGAGCGTAGAGGCAAACAATTTACCTAGATCTCAAATGTTAGTCGAGCTGTTTAGTGTATTATCCTATCTGAGAAGACAGGAGGTATAGGTATAAAGGAGTGGCTGCATCTTGGTTGATTACCTGTCCTCCGGTAGACTCTAGGCCATGTAGTAATGCAAACCTGGAATATTTTTGTTCTCTACACCAAACTTGACAAGTAATATTTTTATTCTCTTTTTAAAGATGGGGTAACCAAGTCTGAGAGAAGACATACTTGCTCAAAATCCTCCCGCCCCCATCCCGTGACCAGTAAAGCTAATATTATAGACCATCCATCCCACCCCCTCCTGCCACGATGCCACACTGCTCCTACGAGGGGGGATGCCATCGCAGGAAACGGAAACTTTACAATGAAAAATAGATGGCAGGCGCAGGCCCCAGACTAGGCAATGGTCTGGAAATGAGAATGACTGAGTTCTTTCTGTTCCTGACACCGCCCTAGGACTTGTCTTCTCATCACAAGCTGCATGTTAAAAGGACTTGATAAAGGAGGAGCTCCCCAATATGGTATTTCATCGTAATCATAATCGCAGACCTACATCTCCATTTCTGCCCTTGCATGATTGGGCTAACGATAGTGTTTTTTCACCAAAGTGCTTTGATCATTAGTATATTGGAAATGCCCAGAGAACTGCAAACGATGTACTCCTTTAGCATCGCTGGCTGTCAACACAGGAACTTTGTAAAGCGATTTGAGAGCTTCTAATTGAGCCGTGGCATCTGAATTTAAAATACCCAATGATGGTGGCAGTGAGAGCAAAGGTATCAATTCAACAGTGATTAGTAATAAACCTAGTCCGTCCGCAACAGAGTGGACCAGAGCTGCTAAGCCTTTTCTGCCCCAGAGAATTTACTCCTGCTATAAAGTGTCTAACAAGGATATTAGCTTAGTGAGAGTCCATCTGAGATAAGACCTTTCTAGGAACCCTCAGCCAAGTCTCCTAATGAATTCTGCTGCTGGCCTTCCTATCAGCATAAGTGTTGTTGTTTTTACATGGATTGCCTCAGATGTTGTTTTCAGAGAATTCCGTGAGACTGTCATGATTCTGTGTGGGTGCCGGGGGAGGATGCGGGGGAGGCTGGCAGAGGAGCTCAGACAGAGCCCAGGTTTCTTGTGGAACACGCCCCCCTCCCCCGCCACCTTTCGATCTCTTACACATTGAGCTTCCAAGGACTCTTAAAGGATTTGATGTTTTACAAATTCTTTTGGAAGCCCCTGTGTTTTCTGTCATTCTGTCCTCACCGTATATCTTGGAGCTGCTCTTGTTTTTCCCATTGCTCGTTGGAGGGACCAAGGCGCATGCCCATTTCCATGGAGTCTAACTCAGAATGCACTTTAATCTTTGTATTATCTGACTTGAAGTGTTATTATTGCATTACTAAGTAAGACTACCTCTATTTCCAGATTTAAGATACCAGTATGTTGGAGAATGATCGTGTGGTTTTTGTTCTTGTTGTTGATTTGTCTGTTTTGGTTTTTATTGTATCAGGTGTACAGTACAGAAAGTATATATTTCCATTTGTGTAGGTATAAACTAAACACATACGCATACACATGTACGTTTCAGATATGTATCCTGAAGGATAAAAAGCTAAGACTGGAACTTTTCACCAAAGACAAGTGTGATCATGATGATCTATTCTTGACCCATGAAAGCTGTCATGGAGCAGTAGATTTGGGGGAGATTTTGTAGTCTACTTGCTAGATCTCCTTAGCAAAGCAATTACCAATGTGTGACCTCAAGCAAGTCTAACTGCACTTCTCTGGGTCTGGCAGGACCAAGGGCGCGTTGGAAAGTGAAGCGTGACAAAGCATCCTTGTGTTTGCCGACTTCCCTGGGACCCAGGATCAGAGTAGTGCTGGGATAGTTAATAACCCTCAGAGTGGAGGTTGACTGCACTTTGGCATTGTTTCAAGTGTTGTGGAACTGGACCCAGGAAGACCGCCTTCGTGGAGAAATTACGCCACTTGGACATGCTGGGGCTGGTGGTTTGGGATTGTGTTTAGACAGGAAGTAGAGAACTGGAAGATGAGATTTACCTATCAAAAGAGGAACTTTTGTTATTTCACCTTCAAAAGTACCAGGGGGCTTCAAAAAATTGCGGGCAAAAGTGAAATCGAAAGATAATGGATCTTTCCCCCATGAATTTTTTTGGGTACCTTCTTACGCATAGACTACTTCATGGCACGCGGTCCATGAGAACAGGGCCACCTCCCATCCTAGTTTCAAAGTGAAGAAGGCATATAGCCAGTAGGATTATTAATATGGGCACCATGCATTCGCTCCTCTTTTTTTTTTAATTACTTGTTTATCCAGAAAAGGAAAGATGCTTTTAATTATACAAAGAGGCGACAGGATTTGAGATGCAAAGTTTCAACAGCTAAGAGCCTCAACTCATTTATTAAGAATACAAGACTGGGAGAGAGCAGACCATACCACAGATTGTAACTCCACAGTACCCAGTAGTGTGTGTGTCTCCAGGGATGGGCGGGAAAGGCAGTTCACTGGGCTTCGATTGACTTCCGCTGCCTCACATAGCTTGCTGGTTTCTAGAAGCAGTCATGTGTATCAGAGGACAGGGCAAGAGATAATTAAGTGGAAATAAGAAGTCTATAGCTGGCTTCTTCAGAAAGAGGCAGCAAATCCTCCTAATCCATTCTGATTCCTGCTGGCTTTGTTGCCTGAGGTCAGCTTACCAGTCATTAGAAGAGGTCGTGGCTGGCTCTGTGATCTCTATCATCTGAGGTTAAATCATACGTCATTAGAGGACCCATCAGGCAAGAGCAGATTCTTGTGATTCACATATTTTGCGGAAGCTTCTGGCTTCTTGGGATTTCTATCCCAAATTTAAGCGTTCACAGCAGAAATATTTACACGTTGCAGAATGGCTGATTTCAAAGGCAGCTCTTCCTCAAGGTCAGTTGAGTGTGGGAATCGTGGTCACGAGGAGCAAAGAGATTCATGATGTGTGTCCTTCCCCTTGGAGGAGATGAGAAGGAAGACTGACAGACATACTGTGTCAGATCCCCATGGAGATTTTGAGACATCACTTTGGTCCTAAGTGTAGCACCTCAGGGCTAGAACGGGCATGGCGAAGTGGAAGCTGGCGGTGGAGAAGACCCGAGAAAGCCATGCTTCCATTGAAACAAACAAACAGAAATAAGAGGAGTAAACAAAACATTAAAGAAAAGTAACCACACTCACAGCTTCATAGTAGTTTGTTTAGCTTTTTCCACATGTTCTTTTTACCTTTTTTTGCTGGGTAGACCTCATTCCCGGTGAGGACACTTTCAAAGAGACCAAATATAGCAAAACTCAAGAATAACTGAAGCCCTTTAACATGCCCGTCAACTCTTCATTGTCACGAAGATGCTAGGAATGCAGCGCAGAAACTTGGAAAACAGGAGAAGAAACACTGATTGTCCTGCCTCTTAAATATAGCAGTGCTTTGCATTTTCAGTAGCATCCCTTCTCAGTTTGTATTAATTTGCATATGCATATTAGTTAGCTAAAATTGGAACATATACAATATGTATCTTGCTTATTAATCTCAACAGCTTAAAACAGCAAAGGAAAATTTCAAGTTGCTCCATTACTTACAAAATAATTATTTTAAAGAATGCTTAGTATTCCTTAGAGTTTTTAGTGTCATTTCCCTAGGAGTAGGTATGAGTAATGGCAGAGAGAATTTAGTACTAGAATCAGTCCTGGACAGACAAAGGGAGAGAATCTATTTTTATGTTTCTCTTCTTTTCAATTTTGGCAAATAGCACTCCTCAGCAAAACAAAGGTGAACAAAAGTAGCCATTCAGACCCTTGTGTGTCGAGCCTGGGAGATTTTTTGGTAGGTTTAATCCTTCCTACACATGAATTTACTGGTATTACCAGGGTTTGGACCCTAGTGACCAGACCCAATTTTATAGAAGTACAAAAGCTGGGTGGGTGGATGCATGGGTGGAAGGATTAGTGGACAAATGAATGGGTGGGTGGGTGGCTGGCTGGCTGGCTGAAAAGGGGTAAGTAGGGAACGGCGCTGCCATTGATCACAATACATGGTCTAGGACAAAGCTGAAGCAAGGGAGTCAGTGTACACGGCCCACTCGTTTGATGGCAGAGCAAGAGTCAGTACCTAGGAATGAGGGTTTGAGAAAATACAGGCAAATCAATCCAAGCTTTTTCACTTTATGTAAAAAGGTAAGATTGAAACAAAATCCTAACTGACTTGGAAAATGCATATCATTTAAAAAAAGATATTTCATCCTTTTCAGAAATTTTTTAAACCTATTGAATGCTTGTTGTATTTATACATATCTGAAGTTTCACTTCAAAGGAGCTTTCAGCTTGGGGGCTTGGCAGTGTGTGTGTGTGTGTGTGTGTGTGTGTGTGTGTGTGTGTGTATTCTCTGAAAGCTCGCTGCTAACTGTGGCCTTTCTTACTAAACTGCATGTGTATGTGTCTATGTGTATGTATAAAATATCTAAGAATACAGTATTTAGACCCCATTAGTGAGGGTAAAAATGTACAGATAAACTATATCATTTATAGGTATGATATGGCTACTGTCAAAATAACATGCTATTTTGACAGTTGCTTTATCTTTCCTCGAATTGAGTCTACAATAAGAAACTAGTTTCTTAGCAACTAAAATATAATCTCAAACAAGCACATTAAAAAGGAAAAGCTCACCAAAGAAAAAAATAAAAATAAACCATGCTTGCTGTCTGGGCAAGCTCTTTCCGTTGGGATGGAACACAGTTGGTCTGAAATAGCACAGTGTCCTCTTGCCTGGCCTGCCCTCCCTGTCTGACCAAAGGCAGCCTGCAGGAGGACTGAGGAAGTCATTGTCCCTTTCTTCCTTGGCTTTTAAAAATTATTCTTTTTTACAGTTCTGAGTCCCTGGGTAACACAAAGAGCTAAGTGCTCTACGATCAACCTAAAGATTGGCTGTTAAAACTCAGCCAGAGATGCCCCTTGGAAAAAAGTCCTGGTGACCCGTGTCTGAAGGTCATGTCCTTGAGAACACTGGGGCGCACTTGAACTCTGCATGTGCAGGGTTACCATGAGTTGGGATCCACTGGGTGGCAGCTGGTTTGGTGTTTGAGTTTCCTCATACGTCCCAGGAAAGAAGCTCGTTCAGAGCTAGCAAAGACCGTGGAACAGAAAGCTTGCTTTCCGAGATCTCTGGACGTTGGCTTGTAGCCAGGGGTTTATCTTGTCATCTCTTAATCGACCAAAATGGTGATCAACAAACACTTTGCCATCAAGACGGTTCCAGCTCCGTGCCATGGTGACAGGATAGCAAAGACGAGCGCTCGCTAGTTCAGGCCCTGTGGTGTCATGTTTCCAAATTAAAGCAGCAATTCTCCAAGGATGATCTGGGGACTCCTAAGATCACTGGGACCCTTTCAGCTGGGGCCAAGGGCCAAGCTGGGCACCTTGGTAACAACAGCCTCAGGCCTGGGACTCTGATGCATGATGTCATCACAGACTGCCTTCAGAAGCCAGGAGGGGAGCCCAGCTGTCCTCTGTTAAGCCAGTCATGAGGAAGATTCACCCCAAAATGTAAAACAAAGTCACTCTTCTCACTAATTTTTGTTTGTTTGTTTTACCATGGAAATACTATTTTTAATAAAAATGTGTTATTTATGTTCCCATGTGATGGGTTTATGATTGTGTTTAAACAAGTGGGTAAATATTCCTGAATGGCCTAGTTTTCATTTCTAACACAGTGAATACTGAGAGATAGGAGCTAGACAAACAAAACCCCTTTGGAGTTCCCAGTCATTTTCAAGACTGGACCAGAGTCCCCAGAACAAAAAACAATAGCCCTCACTGCCGCCTACTTGTACTTTTGTATGATTTATGGATTTGTGGGGTGTCACCAAGGCTATTTCCCTTCAGGTTCTTGGTGTCCCAATAGCTAGAAGTGGCTGCCCAAGAAAGGAGTGAGTTAGAGGTGGCAGGAAGTTGGATTAGAGCTCTGTACTGAGCACTTGTGGTTAAAATGCTCAAATAACACCGATAAGCAACTTTTGGGATGCGTTTCTATTTCCTGAGTATACATTGCTATGGCTATAATTATTGGCTTCATTGGGCTTTTCCTGCTTTTGAAATAGCTTTGCTAAAAAAGACCTCAATACCTACCCCCACTCCTGAAAAGCAGTGGGCAAAGAAAGTGGAGCCAAGGGCGTGGGAGTGCTGGGAGAATAAAATGGGAAAAGTAAGGCCCATGGGGCAGAAGGACAGAGATGCTTCAAGGCAGGTGATACAGTAGCCCTGTGTAACTGAGGTTTTCAGGCTGACCTTATTTTCATGCTTCCGTGCCTGGTAACACAGTGGTTACACAGTGAATTGTTCACCACAAGCAAGGTCAGCAGTTCGAAACCACCAGCTGCCCCTTGGGGGAAAGAGGAGGCTTTTCTACTCCTATAAAGAGTCCCAGTGCGACCCTGTCCTACAGAGTTGCCGTGAGTTGGAATCGACTTTATGGCATTGAGTTTGGCCCCTTTCCTTAAGGAGCTCTGGCAGGTGGAAGGTTCGGCCTTGGGCTATAGACACCCCCAGGCTGCCTGCTCCCGTAAAGATTTGCAGTCTCTAAACCCTGCATAGGGTTTCCCTGCGTCCGAATAGCAGTGGATTTGGTTTTCCATTGAGGTACCTTTGCCCGTGCGGAAATGTTCATCCCAAACCCCTCCTTGTCATCTTTTTCTCTCTCAAGTTCCTACTACCTTGTTTTCCCCCCAAATTGGTTTTATCACTCATCTATATCTGCAGCCTTCAAAATATACATATGTGTTATGTGGCATTATATTTTAAGAGACGGACAATTGTGTGTAATAAATAAAAATACAAAAAACAAACCCCGAACATGAAAACCTTTTGAAAAGATACGTGAGGAGGTCAGCTGGGCTCCCTCCACGTCTCCTTCGGCTGGCAGTGAAGCGCTTCGTGCACGAGTGGTTACGAGTAGAGGAAGAGCCGGCATTTAAGAAGGAGCCCCACCTGCCCCCATAAGTGCCTCGTTCTCAGGCGCCACCTCCACCCAGCCAAATGCAGGCAGTCGTCTGGCCCTTCTGGAACAAGGGCTGAGAAATAAGACATAGGGGAGACTTCAGGCTGTGGAAGGAGGAGAGGGGGGAATTGTTAATTAAGCTCTATTAAATATTAATTGAAATATAAATTCAAAACCTCCCCAACTCCTGACAGTTATATAATCTAATTAAGTGGTAGGGTCTGTTGCCCCACAGTGGCATCGGGCAGATTCGGGGCATAAAGCTCTCTTCTGCTCATAAACACCACCGGGTCTTGATGAGTCCGAAGCACGCGCCGATAAAGTGGAGGGGAAAGTCGGACAGAATAACAGTTTTATGGAACGTGGAAGAATTGAGGGGGCAGTTTCTGTCTTTCTGGATGGGAGGTCCGGCGGGGTGACCTGGGGATAGTGTGAATGTTTCGGCCGCAGGGGGCTGGGTGTATAAGAGAAATGAGGGGACGTTGGCTGTGACAGGATAGGGGGTCCTCCTACTAGAGCCCATGTTTAGGTGGAAACACCTGGACCTGAGAGGTGGCTATTGAATTCCTGAACTCATTTCAATTTTATTAACTACCTTTAGAAAAAAGATTCTCTTTGAACTCTCATGCCCCAGAAAGAAGGGACGGAAGGAGGAGGAGGAGCCCAAGCCGGGCATGAAAGGGTTTTTCAGATCAATGTGATTCCATAAGTGTGTTCGGCCCTTTTTTTAATTGACAGGAGGGACAGAGGAGGGTGGGGGGTGCTGTAAGGATCACCGAGGTCTTGTGTGCGTGCTACAAGAGCTTGGCTGTGACTTTTCCCCTGGCCCAGGAAAGCTTGTTAGACAGTCCAGAAGAAATGCAGGCGATTGTCTGCTTTGATTTCCTTAGACAGTTTCCTATGTTCTCTGAATGTGCACAACATGTGGCCCTAAGACTTATTTTTTTAGGTGGCATGACTCAATTTTTTAAAAAAAATCACTAACATGCGCTAAACCAGCCATGCTTAAATCGCCTTTTGAGAGTGAATCTTTCAAGTGTCTGGACTTACATCCGCCAGACCGATTTCAGTTCTTGGAAGGGGTGGGGCAGGCTTACTCGAAGGCTGCCTGGTCTCGAAGGCCTGCCCCTTTGGGCAGTTGTTTCATACTGGTTTGTAGTACGACTTCATTATCCCTGCGCTCTGGGAACTCAAGTGTGTGAGTTGCTGTTCTTCCAGTTTTGGCAAAGGAGGGCAGTGACATCCAAGCATGCATCCAGCCAGAACTCATCTGCCCCACACAGTGTGTCCCGCCCCTCTGTGTGCAACACAGCCTTTTGGTCGTTCTTCGCCCCTCCTCTCCTGGACTACAGTGGCTAACTGGGCTGGGGTGGGCAGAATGTCTCGTGGATGGCCCCGGCACACCCGTATGTTAACAATTTTACTGTGGTCTCTTTTATTTCCTTTTCAAGTTGGGCTTGAGCAGTTTCCTAAAAGAATGTGGATAAACGCTCGCAGTGCTGGGAGCTGGGACGGTGCCATTTGAGCCTCGGTGTTTGCCTCACTCTCTGAAGGACCTGGGCCTCAGGAACCTAAGAATGGCCATCAGAGGAAAGTGGTCTCATCAGTGTGCCCGACAGGAGCCATTTAACCAGTTATCATTGAATCGCCCCTGACTCACTGGACAGCTCCTGTGTACCCATTGCAACTGTACTACGTAGGGTTTTCAGTGGCTGGTTTTTTAAAAAGTAGATTACCAGGCCTTTCTTCCGTGGCTTGGTGGGTTCATACCATCAACCATTTGGTGAGTAACCAAGAGAGCTAACAATTGACACCATCCAGGGACTTGGTTTGTATCTATGGGCAAGAAAAAGGATGTCCCATGGCTTCGGGGAGGAACGGTATGGGACATGTGCATCTTGGCAAGGGTGGATTGAACACGTGGAGGGGCTGCGGTATTTACTGGACCTACTCAGGGTCCAACGATGGGGTGTGTGTCCACTGCCCCGTGGCAAAGCGCCTGGCTCACACACAGACATGTGCTGGTGCGAAGGCAGTCCCCCATAGGCTCACAGACTACCACTCTCGGGACAGAGTAACAGCTCAGGCACCTTTAGATTGTTTGGCAAAGGTTTCCCTGCTGCCAGTGGAGTGTTTCTTTTCTTGAAGCCAGAGCTGGATCTTGGGTCTGTGCTGCTGACATTTTAGAACATGGGAAAGAGCCGCGGTAGGAGCCAAGTATCTGCCAGACTGTGTCGGGAGAACCTTTATCATTTCTGTCAGATACATCACAACTCGCTTGTCTTACCATACATCTTCCTAAATGTGACAGAATATTCAGCTGTTATTAATTGAATACTCTCTAATTTAACGGCTTAGCGGGAGAAAGAGTGACTGGTTTGTTTCAACACGGAAAGCTGGCATCAACCTGGATGTGGGTTTCAATGTAAGTTGCATTGCAGGGCCTGAAAAAAGCCATTGTATGGCGAGAAATGGCTACCCTACTTAACGCCAAGGTAGCTGAATTCAGTTTATTGTTCTAAAACAAACCGAGGGGTGTGCGAGAGAGAGAGAGAGAGAGAGAGAGAGAGAGAGAGAGAGAGAGAGAGAGAGAGAGAGAGAGAGAGAGAGAGAGAGAGAGAGAGAGAGAGAAAGAAAGGGAGAGGCTTACATCAGAGGATAACACAAGTGGGTTATGGGTGCGCGATGCCCCAGCAGTTTTTTCTGATAAGCGTGATGTAGTCAGCAGTGCTCGGCTGTTTTGCCGGCTACCATTGAGTCAGTTACAACTCATGACCCTCCCGAGGGTTACACGTTAGAATGGTTTCCATACAGTTTCCCATGCTGTGACCCCTCAGGGTGTTTCTGGGTGGGTGTGAACCACCTGCCCCACACAGGGGCTCCGACCACACTCTACCAGTTCCAAAGTAGTCCGCTTCACTAGACAGCTCCAGGCCCCATGGACTGCTTTATAGAACGGGTGAAGTTATTCTGTCTTTATTTTTTCATCAAAATATGTAAACAGAGAACCCAACAATTTTCCTTGTGACAGGCAATGGGATGCTAAGACTGAAAGGCCATCTTCATGAGAGAAATGCAGAGACTGAAAGAGCAAAGGCTGAATTTCAGACCTTTGATAGGAGAACAAA
Source organism: Echinops telfairi (assembly GCF_000313985.2). Lineage (NCBI taxonomy): Eukaryota > Metazoa > Chordata > Mammalia > Afrosoricida > Tenrecidae > Echinops > Echinops telfairi. Next base: position 3,823,200 of record NW_022111324.1, read on the forward strand.
GGCCGTTAGGCCTCTCCGTCTCAGCAGCATAGAGAAAAACAACCAACTTCAATTCATTGATCTTGGGGGGAAACCTGTGGGTGATGGCACAGCACAGCCCACTCCTACCGCCTGCATTTTAAAAGCATTGTTTTGTTTTTTAAGCGGATAGAAATATGCACTCCCTGCCAACCTGCCTCTGGGTACATATACAATGTCTACCTTTTTAAATGAGTGAATTCAGAACGTGACCATGACTAGGAGCCAGACTTGGGTGGCTTGCAAGGAACACCCAAGCGAGGGAGGGAAAGTGGGGCAGTGTCCTGGCTAGCCAGGAGAGTCTGCCGAATGGGAGTGGGCACTTTGCAGAGACAGATGAGGGTTCTGAGACTGAGGACAGACAAGGGCATACCTATAGTTCTCTGGATCCCCCATCATGGGACTATTAGCTTGAGCCTTCTGGAAAATATTATTAGCCCCGGGGTGCCATGTAACTCCCTAGCTCCTGACAAGCTGCCAACATGGCTCTCTCTGGGCTGCAAAGTTGGAGCTCCCCTGGCAGCCTGCCAGGGTTTTAAGAAGGCTCTGGGGGCCCAAGGTAGCCTCCTGGTGCCAGTCAACACTCATTGTACAACCCAATTCAGGAGGAAAAAAAATAAGGGGGGGGAAAAAAACCCCTTACTTTCCCCTCTGCAAAGAATTCACTGGCATACATGGGCTGTCCGTGTTGGCACAGTGCCCTCCACGTTAGGGGCAGGCTTTCGCTTTGGGATGGCGCGGAGAAGAGGATTATGTGCATTGTGGCTTTTGATGTAAGCCATCACTGTCGTATTACATGAATAGCACCACCACACAGGCATGGCCAAGCACAAAGTGTAGTCCCCTATCCCCTCCCATTGTCCCGTGTCACCCAAGTCCTTGTCACAAAGAGGTTCTCTGATTATTTTTCTCTGCCATAAACCTTATGGAAAGTAGGAGCTTCTTTTAGAAACCCGATTTTTTAAAATGTAGCCCCTCCTCAAATTCGGGCATTGCAAACCCTATTAGAAATTTGAAGAGTCATATCTAGAGAAACACTTAGCACATTTGTATACCCCAAAATGAGTATAAGTGTAATTGTGTTGATCATGACTTTGCCTTGATGGGATGAAAATAATAATAATAATAAATAAGGCACATGACTACAAAATCTGAAAGTATGTTAACATTACATACATCCACAGAAAAAAAGACAAATGAATTTTAATAATTCAGAATAGAAGCCTACTTGTGTCCAGTGAAAAGACCAGACTTTACAAATCTACCAGTAGAGGGAAGGTCGTTTAGAGAACTCTTTGTAAACTTCTTAACCTATTCGTGGTTTTTAAGACAAATTGTAGAAAGGCAATATATTCAGTAGAGATTCTGTGTGTTTGCACATCCAACTATGAGGGTAAAACCTGCAAAAGGCGGAACCTGGGTATGGCCGCCATCTGCTCAAGAAGGGACACAAGCATTCTCCACTAACAGGAGCAGGTGCCAAGTGGTGGTGAGCTCGTGGCGGAACACGTGTCCTTTGTTCTCCCGTGGACTCATTCAACAGCTGCTCCAGCCTTCACATGGCCCGCTCTCTTTGGGGATGAGACTTGTCTCGGTTTATGGTATCGTTGCTGCTTTTGTTGATTTCTTGTTTGTGTGCTTTGGTATGTTTTTCTTTTTTGTTTTTATTAGTGAATTAAAAAAATCATTTTATTGGGGGCTCGTACAACTCTTATCACAATCCATCCATCCATCCATCCATCCATTGTGTCAAGCACATTTGTACATATGTTGCCATCATCATTCTCAAAACATTTGCTTTCTACATGAGCCCTTGGTATTAGCTCCTCATTTTTCCCTCTCCCTTCCTGCTCGCCCCTCCCACATGAACCCTTGATAATTTATTATTATTTTGTCATATCTTACACCGCCTGATGTCTCCCTTCACCCTCTTCTCCGCTGTCCATCCCCCAGGGAGGAGGTTATATGTAGATCCTTGGAATCTGTTCCCCCTTTCTCCCTCACCTTCCTTCCACCCTCCCGGTATCGCCACTCTCACCACTGGTCCCGAGGGGTTCATCTGTCCTGGATTCCCTGCGTTTCCCTTTCCTATCTGTACATCCTCTGGTCCAGCCAGATCTGTAAGGTAGAATTGGGATCATGATAGTGGGGGCGAGGAAGCATTCAAGAACGAGAGGAAAATTGTATATATCATCATTGTACACTGCACCCTGACTGGCTCGTCTCCTCCCCTCAGCCCTTCTGCAAGGGGATGTCCAATTTCCCCCCGGATGGGCCCTGGGTCCCCACTCCGCTGCACTCCCCCTCATTCACCATGCAAGGATTTGATATGTTTCTCTGTATAGGAAACCCAGGATAGGCGAATCTTTAAAGAGAGTCCCTGGATTAATAATCACCTAGGTGCATGGCCAAAGGAGGTGGGGGGAAATGGGGAGCTAACGACAATGAATACGAGAAAGAAGAAACTCTCACGCCATTGATGGCGGTGATGGTGGCACAGCCCTCACTATGAGGGACTATTGAATTATAAGATATGTGAATCTTAGGCCAGTCAACCTTTTTTCTTTTAATTAAACAGAAAAGTGGTAAGTGCACACCTTGTCTAAGGCAGAAATCTTCTGGAATATGAAAAAACTCAAGCAACCCTCTTGAGTGCTAGCTGTCACAATGCAAGCGTTTAGGTCAGTCTGACACATGAAGAAACAGGCACAGGAAGCGTGCAGGGGTTGCCATGCAGACAATTGGTAAGGTGATAATCGAACAGAAAGAAACGTGTAGCTCAGTGTTGTCAATGGTGAAGCCTTGCTGAGGAGGGACATTTTGTAATTTTGTACCAACTCACCAAGAACTCAGCGGTCTGAGCTGTATGAGGGGAGGGATTTGGGGGATGCTGGAATACAGGTAGTACTTAAGTACACTCTTATTTTCAAAAACTCATTGATAAGGACTGCTGCATCGAGAAAGAGATGCAACAAAATGTTACACCGCAGAGCCACTGCCGCTGAGTCGATGCTAACTCCTGACAGCTCTCTGGAGGATTTCCTGAGACTGTCCTGTCAACATTAGAGACCCTCTTTTCCCCACCGGGTCCTGAGGCAACGGCAGTGAAGACCACAGGGTGGCACAGCCTCACACAGAGCCCAGATGCCTATAGGGGGAGACCTAGATACAATATGACACCATGGGCCCGGTTCTAACCTGCTGGGGTGCAGTCTGATACCTGATGAATTTATAATGACCATCAAGATTATAAATGGGAAAACGTCGTGACATACTTATTTTTTAAAATGTCATGTTAACTTGCTACCTGGAAAGTTTTACACCACAATCATGCAACCTATCCATCCCTTTTCCTCCTCGTGGAGTCCCAGCTCCTCAAATCATGGACGATTCTGGATTCGTTTGGATTGCTGTCTGATACTTGACCAAATAAGAAATGCAAACTGGTTCCTTAGAAGAGCGTCAACAGCATGCCCACATCGTGTTTTCCCTTTAAAAGGACCGAGTCTTCCACTCGTGTCAGCTGCCTCTGTGAGGTCAGTCAATTTGAGTATTCACAGGGGAGGAGATAAAGATTTCTAGAAGACAGTTCTTGCCTCTTTGTTCAGCCTCTGAGTCGCATGGTGGCTCTTTAGTAGCACACTCTCTTTCAGGTGACCTCCCTGGCTGTCAGGACCCAGTCAGACTTCCCGAGGTGTGCTGACCCCTGGGCCAGTGCCACACACAAGGCCAGGCCAGGTTTCCGGCAGTCCTGTCAGAAGGAACCTTTAGACCTGTTTGCTTCTTGTCTTAGGTCTTTAGGATGGCTAGAACAGAAAGACCTTAAGTGGGTGGCGTTAGCGGACAGAAATGTGTTTTCTCACAATTTAGGAGGCCAGAAGTCCAACTGGGTGTGAGACTGGAGGGGAAGGCTCTCTGCCTCTCACCGCTCTGGGAAAAGCCCTTTCCTCTGCACCTTCTCGGGGTCTTGCTTCCTTAGCCATTTCCACATGTCTTGTCATCTCTCTTCCTCCACCTTCGCTTGCTTAACTAGCTCCACTTATGTTTTGTAAGACACAGCCCACACTGGCCCCACCTCACTAACCTAACCGAAACAACTGGGTCCAAATTGGGATTGGTACCAAAGTTAAGATTTAGAACCTAGAGGTTTGAGGGACGGAATTCAATCGATAACATTTCCCACGAGGCTCAGCAAGCATGCCCTGCGTCAGTATTTCTCACTGTGGGGTTCAGCCTGGCGTTTGAGGTGATTAGAATTTGGGGCAGGTGGAATTATGTTACGGATGCGATTTCTTTGTTTGTGTGTGTGTTCGGGGCGGCTGATCTGCCCAGATGGCCACTTGTAAACCCCCCCCACCCCATGACCATCTCGTGTTCACATAGCGCTTTGCGTGTTTCAGAGCCTCTCTGTGGGCAAAGGCTTACCGCAGGTGGCTGCGAACAGAAAGGTTTGAGATTCAAACATCCTGAACGGCACTTCAAAAGAAAGACCTGGACGTCTAGTTCTGAGAACTCAGCCTTGGGAGACCCCGTGGAGCGCAGCTGTACTCGGATATACGCCTGAGGCGGCCATGAGTTAGCGTTCACTTGATGGCCACCTTTAAAACCATAATGGTAATGATATTAGGACACTCTGCATGGTGCACAGAAATCTCTCCTCTCGGTCTCCGTAAACTGGTCTTCCCACGATGCCTTCACCGGTAGTGGAGTCCGGTTTGCGAGTCAGCCTTCTGCTGACTCACCCTGTTGGTGATTTTTACCACTGGTGGTCTCAGACCACCTCCGCTTTCCTGTTCGTGATTGCTTGAATATAGCATTGCATGGGGTCGCGGCGTATGGCTAATAAAACTCGCACTTGGAATGACTGCAGCCTGGTGTGGTGGGAAGTGACATCACGGGCTGCAGACAGATTCTGAAGAGCAGGCTTTAGGTTTGCCTGGACCCAGGGCCTGATCTCTGCTCTGCCAAGTGGAGGGCATTAGAGTGCCCTGCCTCGTGGCACCAGTCAGAGGGAAGGCAGGTGATTTCCTGGGCCCCTAGTCTATTGGAAAACTAGCTCTCCTGACTGTTTTCCACTCAGTCACCATCAAAATGTACGTTAGAGCCTTCTCTCTCAAATGAAGATCAGGGTGCACATGATGATACCTCATTCTACCAACTATTGTCATTGCATCAAGCCCGACTCCCGTGGGCTCTACAGGACAGAGTAGAATGGTCTCAGAGGCCAAAGGTTCCAAGGCTGTAACCTTTATGGCAGTAGACCACCCTGTCTTTCTCCCACGGAAACACTGACTTTTTGGTTAGCCGGCCCAGTGCTTAACCAAGGAGCCACCAGGGTCCCTTAAAATTATTCGCCCTCTTTAAAATGTATTCATTTAATGAGAAGAGTTTTCTTTGTCCTTTCTCCTTATGTTCTTGTAATGCCAGCAATCAAGAAACTTGAAATTAAATTAGGCATCGTCCTTTCAGTTGGCTTAGTTCCATAAATATGTCTTGAATGTCTCTTGTGCTCACCTTGCACATAGTACACCAGTTATTGTCACGTTGACTCTCATCTTGCGCGGATCGGCGTAGAACTGTGCTTTGTAAGGTTTACAAGGGCCGGCTTCTCAGAAGTTGATGGCCTGGCCCCTGTTCCAAGGTGCCTCTAAGTGGACTTGATCTTCCAACCTTTTGGTTAGCAGCTGAGCACATCAACTTCTCAGAATACGTGTTGAATGATGGAGTAACAAGGAGTGAAAATCCCCGGCCCCTATGGAAATTAACTTCAGAAGCAAACAAAACCAGGCTCCACTTTAGAGGAGCCAGAATCGTGGCTGTCCATGGAGACCGTGGCTGTGAGGACGCTGGCTGTAACTTTTGAGGAGTGCCTAGAATCGTCCCTTTTCTGAGTCAGATTCTGAGTACTGGGGTGTGCGCAGTTTGTGAAAAGTCCATCTGGGTGGGAAACTAGGATTTGTGTGTTTTTATTTAATGTATCTTATACTATGATTTTTTTAAAGTATAATGCCTGTCCTTTTGTTCTAAGAGGTGGTGTGGAAACCTGTAGACGGTAAAGGATTGTAACATTATTTGCCGAACAGGAACTATCAAGCTCTGTGTGACTGTAATGATGGCAGGAGAAGAGAAGGGAACGGGCGTAGCTCTGCCCTTTTTAGTGGCACTTACGTAGATTTGGGGGATGCGTGACCCTGGAGCTGAAGTCCCCATGCCTAACACAGGAGGATGCCCAGACTCTATGCCCACCCATCGGTGGTGCAGAAACTTGTGTGGCTGGCTTGGGAGCTTTGTCTGCTGGCTCCCATTAAGAATTTTTTTTCTTTTTCTTTTTAAGAACAAAACATAAGGAAAACATTTGCTCTGACATTGAGTCCGCCCCCACATGTAACAGTAATTGCAGGGCCTGGAGGGAAAAAAAAAAAAGTATCATTCCAATTTGGGGCCAACCAGCCTTGACAATGTTGTGTTAAACCTTCTAAAGAAACGAAACCAGGCTGTGGCAAGTCAGCCCTGGCACAGGTGGATCTACAATCAGGCACAGAGAGGGACAGTGGGAGAAGTTTCCAGAACCAGGAGAGGCGGAGGGCTTAGGGCCTCTCAGAGAACATCCTTAACTCCAGGCCTGGTTCTTGGAATGGCTTTGCCCCTTACTCCCCGGGGTGTTGCTGCAACCGTGAGCTGATCAGATGCCTGGGTCACAGAAAGCTGCGATCACTCAACTTCACTCAGAGCTTCACCAGGACCCCCCCCCCCCCACATGACACCTCTGAAAGTACTGTAGAGAAGAGGCCCCGGGAACACCCCAGCGCACATACAGTCAGTCACACATCCCGTCTGCTCTCGACTCTGTGTCTGTGGAAGTTCAAATACGGGGTCAAGTTCGTTGTTTCGATCTCGTTTAGTTTAAGTATAGTTTTACACCTTATTATGTGCAGTGACATCTTAAATGGAGCCTGTCACTCCATCTCGACTACTGCTAGGGGCTGGAGCCACCTACCATGTCACACTTTTCAGCAGCCCCGATTAACACTATCAGAACAAGCAGCTCCAACTCCACCTTCCCCCAAACAGTACCCCTTACTTACAGGAAGCACGGTGCTGCGACCCAGATCCCTTCTGCAGAGTGAGAGGCTTCCAAAATGGTGACGTGTGAGATTTCCTTCTTTCCTTCCTCCTTCCTTCTTTTCTCCCTCCCTCCCTCCTTCCCTCCCTCCCTCTCTCCTTCCTCCTTTCCTTCCTTCCTTCC
>NW_022111324.1:3831141-3917986 GCF_000313985.2 Echinops telfairi
CTTCCTCCATCCATATTTCTTTCACTCCTTTGCACCTCCCCCCTGACCTTTGTCTCCTTCTCTCTCTCTGGCTTTCTTCATTAACTTTTCTGAGAATGGTAAATAAATCAAATACTTTAAAAAAAAAGTATATTCTTTCTTAGTCTTTGAAAATAACAGTTTTGTTAGGCTGCCATGTTCCAAGACAGCAAGAAACATGTACACACGTACACACACACACACACACACACACACACACACACACAAAACAAACAAACAAAAAAACCTACCAAGAAAAACAACAACAAAAACTTTCTTCTTGCCTCTCTACACCCCTGTTCTGGGTCTGTTGCTATAGCCCTGTCATTATGCGAGGTAGCCTAAAGTAATTTGAATATTTCATTTTCCCAGCAGCTAATGCAGCATGCGTTACAGATGGTACTTGCTCCATCCTTCTGGACCTGGTTCAATTATAAATGAAAGTAGAGAGCTGAGATTTGTCTTTTTTGTCTCTGTTTAGTTGGAATAACACAATAAAGCTTGATGGGTAGGAATTTCTCAAACTGCCTCCCTAGCCTGGGATGCTTCCCAACTCAATCTCTCCTCATGAGGAGCTGGCCTGCACTCGCCTCTGAAACCAAATGTGTAATGACCTTGTGGGACATATCCTTGCTCTTGACTCGATTTAAGGCTGTCTTATAGAAGTCCAAGCAACTTCCACTCCCCCTCCCCCCTTTCTCTTCAGTTCTTATTGCTCATCAATTCCTTAGCAATGACTCCATGACTTATTCAAGAGCCTTGAGTAAAACCACTTCCCTCCTCCATGCCCTAAAAAGTCCTGTCCCTCACATCATGCAACTTAAAAACACGTTGGTGGTCAGGGAAAAGAATGTGTTCCTCACATCCACTAAGACTGGTCTATGTTCCCAGCGTCACTAAGTTAACATGTAAAAATAGAACGCACGTGTGTAGTAAAGTATGCATACTTATGAATGTAATCTGGTATGCACATACTTATTAGACATTAATAGAAGAAGTAGCGGTAGTGTGTGTTTGTGCGTGCGTGTGTGTGTGTGTGTGTGTGTGTGTGTGTGTGTGCGCGCGCGCGCGCCAAAAAGGCTTTCGGGTTTGGTGTGCTTTTAGAAGCCATAAAAATAAACAGTGAATACATCTTTTTATTAGGGTATTATTTTTATGAGTGTTTTCGTAAACGCAGAACATGTTGTTTAGCTCAGACTGTTTGTTTGAGGTTAATGTGAGGTGTTGTTTTTCTCTCCCTCAAACTCCAAATTCCTGAGTGCCAGCGACAGGTGGGGCACACAGTGCCGTTGGTCTTTCTTGGAGGGAGGACTGATTGAGGTATCTGCCAGTAGTTCGGAGAAGGGGAACTGAGCCCCTGATCGCATTTCTGTACAGTCAGCCCACTGACACTTGACTTGATTCGGGGGTGCTCCCTGAAGACTAAATGTTATTTTGATGCTTTGGTCATTTCCCGGTTTCTCACTTGCTGCCGGGAAGCAGCTTCCCAGCTGAGGGCCGGCTATATCATCCCTGCCCTTATTTTGCTGATCTCCCCGTACAAAATTAAACCGTTAATCATGTATCACACATCCTATCCTCCCATATTTCTGTAAGATTAAGGCCTCAAGAGAAAGCATAGAGTGGCCTGCAGAGAACTCGCCGTTTAAAAGAGAAAATGCTGTTACGCTGCAGTAGGAACTGCTGCGCCCCACATCAACACAAGGGCAACAGAGGCAACACAGCCCTGCTCTTTTCACCTGCTATTGCACGGGTCCTTCACTGGGCACCCATGTCACTTTCCTCCTCCTATCAGTGGGGTCCAAAATCTACTGGAGAACTAACATTGAAAATGAACACAAAAGGCAAGTCCGAGACTTTCCGAAATATGGATCCTTTAAAAAAAACAAGGCATGCTTGGCGTTCTGATGAACTTGTGATAAACCCCTCTTTGGGAGTCTCATTGGCCTGTTTCTGTGAGTGTTGTAAATTCTTCTGTGTGCCCCAATCCACCTGGATTCTCACTCAGCTTCTGCTATCTACATCATTGGCTCTCAAGTTGATTTGGCCCTCTGTTCCCTTTTTATAAAAAAAACAAACAAACAGACAAACAAACAAATACACCTACTCAGAACCCAGTTAGAAACTTTGAGACCCGAGCCTATAATCCAGGGAAGTGTAGGCATCTGCTTTGGCCACCGCTCTGCATGGCTCCAGTGCCCCTCCACGGAAACACGCATCCCAACTAGGAACTGGGGAGAGTTAGAAATGCCAAACACGGTCCACATTTTTGGGGTATTTAAAATAACATATCTTGTGCAAATTTTCTAGGAATGCAACAATCAGAAATGTTTAATAATCTACGGTCACTTTCAAGCAAGTAATTATCTTGAACTCACTTTCTGCTAATAGAACATCTTGCCAGAATAATGAAATTGGAGTTCTGGCTTTCAGCTATTTTTAATTTATCAACTGTTGACCTACTTTTCTCTGGAAATTTGAAATAAACTGGAAAAATAAATGGCAATGATATTAATATTGATGTAGTCATTTTCAGGCTAGCCAATACTTTTTGCATATTTTATCTCCATGTTGGACCTCAGAGTAACCCTGAAAGATAGGGGGTGGGGGACTAGGCTATCATTTCCTTAGCTGACAAATAAGACAACAAACTTAGAGAGGTTAAAGAATGCCTCCAATCCATAGAGACTGGAGTGACCTTCAAGCTCTGGTATAAACTCTGCAAGTTGAACATATGTCTTCCTAGCAGAATATTTTAACCTATGTCTACTAAATTCCTATGTCCATTCCCCCTCCCTGGGCTTGGTGTTACTTTTCCAATGCCCCCACAAAACCCAAAATGATTTATAGGATGGTGGGAATGTATAGGATCAACTCTTTAGTTAGGCTATGGCCAATGGTCTAGGAAATTAGATGCGACATGCCATGGTGGAGAAGGCTTTTATGTATTTATCATCAGCTTTTATTTCAGAAAGAAGAAATCCAAGTCTCGGGGTACTTGGAGCTGTACTTGATGCTTTGTAACCTATCTATCACGTAAGTGGTTAGGAAGCAGAGCTAGGCTGAAGGGCACCCTCGTGGTTCATCATCTCAGTCCACTGCCCCACAGGCTCCGGGAGTCACATCTCCAAGGGACGGCTGACTGGGTGCACAGCCTTTACGTATTGATATTTTTAAGGCACAGGACACAAACAGAGTGCCTATTATGTTCACGATGGGAAGGGTTTTGTGTGTGTTTGTCTATCCGTGTGGAATATTTCACAGTACATTCACATACTGCTTTCGTCTCTGAATAGGACTTTCCTTAAGTCACAAGTCCATAGCAAGTCTTTGACAGTGCAGCTGTCTAATAGTTTTGTAGGAGTCACGTGGGGATGACCACATTACTCACGACTGAGCTATGCCGGTCTCTTCAGAAGGTGGAGAGAAACTTTATAGTGCTGTCTGGGCCATGACATTGTTTATTCAAGCCACAGATGTTTGGTCTCATAATTTAGTTGTCTGATTTTGTTACATTTTTGGCTGTATTTCCCCTGCTTATCTTGCTTTTATAATTCTATAGGAATGTGTCTAAAGAACTATAGTTGGCTTGCGTGGAAAAAGTCCCATTAGGCGTCGCAGCTGTGGCCCACAAGCCTACTACATACAATGTAGTTGGAAAGGCCTGGTGAAATGTTGCTAGGGGCAGAAAGCTTTGGCAGTACCCTATATGAAATATATAATCAATAGATACTGTTATTGAAACAATTGCCTATAATTTTTATGACGGTTACATGAACATTTGCAACAAATCCCAAAGATCTTATCCTTCTAATTTAACACGTGGTGGTGCTTTTGGGAACCAAATCATCACTACTGTAATCCTCCTTTGAATAGCTTCTTCGTGGGGGAAGGCATTTTCCAGCCCTCGAAGACAGGTACTTACAGATTAAAATATCGGTCTTCTACCCTGGCCTTTCCATCATGATTGCTCCCACCACTGACCACGCACCTTCCACCACCAGTGCATGGCTAGCGATTGAACTCTCTGCTTCAGGAGCGGGGCAGCCGCCTGACAGCCAGTAGAAACGCAAACATAGAGCCTGACCTGAATTCTTCCATGATTTGGGGTTTGCTCAGCAAGATGAAATGCTGCCTTCAGAGAAAAAAGAGAAAAGCGCCCGAGTGTGTTATGTGTGCGCGAGTGCTTGTGTCTGTTATTGTGCACATGTGTTATTGTGCACATGTGTTATTGTGCACATGTAAGTGTGCAGAGGGTGGGCATCAAGTCATTGTGGCTCCAATTACTTTTTGGAAGCTCGCATCTGGGAGAGGGGCCTCCCCTTCATCTCTCAAGGTGATTGGCTTCTGATAAGGAAGTCTTTGCTGGCGCCAGATGTAGGAGAGGAGGAAGCCAACAGCTGTAGGCGCCGTAACCATTCAGAATGAATTTTACCTCGCGGAAGCAGGAGAGGAGGGAGCTACCATTTGCCTGTGTGCGCCAGGCTCTAGCCCAATGACTTGACACACTTTAGCTCATTCAAAGCTGATGAAAATCCCGTGAGATAAATGTGTCTTCTCAGCTTCTACTCAAGGAAACAAACTGGGGCTGGAAAAGTTGTCTCACTTGGCTAGAGTCAACCATTGGGTACAAGGCAGAGGAGGCAAATCCACCCTGTGGCGTGTACTGCTCTGCCCAAGAGGGTGGGAATGAGCCAGACTCAGCTTGTAAAGCCATTCTGTGTCAGGGATATCGTGGCGCCTCCCATCAGAATGAATATCTGGTGTTAGTTACTGTGGGTCTGACACCATCTTTCCACCAGGGCGGGAAAAGCTCTGTGGGATACTGTTAGCCAAACCCAAAGCTGTCGCCATAATAGGTTGTCCTCACTGATTCTTCTTACCTGCTTTGAATAAATGAAAAAATATTTATGAGTTCCCTCCCGCCCCCCTAGAGAAACTCTACGTGCCAGAGAGGTATAAAGGAAGGTAAAATGGGAGCCCCTGGGTGCTGTCCACCGTTAACACACTCCGTTACTCACTAAAAGATGGGTGGTTCAAGTCCACAGCACGAGGGGGAGGGGAGGGTCCAACGGACCTCAGAATAAAGACTTGGCGATTTACTTCCAAACTTCCCAGAAAGCCGCCATTGGGAATCTTATGGAGCTCAGCTCTACTCTCACACCTGGGCCCGCCTGAGTCAGAATCAGCGGAACCGTACCTGGTTGCTCGACTGGTCGGCTGGCCCTTAAATAGCTCGCTGTTGGCAGTGCGGAAACCGTGCGGCTTTTTTTTTTTTTTTTTAACATTTTATTAGGGGCTCATACAACTGTTATCCCAATCCATACACACATCAATTGTGTAAAGCGCATTTGTACATCGTTTCTCAAAACATTTTCTCTCCATTTAAACCCCCGACATTAGGTCCTCATTTTCCCCCTCCCTCCCCGCTCCCCCCTCCCGCATGAGCCCTTGCGGCTTTTAACACATGATTGCTTCTTGTGGTGTCGGCAACGACGAAGGCGGCCTGGGATAGCCTTCAAACAAGAGGTCCAGAAGCAGGGAGAGGGCATTCGTGGGGGTTGAGTTGAGCACAGTCTAGAAGGACAGCTTAGATGTGACTGGACAGTGGGCCTAGGTGGACTTGGCCCTACACTGCTTTCCCAGTTTAGGTAAAAAGGACAGACCTTCTCTCCAGCTTGTTTCTCTATCAACTGGGTCTGGGTTTCACACGGCCCCTCCCTTATTCCCTCCTACCTTTCCTTCATCCCTCCTCCTCCCCCTGCTCCCTTTCTTTTTTTAACTTTTAGCGTATTTTCTCTGACGGTTATAAAGCGGGAGCCCCAGGCCCAAGCCTCACCTGTAAATAGAACGTGCCTCCCATATGACAATGCTTGTTCTGTTTCAGTTGGGTCTGAGCACGAGTTACAAAATAGCTTTTAATAAGAACCTGTATTCTAAGACAGACCCGTTATATGACAAGTTGAAAATTGCGGAAGGAGTTCATAGTGACACTGAATTTTGAGATGGCACCAGAAGGTTAAACCAAATGTGGTGGGGTCTTTCCAGAAATTGGCCTCTGTCCTGTGCACTTCCTGTCCATAAAGCCAGACCTGTGCCAAGCGAGGTTTGATTCAGAAGAATCTGGCAGCATCCTTGGGGTGTCTCTGAGTGGAGTGGGGAGGAAGGACACTGTATGTTTGCGTGGGGGTCGGGGTAGCGGAGTAGACCAGTGTCCTGTGCCTGCCCCTCTGTGCAGATGCTCCGAGGTACCAGGAACATGTTAACTCTGTTGCATAAGGAGAGATGTCTCCTTATTAGTCATCCCCCAAGAATTCTGATTTGGAGCAAAGGGGAAAAAGGAGAAGTGGGAGGCAGTACAAATACCAAAAAAAACAAAAAGGCCTCTCTGCTCGCTGCCAGATCACATTTGGGCCATTTTCAAGTCTGTGAGTGCATCCTCACAAGTGTAGAGAAGCCCACCCCCCCATCCCCACCCCCGCCTGTAGAAGTCCCAGCACCTTCTATATGGGTTTCTGGCACCAAAAAAAGCAGATGGAATTGAAATGTACAAAAAAAAAAAATCACAGCTGCCACTCCGGACAATTAAGCAAAACATGAAATTGCAGCAAAAACCACAGGGTATTTAAATAGAACAAGATTTCAAACGAAGGGCTTGGGTTTTTGACACAGAGCGTGGTTTAACTCTGCATTTTCTAAAGTGGGCTGCCTTGTTTTTGTCTCCCCCTAACACCCCTTCCCCTAAATCAATAGCCATGGGCCTAGTTATCAAGGAAAACTCTCAGTCAGGAGGAGGACAGACTGAAATGTAGTGTTTTCAGTCGTACTCTCCAAAGGTGAAAGCACTCTGAAGTCAGCGCTGGGCGCTCACTGAGATCGCACAGTGAGCCCTGCTGGCAGCTGCTGTCACTGCTGGTCACTGCTGGTGGCCCTCCGGTGGAGTCCCCCTCCCAGCTCCCCACCAGCACAGCAGAACTGCCCTCCTGGGCTTCCGGGTGGAGCCTCTGAGGAATTCGAACCACTAACCCCTGGATTAGCAGCTGCGTGCCTAAACATCCTGCCACCGGGGCTCCTTGACTTTCTTTTGTAGAAACACACTTTTAGATGTCCTTGAGCACCACCTGGCCCATAAGTGGGAGAAACAGGACCTGGATTCCAAACTCCAAAGGCCAACTTCTCCCGCCATCACCCCTGCCCCACACTAAACTGCCATCTCTCTTCTAAATCCCAACATGAGAAGCCTTGGATCCAGGAGTTCAGGAATTTAAGGGGAACCCTACCCTCCCAAGCTTGCAGGAGACCCTGCTCTTCGCCTTCTCTGGGTGCTTTCGGGGCTTTTGCGTCCATCAATACTTCTGAAACAGGACTTGGATTTTCATAGCTTGCATTGCTTTCCCACTTGTGTCCAGCCCGAAGGTCCCCGATCTCATGGCTCCTGCCCACGAGAACCGTTACTCCTGCTGGTTGGAGCACAGAGGGTAAACAGTGGAAAGAGACGCATAGCCATTCTTCTGTAAAAGACACGGACTCTTTGGGCCACACTGCCTTCCAGGCTCTGCCTCGCATTGCCACTGTGAACTCCGAGTAGCGTCCATCTGTTTTCATGAGAGAAGAAGCCTTTCATTTAGAAATCTGTTCGAGTCCGTGTCAACCCACCTCCTTGGCCTTACTTTGCCCGTGTGGTCTGCCTGCTTACAAAGAAGTGGACCCTGCTGGTTTGAGGAGCAGCAAATCGTTACCCATTGGGGTGCTAAGTGCCAGGGCAGCTGTTGGAAAGCACCGACTGTAAGGAGTTCGGAAACGCACGGGGGGCAGTTCCACCGTCTTGCAGGGCTCGCTGCGACTTTGTGTGTTGCTGTCTTGTTTGCGGGTTTCAAGTGTTGAGGTGACTGGGAAGACTTGGGAGCATCTCAGAGGTGGAAGGAGACTCTGGCCGCAAGGGATGGGTCTGTCTTCTGGATTCCTTTCACTTCCCGCACCCTAGAGAGCTGAGCAGAAGATGGGCCACTTCTTTTGAAGTCATAGTTAGCTCTATCTTTGACCCGGGTCCTAAGAACGCAGGGCAAAGCCAGCGATGACTCTGTCAGTAAAGTGAGAGAAGCAGCTTTCCGAATGAAGACCCCTGGTTCGGTGTGCACTCTTCTCCGCCTCTCCCCCAGCGCTCTCACTGCAGTACATTGCGCGGTCCAGGACAACGGATCTCTCGACCCTGCTGCCAGCAGAGCAGAGCAAGGAGGTATTGTATGTGCTATACAAACCCGTCATAGCACATCCAGGAAGCTCGGGCGTGAGTTGGCAATCGAGGGGACATGTGCCGAATGTTGGAGCCAGTGTGCAATACTGTGCCACCAGGCGTTGACAAGGCCCTGTGCTGTCAGGGGTAAGATGGTGCATTCCTGGCAGGGAGTGAGTGGGGTCCAGTTGTTACAATCGTGCCATCCTCTCTCGAGTTTACTAAAGAAAGCCATCACCCATGTGTATCAGGACACTTTCTCTCCGCTTGTCTCCACGGACTGCACCTCCCTACTCCTATCCCTTTTCCCAGCCCAAGCGTCGGTCAGTACTTGGCCTGAGACCCCTCCATCCCTCCATAAACCGGACAGCCGAACTTGTCGATACCAGAGCAAAACCCAGAGCCGTGCAAAGGCTGTGACTGTGAATGAACTCCCCTTGACCGAGCTCTGTAACCTTAGGCAGACTTCAGATTTCCCTGGATGATGGCAAAGAGCCACTTCTGATGCCAATTGTGTGACTAAGATGAAACGGTGTGGACATCCTCTGTAGAAAGTGAAGCATGGGCTAGAAGAAAAGGAGTCGCTGTTGAAAGACTGTCTGACGGGAGCTTCCTTTGTAGAGAAGGGCCTGTTTTCCAGAGAAGTGTATTAATAACCAGAACCTTGAAAAATGGCCTTCGGAACCCTCTGAGTCCCATCTCCTCTGAGATCACGTGTGGCAGACAATGGACATCGATCTCTCTCACGGGCCCGCGCTCTTCCACCGTAAAGATCAAACCGTGGCCGTTAAGTGGACTCCCACGCGTGCACGCGTGGAGATCCAGGGTGTGTCCGTGTAGAACTGAGTGCTCCAGAGCGTTTCCAATGGCCGAGTTTTTCGGAAGGAGACCCCCAGTCCTTGCTTCCAAATGTGTTTGGGCAGCCTCGAACCTCCATATTCTAGGGGAGCGGTCAAGTGCATCCACCGTTGTGCACCCTCGAGTGCTCTCCGTTGCACTGTGCTCGTTGTGAAACCGCCATGGTCATCATGCCAAGTAACCATCTGAGCTCTTGCTGCTTCTACTTCACAGTCTGGGGGGCACTTCCTTCTCAACCCTGTAGACCTGCAGCCCCACCTGTGCTTCTGTGATGCCAGGTTTTCTTGCCAGGAGGCTCTGAGGCGATGGCTAAGGCCAGCCTGCATCCCGGTGGGTCCACTATTTTCATTCTCCTGTGGGGTGTCATTCGGTACATGTCCTACTTGCCCATCTTTTTGTTTCTCTCCCCACTTTTGAACCCCATCACCCTCTCTTATCAGTGGGTGCTGATGTCGCAAAGGATTTCTTCGGGAAGAGTGCATTTCTGAAGAAAAATGCCAGCATGCTCTGCTTTTCAGTGCCCCCCCATTTCCGGACTCAGGTGCCCAGGGAAGGATTTGAAGGTGATTACAGAGGCGTGGAGATGCGGTGGGAAGAAGGTGTGGCCGAGGTGGTGGGAAGGCCTGAGCATTGATGCAGGCAGGCCTGCCCACGTGGGGCTTACAAACCCTGCCGCCGTGTTCCGCTGAGCCTGCCCAGCCGGATGGGAGGTGCCGGTGCCTCTGCAGGGACTTGTTGGGGCTGCAGATTGTGCTGTCCCGGTCAGAGGGCTGACACCAAAATGACTGTCCGGAACATTTTTGGGCAGCGCTTCAGCAAGAACGTATGGTTTTTTAATCACGTATTCCTGTAGTTAACCAACAAAGGCATTTTTCTTAGGTTCTGTTTACATGTGTCCCTATGTGTACACCGGGCGAACGCTCTATGCTTATTTGCTTATTCGTGCTATCTCATGTGCGCTGGTCAGAGCTGTCATTGAGAGTCGATGAAAGTGATGTTCCGAATCACATGTTTCTTCTGTGTGGACTGCAAGCACACACGGTTGTTTTCCTCACGGCCAGGGTCATTGTATTCCCTGGGTTTGTTAGATTTTCTGGTGTGTTAGATAGAATATCATGGCAATTTGAGTTTGTGACCTTACATCAGTAACTCTTTATTTACTGACTTTGTTGGAGAACAGAGTAGTAATTAAAGGGGGAAAAATAAACTCGCTGTCAATGAGTCAATGCTGACCCATGACGACCCCGCAGGACAGGGTAAACCGACCCCTGTGGGTTTCTAAGACTGTCACTCTTGACAGGAGCAGAAAGCCTCACCTTTCGCCCCAGGAACAGAGAGTGGTTTCTAACTGCTGACCTTGCAGCTCACAGCCCAACGCATCACCCATTATGCCACCAGACTGCATTACAGGGAAAAGGAGCATGATTAAAAGAGGATTCCACTCAGCAATAAGGTTGTAACTGATAATGTTGTAAGTCATTGTAGGATAGCTTAACGAAACAATCCTGTTGGTATTCATGTAATCTAAGAAATACTGCATGTAAACAGTTCATCACTATGTATCGCATACTATTAAACATTGACAATAGAAATTAATAAGGGTTCTATGTGGTCGGATACTGGAGAATTGCCCATGGGGGGAGGGGTGTGTGACACCAGACGCCATGTCTTCCTGCATGGGTGAGGCCAACCCTGGGGTACCACTCGTAGGTACCTCCTGATTCTGTGTCCTGTAGTCGCAGCTTTCTCAGGCCTCTTGGGAGGCCTTCCCCCCACTTCCACGGTTACCTGCACTCTCCTTGAAACCTGGAGGATTTGGGGTCCTGCCTTCCTACCCACATCTTCACCTGAAGGCCGGGCCGCCAGAAGAGCTCAGTGTTCATTGCTTCCCTCCCCTTCCCCCCCCTTCTCTCTCTCCGATGGGACTGGTGTGACCAGCTATTGTCTGAGAAACGTGGAGGTACGTTTTTTCTTAGCTTTTTTGCTTATTATCAAAAGGAAAGGTTCATGCAGCAAAATAAGAACTTGATATATTTCTTTTCCCTGAGGGTGTGTGTGTGTGGTTGTTTGTTTGTTTGTGGTAGTGGGTGGGCCAGCTTTCCCTTCCTTTACCTATGTCTCCTGGTAGCCAAAGCCCAGTTCTGAACCCCGCCAGGGCACGGGCAGGGGCAGGTATGTTGTACTTAGCTTTCTCCCCTACCTGCCGCTGACCCCTTTGCCCAGAGGGCTCCCTCGTGTCAGTCTGTCTGGCATCAGCATTCGTTTGCCTGGGATGCCGAACACCCCACACTTGACAATTGCTGCAGTCTTTCTGCCTTTTCTCTTAAACTGCTTTTTTAAAGCCCTCAGAGACCCTTAAAAAGAAAAAAAAAAGAATGCAAATGGAAATTGCACTGGAAGCTGAAATGAACATTGTTGTGAGTCATGAGATCCCGGCCACACTGGGACAAACGATTTTTTATTTTGGGTAATATTTCTTCTTTGGCATTTATTACACCTCTGTTAAACACAGCTCATGTGACACAGTGTTACTCATAGGCAATCAGAGAAAAAGCTGAAAGTTGAGCCATTAGTAGGGCAGGGCAACTTATTGTTAATAGCAGCCATTAAAGCTGAAAGGAAAAATTACCCATCTGCCCCCAGCCAGACCTGTCTGCCGAGCTGAGAGTGGGGCTCCAGGCCGGATGGGGGGTGGGCAGTTATGAGGGAAGGAGAATGGAATGTGGAAACCAGAGATCTTTGTAAGGGAAGGTAGAACTGAATTCACATTTGGGCCCTACCCTAGGAAGAAGAACCCCTCCGCCCCACGCCCCTCTTGGCCCTAAGAAGCACAGTCCTTTTGTTTCGCCGCCCTTCCTCAGAAAGGCTCCCATCTGGCAGTCTGCTGCAGAATCCATTTTAACTGCAGATAGCAAGCTCCCATGATTCGGATAGCAGCAGCACCTTGCAATTATGCAAGGTTTCCCCCGCAACATATAACTCATAACAGATTGACCATACCAAAACCCCTTGCCATTCGTGGGAGGCGGTGA
Source organism: Echinops telfairi (assembly GCF_000313985.2). Lineage (NCBI taxonomy): Eukaryota > Metazoa > Chordata > Mammalia > Afrosoricida > Tenrecidae > Echinops > Echinops telfairi. Next base: position 3,843,283 of record NW_022111324.1, read on the forward strand.
GTGGGGAGGGGGGGCCTTGAAATAGGGCCCCTGTACTGACCTCCCACCCTCTCTCCCCTCCCCACCTGACATCTTGAGAGAGATGATGTGGTGGAAGAATTCTGGGTGGGGGAGTTGCAGCTCTGGATTCCGACTCAAGCCACCCTCCAGGGCAGGGTAGAACTGCCCCCTGTGTATTTCCCAGGCGCTAACTCTTTATGGGAGTAGAAAGTCTTATCTTTCTCGTTCGAAGCAGTTGGTGGTTTCAAACTGATGATCTTGTAGTTAATAGCCCAGTACGTAACAACTATGCCACCAGGGCTCCTGGGGGAGTCCCAGAGGATGTGGGAAAGGCTAGCTGGAGCACCCCATGAGTGACCTCTGATATGCCTGGGAGCCTGAAGGGAGCAGGTGGTCCCTAACAAGTAGGCCTCACCTGGGTGAGTGCCTGCTTCGTGGAAAGCGGTCCAGCCTGGGAGAATGGGGAAGTTCCCTGGTACAAAGCATCTTATTGCTCAGGTATCACTGCAGGGTTTGGGGCTTCAGCCCTTACCTGTTCCTTGGTTATCAAAACTTATGTCAGGTCAGACCTGCTGACGTCATCCCCAAAGTGGGTCCTCGGTGCATGGTGGCTCCTTCTTTGCATGCTGTGGCTTTGTCCTCCTAAGAGCACTGGTTCCTAGCCTCTGTGTTGGTGGCATTTGGGGAATACTGGGACTATTCCAGTTGCACGTTTGAATGAATTTCAAGCAGTCTTTACGGCTCTTTAGCCGTGTTACTCATTTATTACTGCAACCCCGATTCAGCATTTGGATATAGTTAACACACCCGTTCAGTCCTTCTGGTGACTACTTGTGTCTTAGCTTCTTTTCTGGGCAAGGGACCCTCATGGACCAAATCATGTCACCTGCTCAGCTCATTCCACTTAGTGACACTGCTGTCGCACCGTGTAGCTCGTGGCTTCTAGGAATTAGACTGAACAGGCCTGATGATCGGCGTCCATGAAGATTATAGTCAATAAACCACCATGGTGGTCCGGGTTTGCTCTGCAATATGTCCAGGTGACCGTGTATCAGCAACTGACCACAACTGTTCAGCAACCGAGACCCGAGTCTGCCACTCCCAGTTCGTACTTGGCTGCGAACCACACGGGTGAGGCTGTTGAATGCGGGGGAGAAAGGTCTGCCTGGTGATCGACTTTGGGAAGCCCCCAGCTACTGGGAACCCTGTGGATCACAGTTCTGTGGGCAACACACAGGGTCACCAAGTGGAAGCAGTAGGTGAGTTTTCTGATTCTGTAATTCGAATGGTTAGTTTTCTCCATCTGCCCATTGTTGAAGCACCTGGCCGCTCGGGCCTCGAAGATCACAGTGTTGAAGATTGCACACCCACCTCGATGATGCGCATGGGGTGCTTGGGGGTGGTGGGGAGGGTTACGTCTTGGAGGATGAGACGGTCAAGAAAAGGGTGGGAGTGGTGGGATAAGTGGGTGTCATTGGAAGGGCAGTCTGCATCTCTCGGCTCAATGTCTCCTTCCCTGCTGGGGACCGTCTCTAAAGGGATCACTGGGGGTCGTCTTGAGGCGCTTTCTTGCTGAGTATATTATAACACATTAGATGCTGGGAAAGTTTTGAAGTGTGGGTGTGAGGAAGAATTCACCGGGTCGATGGATGAGAGAAGGAAAGGAGGAAGGACGGTGGAAGGACACTGGGTTTCCTCTTGTACTTGAGAAGCCCCTGTTTGCCCTGTTGTGTGTGTAATGCAAGAGATTTGCATCGAGAGGCACAGAAGTTAGGCAGGTCAGGCAGCTGCCCCTGTGGTTTGCTGAGACTGTAATTCTTCTCGGCAGTGGAAAACCTCCTCTTTCTCCCACAGAGCGGCTGATGGTGTGGAACTGTTCACCTTGCAGTTCGCAGCCAATGCGTAACCACTATGCCACCAGGGCTCCTAAATAAAGGACAGGGCAGGGTGTATGGGGGCGGAGGGGCACTTAAAATGTTTTCCCTTTGAACCAACATCTAGAGCTGTTTGACAAATGTTGAAAGTAGTGGTCTGTCCTTTCAGAGAATTTACTAAGAAAGAACTTTGAGCAGACGTCACACTGATTGAGATGAGAAGTCTTCATCTGAGAGAGAGAAAGCAGCTGGTGTCTGGGTTGGATTCGTTTTGGCATCATATGGATTAATTGGTGGCCCTGGCACTATGTGTTGCAGATCCTACCATACCTGTGACTGTAATCCAGGGGTCCTCAAACTTTCTAAACAGGGGGCCAGTTACTGTCCCTCAGACCCATTGGAGGGCGGACTATAGTTTAAAAAATAACTATGAACAAATTCCTATGCACACTGCACACATCTTATTTTGAAGTAAAAAAACAAACGGGACAAAAGCACCCCGTGGGCAGGATAAATGATCTTGGTGGGCCACATGTGGCCCGCGGGCCGTAGATGGAGGACGCCTGCTCAAATCCCATTTGGAAGCTGGTGTTTTGTGATGTTCGGTGTGCAGTGGTGTTGGTGTGTCCGTGGAGAGATGCTGGCGCTCTGGTGGTACAGTGCATAAGCACTCTGCTGATACCCGACGGCCGCTGGTTCTGTGTGGCAAGGGAGAAGAGGCTATGTGCTTCTCTAGTGGATGAAGACAGTGCCTGCAGCCATGGCCCCCAAAAGAACAACAATTGTGAGGATGGGCTGGGGCCAGGTAGTATGTCCTTCTGTTGTGTACGTGGTCCCTGTGAGTCACTGATACAGCAGTGGCCCACAGCAACGACAACCATGAGCTCCCATGAAGCTTTCCAGCCTCGCACACTGGATAAAGCGTCTCCGGGTTGAGTCAGAATGGACTCGGTGACTGTGGGGTTTTGCTTGGGCCTTATGATGTCCTTAGGAGCCCTGGGAATGCTTCTGGGTAACTGACTGCTAACCTCAAGGTCAACATTGGAACTGTTAGAACTGGTTGACCATCAAAGACCAAAGAGGCCTTTGATGCTCTCTGCGCCTGTGAAAAGGAGCTCTGATGGCATGGTGGGTAACGCACAGAACTGCAAGCCACAAGGTCCAAGGTTCAAACCCACCAACCTCTCCAAGAGAGAACGAGGAGGCCGTCAACTTCTGTAAGGATTTAAAGTCTCAGAATCCCAGAGTTCTACCCTGCCTTTAGGGCGGCTGTGAGTCCTAAGGGATGTGATGGCCGTGGGAGCCCCGTGAGGACTGAGTCTCAGAAAGGGCGGGGTGCCCTGGAATGAGTTGGAGGGGAGGGTTTAATTCCCTATGAGTCGGAATTGACTGGCCTTTGGGGGCTGAAAGATCCAAGAGTGGCTTCAGCAAGCAGCAAGCTCACGGTGATGGGGGAAGGTGGCTGCCAGGCCACATAAGATCTGCAGGGAGCCAAGGAGCAGAAGCTGAAGAGCCTCCTCCCAGAGCTGATAGAGAAAAAACACCTTCCCTGGAGCTGGTGCCCAGAATTCCGCTTCTGGCCCGCCTGAACAGTGAGAAACGGAACGCATGTGCTCAAGCCACTCGCACGTCACATTTCTGTTAGAGCAGAAAGAGGTCCCTCTGACCAGTGTGTTCAGGGGGAGGATCACACTCAAAAACTTGAACTCGTTGCGTTGATTCAATTTCGAATCTTCCCAACCCGATTCACTTGGGCGTGGATGCCCCTGTAAAACTGCCCTCACAAGAGTTTCTGGGCCTGCATACAGTGGCACCTCACCACACTGCAGGTGGCACTTTGGTTCAAGGCCCTGGGCCCTTGTGCTGAAGATGCTTCCGTGGGCTTTTGAGGGAAATTGCCCTTTGTCGGGATGGAGGGCATCTAGTATTTTTAATCGGCCAGAAAATCTGTGCGAATTTAGTCACTTCAGCTGTGCCCAGGCGGGCGGGAGTAGAGGGCGCGGGCATGGTCAGCAGTCTTAGTTCTTCTCCCATAGCACTTGTTTCCCACCCCCGTTTCTCAATTGCTGTCTCCCGGTGTAATTGCCGCCGCTCACACTTCCGGCTAGTTAGTTCCCTGTAGGGATAACATGTTGCACCAAAACCCCACAGCCCAGCAGGGATATACAGTATCCTTTGCCAGTGTAGATCAGAGCTTGATTACACTTCATGGCTGTAATTCAAGCCTGCTAATCCTCCTCTGGGTTAGGAAGAGAGGCCTGTTCTATTAGATAAGCTGATTACTGTCTGGTGTGTGCTTCATGCCTAGAAGAGTTGTTTATGTGTGGAATGATTGCCGATTGGAGTCTGTGTTTCATTGCACCGAGAAAGCTCGCTCGAGGCTCTAGGGCTGTGGTTCTCAACCTTCCTCAGGCCATGACCCTTTCATACAGTTCCTCATGTTGTGCGGACCCCCCAACCATCACATGATTTTCGTTGTTACTTTCATAATTGCAATTTTGCTACTGTGATGAATCGGGTGACCCGTGAAAGGGTCGTTCTACCCCCAAAGGGGTTGCGACCACAGGTTGAGAACCTAGAATCTAGGGGCTTGAGCCTCGTCTCAGATGGATCGGGAGGGGCTGAGAAGTGGAATCCTCATTACAGCTGCTTTTCTCTCTAAATACCTACTCTTCTTCAGGGTAACAACAACAAAGAACCAGGTAAGCTGTTAAGACTCAGACACCTCTTTGCCCCCAGGATCCTCTGTTACGGAGAGTCACAGATCACCCCTCTAGTCCTTCCGCCTTCTGCCTCAGTGTGCAGGCTCCTCTTGGCGGTAGGCGGTCTTGAGGGCTAGGCTAGGGAGGAGGATTTGGGGCCGAAGTTGAGTATGTGGTGAAATCCACAGCCACAGACTCAAATGGGCCCCGCCACAGGGGAAGGAGGCCCACAGAGACCACTTGAATGCTTTCTCACATTCAGAACTGCTGGCCTCAAAGCCACAAAAGCCCTCTAACCACCTTCGAGTCTCCCCTACCAGCCCATCTTTGGTCTGGTTTTGCAGCTTGTGGCTTGGGTACAGTCTGGCTCTTCACTGAGGAGGAAGTGCATTTGTTACGACTGCCTGGGAAGTGAAGTTGGCATGATTTATGCCGGCAGCACTCTGGGGATTTCTGCCCGTTTCCACTGATGAGGGAGCTCTTCAGAGCGAGGGTGGGGTCTCTTGTCCCCAGATGGGGTGACTCTGCTTCATCATGGTGCATGTGTGTTTGAGTCTTACACGCGGTTGCTGGGTTTAATGGGGGAGGCAGCGAGGTGAGTGCCGAAACAGAGACAAGCCAAGAGGGGCACAGCGGGCTTTGGGCGACCTGGGCACGAGCAAGCGCAGACAGCACGGAGTCGGAACATAAAGATGATGTCAACATGCTTGGTAATGCTTACTTCACAAGGGGAGGACGGTTTGGGGGAGTAAACCCTGGACCCCATTGTATTTTGATGAACCTTTTATGTTTATATATATTTGGCCCACTCTCCTTCCCTGCAACCTTCCGTGCAGATGCTGTGGCTGTGTTTTCTGTGGTCCTGCCTGGCACGTAGTCAGCCCTTACTGCATGGCCGTGTGATGGAAAGGAGTAGATGACCTACATGATCGATTTCAGGAAAGACGGTGCACATTTCTGGGTCGGAGCTGTAGGAATCAGCTCACCGTAGTAGACGTGCTGCCGGTCAGGCACACACCACCCTCCTCTCTTCGGGAGCAGAGGCTCCTTCCTGCTAGAATGGAGTTGGAGTTGTTGACTGGACAGCCATTGGTTTGCCCTTTGTCGGGTTTTGCTTGACCCTGCCCTTTACACCCAAGGACCACACGCCTTTCCCTGGGAGGTGCTGGTAGATTCAAACCGCCGTCCTTCAGGTTGGGAGAGTCAGCGTGCCGCTGCGCCACCAAAGCTCTGCCCTAAGGAACTGTCTATCCTGTGAACTTCAGCATATTCCCCAAATGGAGATTTCTTCTCCTCCTAATTAATGAGCCCAAAATAGGAGGACTCCCTCACACAGAGGAAAAGAAAAGGAAAAAGACACACTGCCATTAAATGTATTCCGAGTCAGAAACTAAAGCTCACTGCCATCAAGTGGATCCCAACGCAGGGCGACTGTGGGACAGAGAACTGCCCCCGCGGGTTTCCAAGACGGTTACTCTTTCCCGGAGTAGAAAGCCTCGTCTTTCTCCTGTGGAGTGGCTGGTGGATTCAAACTGCTGTCCTTGCGGTGAGCAGTCTAACGTGTAACCCGCTGTGCCACCAGGGTAATACCTAAGTCAGTACAACCTTAACGGAGCAGACAGCCCCATCTTCCTGGTGAGGAATGGCTGCTGGATGTAAACCATCACCTTTGCAGTTAGCAGGTTAGCCTCACCCAGCATGTCCACCAGGGCTCCACACCGAAGGTTTTCTTTTTCAGCCTAATGTGAGCCGGGAAAAGAATTTTCTTTGGTGCATAATGATTTATTTGCCTTTGAAGAGTGCAAACAATTATGCACTGCTGAGCTTAGTATGCCTGTCCCCATGTGGACCACTTGAGCGGCTAAGTTTCAGCTAAAGTTTCAGAAAGACTGGATGTCTGTGCTTAATTCCAGGGGTGTACTGTGTACTCTGTGTTTGTACGTGTGTACTCTGCATGTGAGAGCTGATGTGTGCTGTCGCTTAGAAGATGGAGGTGTAAGTAATAGGTCTTCCCCCACCTCGTCTACATATTAACAGAGTAACTGCTGGCCTGGCTAGACAATGAATAATCGTGTGAGGACCCCTCACCTTGACATTTGTCTCAGCATCTTCAAAGTAACTTAGCATTTAACTAAGTTAAATGTAACTTAGCAAAGTAACTAAGACATTTGTTAAGTTAAATGTAACTAAGCAAAGTAACTAAGACATTTGTCTCAGCATCTTCAAAACAACCAGGGGTGTTGTAGTGGAGAGATGAGTAGTAACACCACCTCGCAGAGTCTGGCTGTGGCACTCTACTCTGGGCACCTTCTCTGCAGGCATCCATGTGGCTCTAGTGCTTGAGAAGGAGCCCTGGTGGTGCCATCGTGAAGAGGTAGGCTGCTAATTTAAAGGTTGGTGGTTCGAAGCCTCCAGCCACTTGGCAGGAAGAAAAGTGGCAGACCGCTCCGGTCACGGCTGCCGCTTTGGAAACCCTCTGGGGCCGTTCTCTGTACTGTAGGTTCACTGGGTGTTGAAATTGACCCCATGGCACAAGGCTTTCATATTAGAGCCTGGGGTTTGACCAAGCCCAGGACTGCACTGGCAGCAGAGAACGCAAGAAAAGGCCCCTAGTGTTTCGTGTATTCATCATCCTTTTCATCGCCCGCACTGTCAGGCTGGAGACGGTCTCAGCACCCCTCTGTTGCTGCCGTCTGAGGGTTCAGAGCAGAATCATTATTCGAAGGTTTCCCTAAAGTAGAAATCTCTAGACCTGTGCCACTCCCTTGGCGTCTGCTCCCAAGTGGAGAAGACGGCAGGCACGGATTTGCTTTGTCTGACCCAATCGTCACGTTAGACAGTGGGGTTTCTAGAAATGCCAGGCTTCCATCACTACTGTGAGATCATTTGTGAAGGTGTGAAATAGGGGATAATTTTATAAGCGTTTTTTTTTTTTTACTTCCCAGAAGATGTGTGTATAAATATATGTCTATTTGTTTGTACACTTCACACACACATATACATTTGTTGTTAAGGAGCCCTGGGGGTGCGGTGGTTAGGCACCCAGATGCTAACTGAAAGGCCAACAGGTGGAACCTGCCAGCCGCTCGGCAGGAGAAAGCTATGTGGTCTCCTTCTGTAAAGATTACAACCTTGCAGAATCGCACAGGACATTCCTACTTTTCCCTCCAGGATCACAGTGCGTCTGCATCTATTGATGGCACTCTGTTAAATCTCTGTGCCTTAATCCCCAAAGCCTGTGGATATGGGTTGCCTGCTTGGCAAATGGGACTTAGGGTTGCAGATGGAACTTAGGTCGATAGTCAGTGGAGGGAAGTTCTTAACAAGTGTTCTTGTGTGCCCTGAGTTGATCATGACTCCCAGGGAGTCAGAGTAGAACTGCCCTGGAGGGTTTCCTAAGCTATGACCTTTCTGGATGCACACCAAAGGTCATTTCTCCCAAATACCTAGTGATGGGTTCAAGCTGCTGACCTTTAGGTTAACAGCCTATCTATCTATCTAGCTAGCTATCTAGCTATCTATCTATCACTTAACCTGTGCTACCATGGCTGTCCCACACTCTCTCTGAGCTATCCTGATACAAGTGCTAGGAGCTTCCTTCATGGGAGCAGTTCAAGGACGGTTCTTCTCTGTCTTCCTGGGAGTGCCATGGTCATTGTGGAGGAGAGGTGTGCAATAGTGTAAGTTTGCAGAGAGATAACTGAAGCATGGAGTGCTGCCTTCTCTGTCAAACGGAGCAGCAGCAGTGGAGGAGCTGTAATTCCAGGGCCCCATCTCAGCTCCCAACAAGTCAAGCCAAATTCGGTTAAAAAAAACACACACACAACAAAACCATGTGTACACACTGTCGTTTTGGCTGGTTGGCTTCTAAGCAGTTCAGGAACTTTTCAGGGGGTGGGGGGTAGATGGGAGGGGTGATTTTAAGACAGAATAGCCTGGAGGGCATTGCAGCTGGGAGGACCACCTGTGGGTTGTGAGTAGCTTTCGTTGATGTAGGCTAGTTCAGGCCACAAACAATCGGAATCAAACTTACTGCCATTGCATCCATCGCAACTCACGGCCACCCCGTGTGCTACAGCATAGAATTGCTCCCTGAGAGTTTTCTCCGCTGTCACCTCTCAGGGAAGCAGATTACCAGAGGTTTCTTCTGAGGTGTGCTGGTTTCAAACCACCAACCTTTGAGCAAGGCCATTTGCACCCCCAGGAAGCTAGTCCAGGAAGTTAATGCAGTTCTGAAAAGAACAACATAACCTTTCACAGTCACTGCCGCCACTGAACGCAGAACTTAATGTCCCGGTTAGTCCCTGATTATTCCTTTAGTGTTCCACTCCATGCTTCCTACCAGCCTTGTAGAATGAAAGGTACTTGTTTTATAGCAGACAAGCCCTGAATTCAACCAGTGGCCCTTGGGGCATGTCTTTTTGGGCCATACTGCCTCCCTGGTGCCTCAGTTTCCTGCACTGAAGCATTGGGTTGCCAACCACAAATGAAAGCCGGACTGTTTGTGAACGTTTCTGCATCTTTTGAGATGTACTGGAGCCCTGGTGGCACAGTGCTTAAGTGCTCACCTGCTTACCAAAGGATCAGTGGTTCCAAATCCCCGGCCGCCCTGCTAGAGAAAGGTGCAGCTGTGTGCTGCTGTAAAGATGGTAGCCTTGGAAACACCTTGTAGTCATTTTACTCTGTCCTATAAACTCCATAGGAGCCCTGGTGGTTATGCATTAGGCTGTGATTCAAAAGGTCCAAAGTTCGAAACTGCCACCCACTTCTTGGGAGAAAGAGGGGCTTTCTATTCCCACAAACAATAACAGTCTCTGAAATTCACAGGGACAGTTCTACCCTGTCCTGTAGGGTCGCCACAAGTCATTAACTCGATGGCAGTGAGTTTGAGTTTGGTAAACCTCCCAGGGAACCCTGGTGGTGCTGGTGGGTAAGCAGTGGACTGCAAATGGAAAGGTGGGTGGTTCGAAACCATCAGCTACTCTGAAGTGGAGGAAATGAGACTGTCGCTTCCATAAAGATCTACCATCTCAGAAACTTTATAAAGTCCCCATGAGCTGCACTAAAGTTCTTGTGAGAATAAAAATAAATGAGCTCATTTTTGACAAAGCATTTAAAAAGAAACATCCACTGCACATATGCACACCACACAAACAGAGTACTTCCTTGGTTCTTCCATAGCACATTGTCCATGGATCTCTTTCTTTCTTTCTTTCTTTCTATTTATTTTTTTAAATCATTTTATTGGGGGCTCATACAACTCTTATCATAATCCATACATACATCAATTGTGTAAAGCACATGTGTACATTCGTTACCCTCATCATTCTCAAAACATTTGTTCTCCACTTAAGCCCCCGGCATCAGCTCCTCATTTTCGTTATGGCCACCTCCTTTTATTCACGGACGCTTGTCTTCCCAAATTCTCCACATGCCCCTTATTACCTAGCATGCATGGCAGGCCTGGCCAAAAGCAGATGCTCAGCCCCCTTTTGTGGGCTGAGTGGTTGACCCAGAGACCAGGCTGGGTCCTTGTCAGGGTGGCAGTGTTGGTGAGAGTGTGCACGCTGCTCACTCTCGGTGCAGGCTGGGTGGTTTTTATTGTAACTGAGCTGTAGGGCTGTCACTGGACCTAAGTGGACATGGCCAGTCTGGCCGCGTGGAGCAGAGTGCTGCTGGAGAGCAGGCAGCCCCCAAAAAGAAGAGTGGGAATACCACATGTCCACTATCCCAGAGAGCAGGCACAGGGCAAAGGACCATCCATGCTCAAGCCAGGGCAGCTGCAGTATCCTCTCCAGTCTGCTTCCACCCGGGAGGCACCTGGCTCACTAGTTCCTTAGTGTTCTTGTCCCAAGAAGTACTGTGTTGCCCCCCACCCCCTCCTAGCTAGCCAGGGTGACACTCAATGAAGTGCCGCCATCCCCAAGGTGCCCAAGAAAGGGGCCACCCCACGTTTGACTGGTGGCACCCAGAGGGCCCCTTCTGCATCACTGAGGCTGGGTTGGGGGAGGTACCAGCTCCCAAGTTGAGGAAAGGACATCCCGCCCCCCCTCAGAGAAATACAGCAAGAGCCACAGTAAATAAGGCCCCGATTCAGGGAGGCAGATCTTTAAAGGAAAATTAAGATAGCCCCTCATCCGTCTCTCTTGTCAACCGCTGATGTATTTAGCTGGCGCCTCGTGGTGCTAAACGCTTTTTGATGAGGATGATCATGATGACCACCTTCCCGCCCCACAGGGGGAGGGGACTGCTGGTGCGAGCCTGCTGGGTGGGGCATCCTCTCTGAGCCCAGAAAGGATGAGCGGGCCGGGGACCTGCTCTCCCCTCGTGTTCCCAACGTTCCCAGTATGCGAGAGCAAGTGGAGACAACAATGAGGACGGACGCCGCTCTGAAAACCGGAGCGTAATCGCTCCCATCTGCTCCCGTGCTGCTTCCCCTCACTGCCTGCCAGGGTGGCTGCCGCAGACACTAAGTAGCACATTATTTTCGATGAGTTGCAATCATTTGCCTGAAATCTACTTCTCCTTTAAAATGTCCCCCTGGAAACTCGAATGGGCGTTTGAGAAGCCCTGCTCAGGATGGAATCAGAATGCTCTCACTTGGGTTGAAGAAAAAGTTAAGCCCTCGTCACTGCCCGGTGATGATACATTCAAGGCTCCAGCCACTTGTCCGGGGAGCCAGGAGAAGGAGAGGCCCTGTCGGGGACAGACCAGACCGTCCGGGAGATAAGCACCACTCCCTGGGCTTCTTGTGTGTCCAGGAGAGGCACGAATGTGGGGATGGCGCCACAGCTTCTCCCCCAAAGCAATGCATGGCACCTCTGAAGGCGCTGTGGTCCAGATGAGAAGCTGCTGTGTTTACCCAGTGCTAGACCTTCTGAAGTCAGGAGGCATGTTTTGCAGCTGGGAACTCATCTCAGCGCCACCAACACCAGCCAGGATGGCTATTTCAGCATCCCTTGCCTAGAATTCCCTGATGGGTGCTAATAGATATCACACTCCACTGCTAACAGGAAGTTTGGCAGTTCAAGTTCACCCAGAGGCCTGGCGAGCTATTTCTGAAAAACTCCACCCCAGAAAATCTTGTGGAGCACCGTTCCTGGGAAACACGCCAGTTACCATTGGTCAGAGGGTTTTTTTAATTCTCTGAATATAGGGCTCTAGGCAAAATCAGCACCTCGTGCAGCCCGCAGTAAAAGATGTAGTGACTGCAGAGGTGATTGGGGAGGTTTGGTGAAACAGCAAAACCTGCCTGGTTCCGGGCAGCCTGTTTGCCGGCTTACGGGGTGGCTCCCAGTGTCTGCGGATGGCCCTGGTGATTCATTAGCAGCGAGTCATGTGCTTGCCGTGGCTTCTGTAATGGCTGGTGATGGGGCTTCCACGTGCTCTCCCTGCAGGACCCTGCTGACCTTATATGCATTTGTGAGATGGCTGTCTGGGGTCACAGGTGTCCGTCGTGGCCACAGCAAAAGGAAAGTTAATTGGCATGTGCTTTGAAATGGACCTGGGCCTTCCATAAATAGACCCGGCGCCCTTTAGCCGCCTCTTCTAGCACTAGAGTGGAGGAGGCGGGTGAGGCCTTGGCAAAAGCACTGTGCGTTGGAGAGCCGATATTTTCCCTCCCTTCTGTCCTGCCCTGTGCTACTCTGTCTGTCGTCTGAACCCAGCTGGTTTGGCAGGCTGCTTGTGGGCACGTTAGTTGACCGTTTAAACCCAGAGGAAAAGCAAACCTTTCCCATTGAGTCGGTGCCACTCCAGGCCACCCATGGGTGACCGAGTAGACCTGCCCTTGTCCTGGGCTGTCAGTCTTCATAGGAGCAGGGTGCCAGGCTCCTCTGTGGGGCTCTGCTAGGTGGGCTCAAACTGCCAACCTGGAGGGTAGAAGTCCAGCTCAGACCACGCGGCCCACCCAAGGCTTTAGGAGGTAAGGCAATGCCTCAGTGCAGGCCTGGTGTAGGCGGGGAGGCAGACAGACACTCAGCTTCATGTCCTTTCTTGGCACTTCCTCCCTCACCATGCTCATCTTGTCAGCTTGTCTCCAGGTTTATGGTCTTCTTCCCACGTAGCCTCCGCCTGGTCAAGAGAGAATCGTGTCTCAGCTCCCATCATCCTGGGGGCTCTTGGTGGGTTTCCAGAGTGGCCCTCCCTCCCCTGCTTGAATTCCTTAGAGTAGCCCAGCATGATGACCAGAGGGTGTCTCCTCTCTGTCCCTTGGCCCCTCAGCCCAGACTTCGTGGATCTTCTCCCTCACTTTGCTCATAATCCCTGGGAGTAGCCAAGGGAGACCCCTCTCTTGCCCAAGCCTCTTAGTCTGTTCTGGGCCTGCTCATTGTACAGGGAGACCGTCTCCCCAGAGTTTGCCCAGGGTGCTCTGGTACGCGCCGATGGTCTTTACATCTGCGTCTCTCTCGTGTGCCCAGCGTCATTCTACGCAACATGGAAGCACACAGCGCTCTAGATGTTTCTTGAACAGCTTGGCTTGCTTTACCTGAGATTGGTGCAGCTGTCAAAAGCAAGCACCCCCCCAAAAAAAGCAAGCACCCTGCACCCCCCCACCCCCCCACCCCCCCCAAAGCCCCCAGCATAGCTGACTCACTTGCCTCCAGAATGTTGTCACAGGAGACGTGGTCACATCAAGGTTCAGGGGGAACTGCCTCGCATCACTGTGGCCAAACACGGCTGAAAATCGGGGTTCTTTCCTTTTGGGGAGGGGCGTGTTGAAAGACTCCAGTAAGAGCATCCATCCATCCCTCTTTGTGCCAGCCCCCTCTGTGCAGCCGTGCCGTGGGTGTCCTCTCTTCTAGGCCCGGGAAGGCGAGGCACTCATGCTCAGTCATGTACTCCACATCAACGCTCCCACGATGGCACTGTTATGAAGAGCCTCTGATATGCGGTGTGTCTCTTTCTCTTGCCTCGTTCAAGACAAACACACGCTACTAGGAAAGCACAGCCGCTGTTGAGTTCAACTCAACGCCAGCTCCGTGTGTGTGTGTGTGTGTGTGTGTGTGTGTGTGTGTGTGAGAGAGAGAGAGAGAGAATAGGGTTTTTAATGTCTGAGAGTTTTTTCCCCAGTGGCTTTTATTTTGAGGCCCCTCTAGATGGACCGCCAGCCTGCTGGCTAGCAGCTGGCTGTACTGACTCTGAACCACACAGGGGTCCCAAGACAAACTCAGCTGTCCCTTGTCCCTCTCGCTCTGCAGCGCTGCATGGCTCTGGTGGAGAGAAGTAGAAAGAGCCCATCAGAGCTGCAGATGAGGTGGCCCGAGTGAAGAAACGGGCTCTGCTGTGAGTCCACCTCCCACGTCAGGCCCTGACCAGAAAGTGCTGCCGGCTGTGGTCTCCACACTTTGGTCTGTGGCTCTCCTGGCAGAGGTGTGCCCCACCGTCTCTGACTGAGAAGTCAGCCTGCTCCTGCCAGGTGGAGGTGTGCTCCTGATGGCGGCATTGAACTTCTATATGTGGAATTGCAAATCATGATAACTGTTCTTGGCTCGTGTTAGGACGAAACTATCGATGTATTCCATAAGGAGCCCTTATTCCATAAGGCCACGGAAACATTGTTTCAGCAACCCAGCTTTTGAATTATTCAGTGGTTTTTCAAAAACTGGCAACAGAGTCCTCCGGGAACAAAATGCTCTTTATGTTCACCTGAGGTGTGTCTGGTGAAATTGTTCGGAAAGTTGGAGAGGGGGGAACAAAGGGCTCTCTTCCTTTCCAGCTTGCTGAGACAGGGAGGAAAGCTCGGCGTGCTCCTAGGAGACCAAGCAGCATTTGCCAGTCCTGAGTCGGGCTGTGAACCTTGAGGTTAGGAGTTGGGGACTCCCAGCCACTGGTCAGGAGAAAGACAGGGCTTTCTACTCCTGGGAACAGTTCAGCCTAGGAAACCCCCAGGGCAGCTCTTGCAGGTCCTGACGGTGAGGGACGTACAGTAGCACCGAGTGAGAGAGAGGTTGACAGGAATGATGGCAATGTGGGATAATGCCACACGGGATGCAGAGGCAACAACAACTGGTGATCTTGATTTGGTTTTTCTGTTGGTTTTTTAGGGTGGCCTTTCTGTGTCTCAGCAAGTGAGGCATGTATTGATAAAGGGAAGGGGATGTCGATGAGGGTCTAATCGCACGCAAACATCGGAGCCGAAACACACTCTTTCCTGGAATCTTGGGCATGAATAGTCTTCCTCCTCTCTGGCTGCAATGTCTTTAATTCTGCTAATGGCATTTTGAAAGCAGCCGTGAAAGATGACTTCCAGACTGGCTTGTGTGACACGAGGTGAGATGGCGTCAGAGCCGAGCGTTTTCCGGAAGGGTCTCTCAGACTTCCAGAGGACGGGGTCTTCGGTGTGGTCCCTGCAAGGCGGGGAGCCACGGAGAGCGGGGAGACTGGAGTCTGCCGGCTCTGTGTGCAGGGGAGCCGCTGGGGCTGCGAGGCCGCGGCCTTTTTCATGGGCTTGGAAAAGGAAGAGCAAGGACTTTTTTCATGGGCTTGGAAAAGGAAGAGCAAGGACGGCTCAAAGCGGAGCAATGGCCAGAGAATGACAAGGGCATTTGGAAATGTACTCTGGTGGCGGGGCTGCCGCTGTGTGTGTGTGTGTGTGTGTGTGTGTGTGTCTTTCTTACTCTTTGACGTGCCATGCATCCTTTCATGTTGTGTGTGTGTGTTACTCGTTGACGTGCCATGCATCCTTTCAGGTTGTGTGTGTGTGTGTGTGTGTGTCTTTCTTACTCTTTGACGTGCCATGCGTCCTTTCAGGTTGTGTGTGTGTGTGTATGTGTGTGTGTGTGTCTTACTCTTTGACGTGCCATGCGTCCTTTCAGGTTGTGTGTGTGTGTGTGTGTCTTACTCTTTGACGTGCTATGCATCCTTTCGGGTTGTGTGTGTGTGTGTCTGTCTTTGATGGCGTCCTTTCGGGTTGCTCCATCTTCCCCTGTGGAAAACAGACTCTTTGCACTCAGCTGATCCCGTTTTGTGATTCTTCCCAAAGGGATCTTGATCAATGGATCGGCGGATTGACGGTGGGTTCAGATGCAGGCACCAAGGAAATCCACTAGTTACCCCACACTGCTAGACGTGTCTGTTAAAAAACAGCCTTCTCAAGCCCTCCCGGGGGCTCTGGAGTGGGCAGCGTTGTGAGTAGCACCCTGAGCGTCAGGGGGCTAGGAGGCACAGAACAGGCACCTCGGTGCCGGCCCTTGCTCTGACACCCCAATGCCTGTGCCGCTGCTTTGTCCTCCTGCCAGGCTGTGGAGTCCCCCGAAGGGAACCCCCTACTCAGGCTTATGCCCCTCTGCAGAGTTAGAGTACGATCCCACCCACTGCCGTCAACTTGATTCTGACGCACAGCCACAGGCTTCCCAAAGGCTGTCAATCTCTACAGGAGCAGATTGCCTCCTTTCACCCCACCCCCCACCCCCCCACCCCAAGTTGTTAGTACTTTGAACTGCTCGTCTTGTGGTTAGCAGCAAAACGCTTACCCAGCCGTGTTATCGGGGCTCCTTAGAAGAGGGAGAGGAACGTATCGCATGGTACGTCTTGCTGAAGACCGACAGAAGAACGGACAAGTCTGAGTGGGAAGACAGACAGCCAGAATGGTCTTTAGAAGCCAGGGCCTGGGACTTCACCTCACTTACTTGGGGCCTGTCACCTGGAGGGCCGAGGGTGCCATGATTGGGAAGGTAGAGCATCGGAGACACAGGAAGACTCTTGATGAGATGGATTTGGCGCAGTCGCTGCAAAGATGGGCTCACGCACACACGCAGCGGTGACTGAGCAGGATGCAGGGCTGGCACGGGTCGTTCTGCTTGCATGGGGCACTGTCCATCAGAACGGACTCAGTGGCACCTGGCAATAATTCACGCCAGGTATTGTGCTAAGAGCTCTGGAAACTCCCCTAATTGAGACCCCGAGCTATGGCGCTCATTTTCATCAGGCGACAAGGGACTATAGATCATTTTCTCTTGTTGCAGGGACCACCTAGTAAGCCATCAACCAGAAGCACCACGTTTTTCTGTATGGGAAACATTTCTTGCATCATGGGTTGCCGAGTGGTCTAGCGTGCCTCCTCCCCTGGACTGTCCTCACTGATAGCTTGTCCCCTCTGCCCTAGCTCAGAGGAGGGCAACCGGAGACCAGAGCCAACGTGAAGTCCCACTCCTATCAGGTTTTGCATCACCCATCTGGACAGGAGGGGTTCCCCGCACAGCAGTTCAAGCTGGAGCTGTTAAGGACCAAAGCCCCTCGCCCTGGCAGCCGACACCCATCCAGAAAGACTGGAGCCTATTGCCTGGCACATGGGCTGCTCTCTGCCAGCTGGCCCAGGAGACTCACTGTGCCAGGCAGGAGCGCATGTGAATGGGACCCATGCTCGCTCACCCGCCCCCTTATAAATGATACATGTCTTGTGACCAGAATTGCAGGAGCCATGTTTCGAACAAGGAATGGCAAGAACAACTATGCTTCTCTACAGAAAACCCAAACCAAGTAAGACAAGGAACCCGTCTCAGGAGTGTCCCAGGTGTTCGTTCTTGCTCTGTGCCCAAGAGCTCATCCCCAGCCCCGCATGTGGTAACTCTTAACCAAATGAATAAGCGAGTGGATCCATCTGCTCCTAGAAGGGTGACGTTTGGCTTTGAAACACAGCACAGTGGCTGCCTCTTAGAAGATCCTCAATACCTTTCTGTGTGATGAAATACGCAAGTAATTTCTGAGTCTGCCTGTTGATTGACTGATGGTGTGGGAGGCCGCTCACATGGCTGTCAATTGACCTGTCTACTTAAGGCACTGGACTGTGGATCGTGAAAATTTCTCAACAAGAACCTGACGTGAGGGTTGGAGGAAGACTTATCAGCCACCTGCCGTCTGCGGCGGACACAGCCATGCTTGCTGAAGGGGAAGAGGCCTCTAAGGACCTGACCTTTGAAAATTAAGAACGATAGCCTTCAATATGGATCCTAACTCAACATCAAGAAGGCACACTCTCCCGCTGTGCCAGTGAGCAACATCATGATAATGGGGGGGGGGGGCGGGGGCATTGAGGTTGTCAAGGATTTCATTGTATTTGGCTCCATCATCAATGCCTTTGGCAGCAGTCCTCAAGAAATCAAATGGCATATTACATTGGGGAAATAAGTTGAAAACCCTTTCAAGGGTTTAAAAGCAAAACTGTCACTTTGAAGATTAAGAGGTGCCTGACCTACTCCGTGATAACTCGGTTCCCTCATGCACGGGAGAGCTAGGCTGAGAAGGGGATCGATATCGCCGGCAAAGAATATGGAATGTCCTGTGAATGGCCAGAAAAACCAAGCATCTCTCGGAAGGAGTGTCCCCAGGATACTCCTTGGGAGCAAGGATGGAGCGCTGAGACTTTTTCCCCCCACATTCTTTGGACGTGTTATCAGGAGTGACCATTCTCTGGAGAAGGACACCATGCTCGCTCGCTGGGTCCAGTAGACGGGTCAACAGGAAAGAGAAGGCCCCTCCCTGGGACAGACTGACCCAGGGGCTTCAACAGTGCCATCCAACATAGCAAAGATGGTGGGGAAGGCACAGAATCGGACAGTATTTCGGTCTATTCTGCACGCGGGTGCTCTGAGCCGGAACCGATTAATAGCACCTGACAGCAACTGACCAAACCATTGAAAGGGCTCAGAGACATCATCTCTCTGGCAGAGACACCTGAGCCTCACGGGTCCCATCTTCCTGTCCCTGAGTTTCTAAAGGATTGAGAAATGGCACCGAGAATCTAAGGATTCTTTTTCAAACTTTTCAGATTCGTGGATTAGGAGCTTCCTATCCGACCAAGAGAGTCGGAGGTCTCTATGTGAGACTGGCAGGCCTTGGCTCAGCGTGTTAGCTGGCTGGCTGATGCTCATCAAAGCTCCTGTTGGCTGCTGTCAGGAAGGCCGGTTTGTCAAATCCAGACATCTAATTGCTAATCACCTCTATTTGTTTGGTGGGGAGATTCTTTATAAACAACCAGGGAATCTTGCCCAGCGATGTGAGGGGCTGAAGAATCGGGTGGTGAACATCAGAATACGTCTCCAAGCTTCTCGCCACAAATGATCGATGTAGCTTCCCTTCCTCCCTTCAGTTTCAAAGGGTCAAATTAGGCGCGGGATTCTTCAAGTTGAACTGAGAAGTTTCTGGTCCGTGGATGTGATTCTGCTGATGAGGATGCAGAAAACCGAGGGAGGAGGAGAGCGGGCTTTGTTCCAAGTGGCTTGTACGTTGCTGACCTCCTAGTCTGCCGATGTCACGTGGGCACCACAGGCCAGCACAGTTGGGAAGATGGGCAGGGGGGATTCAGGCTGTGTAAGCCTCCTGGCTGCGTGACTTAGGCTGGGGTGGCACATTGTAGGGGCTCGGCAGCAATGTTTACCTGAGCGTCCTTCCCTCAGGGACCCCATTTGGGGTGATGGTGTTTGGGCCAGACCCACGGTCACCCTAACAATGCTCCTTCCATGGTCACCAGTCCCTCACCAGGCTCACCCCAACACCCAAGCCGTAGTCACTGACAGTGTGTGTCATAAGGGCACCCCAGGCTGTGGCCCAGGAACCTGTGATGGAGTGCCAGCATAGTTTCGATCATTTAGAATCGGTAGATTAGAAGGCCAGATTTGACCTTTTTATTTTTTAATCGAATGTGAGTGAGAATGCAGACAGAAAGACTTTCTGCCCAGTAGCACCTTGGCTCCGTAACGGGGAGGGAAGGAGGGAGGAGGGAGACCGGGCACAGGGATTCCACTGGCTGCTGAGATACAGAAGACGGGAGCCAGGTGATGCGCTCACCGCACCCTGCATCTCACGCTGCGAGGTCATGGGAGAGAGACCCAGATGGAGGCCAGCCATGTTGTCACTGTCTTTCGGGAGCTGAGTCTTGCCCTGGGGTGGCAGGGGTGACCTGGGGCCTCTTTCGATGACCCCGCAGTGCCCGAGCCAGTCCACGCACCCAGCAGTGGCTGAGAGGCACGGGGGTGCACTGTCAGCTGTTCCCATCAGGGTGGTTTTCACGGAGCAGGATTGTGAGCTGGGATGTGGCAATGGGGTTAGGACTGTGGGGAGATTCGGATTTCCCTGGCTGGGAGTGAAGGCGGTAACAAGAGGACACTGGAGAGAATTACATGACCCGAGGAACCTAGACGGAAGAATGCCTTTTCCCGCCTCAGATCCGTTTGTTCTCCTACCCCAGAGGCCAGAGGATCGGCATGCGTGAGGCAGCAAAAGACACCGTGTGTGCGTACAGGTTAGAGATCACCAAGAGTCGGGCTCCTCGGTGTCTTTCCAGAATCGTTGTGGTGCTGCGGTGAGGTGATGTGGGGCCAATCCTCATTTGTAGGGACCCCCTGGGACAGGGTAGAACTGCCCGCAGGGCTTCCTAGGCTGTTGCCTGTATAGGACAGACCACTAGGTCTTTGCTCCCTTGGGGGTTTGAACCTGTAGCTAAGGGTTCACAACAAGACAAAGACACCCAGGTGCTGTGGCATGGACCCCGTAAGTCTGGGCAGAGCTGCGGGCTGTGGGCTCTTTCAAGAGCTGCTGCGTCTTGAAAGTAGACCTCCAGCCCCTGGGTGGAGGAGAGGGGGCTGGGACGTGTTAGACCTCGCTTTAAGTCTGGGCTTTACCTGGCTTGCTTCGACTTGTGGAAAGGTACTCTGGTTTTCTGCCGATTGGCAGTGTGATGTCAGCGTGTGCACGCACCCGAGAAACAGGGAACCGTGTGACTCGGATATGCTCAGGCTCTTCACTGCAGTGGTGAACATTCAAGGTCAGCCAACTTCTGCCCCCTGCTTTCTTCAGAGTTCTGGCTGACTGCGAGGTGACAGGGAAGGAGGGTGGGGGGTCCTGGGATGGCTAGTGGATAGTAGGGCACCCTGCAGAAAGGTTCGGTCTTCAGCCGTCCAACCAAATACAGTCTGCAGCCTGAGTGTGGGTAGCCACCTGGGAAGGGAGGCTCTTGTCTCTCTCCTGTCTCACCCCGTCCTTGGCCCCTACACTGCTGCCCACAGGTGAGATAACCCTCTGAGGATCTCTCACCTCCTTTGCCCTCTATTTGCCCCACCTGTAGAAGTTTGTCTCCAAAGAGGGTATTTGCCATCTGGGTTCACCTGGAGGTACTGGGAAGCAGGAGCCCGTCCTGCGTGAAGGCAGAGTGCCCTCTTGTGGCCTTCACTGGAGCTGCGCCGGGTCCATTGCTCAGACAAGGACAAAACAACCTACACGCAGCCCTCTGGCCAAGGGTCTTCTGCCCGCCCTGGGGGTTGGTTGGTTTTTCTCCTCCTGTGGAGAGTAAATAAATACGTGAACCACTACGGAGCAGGTGACCTGTGGTGAGGCCAGCTCTAACAGTGCTGACCCAGCCCTGCTATCTTGGGAGTTTTACCGAAGAATTAACACCAGGACAGGTGTTGGCAACAAGGTGACTTGAGATGCTTTTGAAAGGACTTGCAGCAGTTTCTCTGTACGTCACTGGTGTGCTAGACTGGTCTCCTGTCTGAGGTGGGTGGGTCTGTGAGAAGGGATCTCCTTTGAAAATGGGTACCAAACAGGTCAGAGACCAAGATGTCAGAGCCCTCTTTGCACATTGTGAATTCCCTGCAAACCCAACCAGTCCCTCTAGTTCAGTGGTTCTCCACCTTCCTAGTGCTGCGACCCTTGAGTACAGTTCCTCATGTTGTTATGACCCCCAACCATCAAATTATTTTCGTTGCTACTTCATAACTGTAACTTTGCTACTGTTATGAATTGGGGGACCCCTGTGAAAGGGTCGTTTGACCCCCAAAGGGGTCACGACCCACAGGTTGAGAACTGCTGCTCTAGTTAATCCCAGCTAGAGCAGCCCAGCCCCGAGGACTGTCCCTTAGGATTTCCCAGCTGAAAGCTTTAGGGACGCACACTGCCACGTCTCTCTGCTCAGGGTGACTCGTGGGTTCGAATTGCTCACTTCTCAGCCTCCCAGAGCTTTAAACCCTGCAACACGTACCCCCTGAGGCTTCCTTGAACTCACTGCATTTGTGTGTGTCTGTGTGTCTATATACAACATGGTCTTGGAAGTCCACAGACCTAGCCGTATTAAAAGCCTACACTCACTGACATCGGCGTGAACTTGGCCCTTTAAAAGCAGTTTCTGGGAAAGCTGTAGGTCTGGGGAGGGGCTGCGCAGGCTCCTGCCGTCAGGGGAGCAGGAAGCTGATCATATGTGATGGTTGCTGGATTAGGTAACAGCCCCCGCTGGTTGAAATTGGATCTTGGAGGATGAGTGTTAACATCTCTGGTGTCCTGGAGAAAGGGTCATTTGAGTCTTGCATGGTGCCGCAGAGATAAAAAGGCGCTTTTAAATAATCATTTTGTCTCGACTCACCACAGTGCTGGCTTCTAGCAACAAATAGGTGGTATCAGTTCTGCTTACACATATCACCCTTTCATTTATTTATTTAATGTTGCCGGGGGTTTGTTTGTTTGTTTCTGTAACAGGCTAGCTGAAGAGTTTCAGTATCCGTCCACCCCAACCCCCATGTTTCTAGTGGCACAGGAGGAATTGCCACGCTCCGGGCAGAGGAGGCGCCCGCACAGTTTTCCTTATTTGCCCGTTCGGAAGTCCACGCAGCCGGACAATTCCATGTAGATTAATGGAAGAGGAGAGCTGTCCTTCTTTTCTTCTGTCTATGTTTCCTCTCCTTTTGGCCCTCACACATCTCTGACTTATTTTCTGTTTTCAGAATGATTTGAGTACAATCGAAAGACTGGCATTGGAAGAGGAGGTGTTTTCTTGTCGTTCTGAAATGTTTCATTCTTTCCCTCGCATCTCCAGCTGGGGCATTTCTTGGGGTGCAAACAAACCAAGCGACGTGTGTGTCTCTCCCGCCACTCGTTGGCTGGACCCATTTAGAAACCAATGGCTTAGATGAAGGGGTTTTCTTGTGGTTAGCTGCCATCGAGTTGATGCTGACCCCTGAGACCCGTGGCTGCCCAGTCCGTTCTGACTCCGCTCCTGGCAGTGCCGTGGGTCTGAGTAGCACCGCCCTGGAGGGCTGCAGAGACGGACTCTTCACTGGGGCACACGGCCTCAGCTTTCTCTGGAAGAGCAGCAGACGGCCCTGAACCGCCGGACTTAAGGCTAGCACCTCAGGGCTCGTCCCACAGTGCCCCCAGGGCTTCCGCGACAAGGTCAGGTGAAAGCAGGGTGGCCCTGCAGAGCGCCCTCTGAGCACCCCATCTGACAGAAGGCTCCCACCAGTGTCCCACAGAACCCTCAGCAACTCCCTTGTTACTCGATTCCAAGCTCCCTAGATCCCAAACCAAGACCTTCCTTGGGTAGGTGGTTGGAGCGTGTATGGATAGCTGTGCTTCACAGGGATGATTTTGTGAAGTGGAGCCTGGGTGTGGATAAGACGTAGCTTAGCGTGTGCAGGGAAGAGAAGGCATTCCCAGGGAGAGATGAGTATGGGAATGGTGCAGGCCTCCTCTCCGCAGGAGCGCCAACCAGACACGAGGTGTGCGAAAGCCTCGCTCTCCGCCTGCCTTGCATCTCTCTAACAATCCCAACCCTGCCAGAGGGAGCTAACTGCGTGGAGGGGGGCTCAGCTCACACGTGCTGACTGAGGCCAACACCGTTCTTTCTCTTTGACACGACTACCAGTGTTGAGATCAAAAATGATGCAGAGCCTGCCAGCACTGGGCCTGCCCGCCCGCGGGACGGATTGGGGAGTAAACCAGAGGGCCCACCCAAGTCAGCTCACATGTGACAGGCCCCCCCACCTCACAGAACTGTCCTGTCGGCCACCGTGGCCGATCCATGGGGCGAACGGTGCCCCAGCGCAGTTTCTTACATGCCCACACGAAAGTGAAATGATTAAGTTCCTTTGTGAAGAAGAGTTCACGAGTGATGTCTGTTTTCCTCTTTTTCCTTTTTAAATGACCCAGAAACAGTCCTTGTGGGGAAAGCAATCTAATTCATTAAATAAAGGGAACCGCGCAGGAACCCTGCAGAGAAATGCATTTACCACGAGGGATCCTCAGGATGGGGGAGGTGGCCCAGGTGGGGACCCAGGCCACCCCTTGGAGAGTCAGATGCCTTCTGCAGCATTGGTGGTGGGTGACTGGGAATGCGGGTTTGCTGGGGTCACGTGCTGTCTAGTTGATGTCCGCTCCTGTTGACCCCTGGTGACAGTCACACTGTGCTAGAAGGTTCCCTTCGTTGTGATCCCTAAGGGAGTGGTTCTCCAAGTCTTCCCATGGGACTGCTGGGCCCTCATGCATCATGCCACCTTGGTGGCTCCTAGCCGTTCACCTCACTGCTCGCATCTGGCACAAGAACACTCTCTGACTGTCCTAAGGAAACCTTTGTACTTTCCTCAGAGGACTTGGGAGCTGTGAGTAAATAAATTCAAATGAAGTGCCTCAATCCTCCTCGTTCAGAGTCGGACAAAGGGCAGTGGCCTGTCTTCTGGGTCACAAAGCACCCTCCACCAAGGATCCCTGAGCCCCGCCCTGTCATCAGGGTGCAGGGTTCCCCTTGCTGTCGGGAAGAGCCAGGCATGCTGGGGCTCACGTGTGGAAGTGGGCAGCCTGGCTCCCTGCAGCCTCCCTTCCTTCAGGCTCACCCCTCCCACTTCACCCAGGAGCGAGCCGTGTGTGTGTGTGTGTGTGTGTGTGTGTGTGTGTGTGTGTGTTCCCTGCCACACGCCTCAGGGCTGTCTCCTGTTTCCTGAAAACACCGCCAGAGCTTTCCTTTCAGAACAGGATCTGGGCTTCTCCCTGGACAACTTTCAAAGTGGGTTCTTGTCACGCCTCTGAGCGGCAGGAGCAGGTGGGCACAGCCAGCAGGGATACTGGCCTTTTACACACGATGGACTGCCCGGGAGGTGAAGATGTGCCCTCTTGTTGGACTCACAGCCACCGTCGCTGTCACGGCTGGGCGGAGCTGCCCTGTCGGGCTGGGAGACAACTGGAGCGGCAGGCGGCGGCCCCAGAGCTGTAAGGCAGCTGTGGCTCCTCTCACTACCCTGGGCCAGCCCCTTCCCGCCACGGCGCACACTGCCTGGTGCCTTCTCCCCTGCCTTCAAATGCACCTTTGCCTCTCGGCCGACCCACAAACAAGCAACAATGTTTGCATCTTCTCTGAAAATCGTTTTAATAGATCATTCTTTTCATGCTCCGTCTCCACAAAGACCTAAGCGCTGGCAATGAAACTGCAAGCAGGGGCCGGGGGGCCGGGTAAATTATGGGATGAGAGTAAAGAGAACCTTCACCCGGTCTTCTCAGTCACGCAGTCCCGGCCCGTCCATATTATCTCCACTGTACATGGCCACAGGCAGCCCTGGTGGCATAATGGGTTACACATTGGGCTGCTAACTAGGTCAGCGGTTCAAAACCACCAGCCACTCTGCATGAGAAAGATGGGACTTTCTGCTCCTGTCAGAGTTATGGTCTGGGTAACCCACAAGGGTAGTCTAGGTCGTCCTTTGGGCTCCCTATGAGTTGGCGTCCACTTGGTGACAGTGAGTTTGATTTCTTTTATTTTCTTTCATTATAAATGGCCACCGTGTGCGACTAAAAGGGGCTTCTCCTCCGCCCACCCCAAAAAAGGCCCCTGGTGAAAGAGACCCTGCCGCATTCCCAATAGGACAGAGCCCTAGAACTCATGCCACTAATATCGATGCTTGAAGAGTGATCCCCCTGCTGCAGGGCCAGTTTGCCTGCCTGTTGGATCTGCTCGCCACCACCCCTCCACTGTCTCCTGGTCCAGGAGAAAGGCTTTGAGATTTGACACCAGATTAACTGGATCTACCTGACTTAGGTTAATTGGGAACTGGAAGTTTAGGCCGATCAAACCCTATAAAGAAACCCAATGACCATCTAAGGCACAGACGCTTAGAAATCTGAAAATTAACGTTCCTGGGGTGGGAGTGGGGGGTTCTGGAGGGGGCTTGAGGCTTGAGGGGGAGGGAGGGAATAAAGGGGACAGATATCCAGGATTTCAAGAAGAAAGGAAATGTCTTGTAACCAATTGTAGGAATTGTACAATACTGCTTGAGGTGATTGCACTATGAAATGTTATATTTGTATCTGTAAGAGCTCCCAATAAACTGATTTAGCAACAAAAAAATAGACAAAAAATTCTCACCCTTTCAAACCGCTCCATTTCTCAAAGGCCATATCGCAAGTGCATTGGACACTTGTTTAGCCAAGTAGCACTCTTGTTTTGGGTTATTCTTTTGCTCCCTATGTTTACCATTAAAACCCTCCTTTCTCTGTCTATTTTCTACAGTTTTGAGTATCCGGGGAGCCCAGGAAGAGGAGCCGACAGATCCCCAGCTGATGCGCCTGGACAACATGCTGTTAGCAGAAGGGGTCGCGGGTCCCGAGAAGGGTGGAGGGTCAGCGGCGGCAGCAGCGGCGGCGGCAGCCTCTGGAGGGGCCGGTTCAGACAACTCCGTGGAGCATTCTGACTACAGAGCCAAACTCTCACAGATCAGACAAATCTACCACACGGAGCTGGAGAAGTATGAGCAGGTAACCACAGCTCACGTTGTCTCTACGCCAGGGACACCAGGGTGGGGGGAACGGACTGCTCAGGAACTTGTCTGGAGGTCAAGGGGAGCCAACCTTCCCTAGATGTTAGTTAGCATCACTGTGCCTATTGTTTCCTCCCAGCCACAGAGCCTCTCAGAACTTGGGACCCATAGGTTCTGACCTCGGAGACTGGGCTTACTGATGAAACCAACCAACCAACCAGTTGCCATCACATCAACCCCAACTGGTGATAAAAGCTTTGACAATATTTGTGAAGTTGCAAATGGACAAGGGAACGACAAGTGATCCAAAATCAGTGGCAAGGAGGTGTGAGAGGCCTGGTAGGGATTGTTCAAGGGCAACCTAGCCGAGAGAAATTACTGAAACCCAAATCAAAACTGAGCATGGTCATGGGACAAGAGGAAAGTAAAAGAAACTAGAGGAAAGAAATAGGATGCAAAGTGCATTCATACAGGTCTAAATACAGGCATGTACATATGTTAATATATTTATATATGATGATGGGGAAATAGATCTACATGCATATATTTATAGGTTTAGTATTAAGGCAGCAGATGGACATTGGGCCTCCACTTAAATACTTTCACAATACAAGAACACTTTGTTCTATTAAATTGGCATTCCATGATGCACACCTTCCTGACACGATCGCTGAAGACAAATGTGTGCATAAGCAAATATGGTGAAGCAAGTTGATGGAGCCTGGCTATCAAAAGATATAGTGTCTGAGGTCTTAAAGGCTTGAAGGTAAACAAGTGGCCATCTAGCTCAGAAGCAACAAAGCCCACATGGAAGAAGCACATCAGCCTGTGTGACCGCGAGATGTCGAAGGAATCAGGTATCAGGCATCCAAGAACAAAAAAATCATATCATTGTGAATGAGGGGGAGTGCAGATTGGAGACCCAAAGCCCATCTGTAGGTAATGGGACATCCCCTTACAGAAGAATCTCAGGGAGGAGACAAGCCAGTCAGGGTGCAGTGTAGCAATGATGAAACATACCTCTAGTTATTAAATGCTTCCTCCCTTCACTATCATGATCCCAATTCTACCTTAAAAATCCAGCTAGACCAGAGGATGTACACTGGTACAGATAGAAACTGGAAACACAGGGAATCCAGGACAGATGATCCCTTCAGGACCCGTGGTGAGCGTGGTGATACCAAAGGGTGGAGGGAGGGTGGGGTAGAAACGGGGAACCGATTATAAGTATCTACATATAACCTCCTCCCTGGGGGATGGACAACAGGGAAGTGGGTGAAGGGTGACATCAGACAGTGTAAGATATGACAAAATAATAATAATGTATAAATTATCCAGGGTTCATGAGGGAAGGAGGAGGGGGAGGGAGTGGAAAAAATGAGGAGCTGGTACCAAGGGCTTAAGTAGAAAGCAAATGTTTTGAGGGCAACAAATGTACAAATGCGCTTGACATACAATGGATGTATGTATGGATTGTGATAAGAGTTGTACGAGGCCCCAATAAAATGATTTTTTTTTAAAAAAGACAGAAAGAAACATTGATGGTCAATATAAGAAGTAGTCCAACAGTGCCTTGAACTCCTGACCCATCTGCCCTGGGTGTACAGTATGTACAGGGTCTTGTCAGAGGGATAGGTAGGTCATTTGAGGGGTCACTAATTGACCCAGAGGCGAAATAGGTTTCCTCTGGTTCTTATTTGTTTTTATTTAAGAGGATTGCTGATATTTCAGCAATCCAGGAAAAAGGGTGCTAAGACTTGAGCTTTAAGCCGCAGACTCTGTTCAATTGAGAACCATATGCGTTCTCCTTTCTACGTAATGTGTTGTGTGCAAACCCCCTGGCAGGAAGACAGACTTGAACTTCCTGCCCAGCAGTCCGCAGACTGCGTGACCTGCCTGTCTGCAGAGCCTGCTCTGAGAATGGGTGGCGTGTGACAAAGAGTGGCAGACATGGGTCCTAGAGCCCATATTGAACTGAGCCCACTGTTGCCTTGGTTCTGACCCGCAGCAGCTCCCTAGGCTCCCTAGGCTACGATCTTGATGGAATTAGACCACCTCATCTCCTCCAGCACAGTAGCTCGTGGGTTTATACTGCTAACTCTGGGGCTAGCAGCCCCGTGCCTAACCCACTGCGCAACCAGGGCTCAACGAAATCCGGGTCATAAAAATCAAATAAAGGCCAGGATAAGGTTGGTCTTGTGTGTTATAAAGCCGTATATCGATGTGGCAGCGTCCTCGCCTTCTAAGTGGGGGGCCCAACTTTGTTTCCCAACCAGCGCACCAGAGTCATGACCCATGTGCCAGTGAGAGCCTGTGTGAGCCTCTGACGTCACACAATCCACTTTCCCCAAAAAAGATTAGTTAATGAACACCGTACGACACCATCGCCTCTGGTTGTCCATAGGTCCGGCTTGAGTTTGGGCCAACCCAGTGAACAACAAATAGGAAAGTATCAATGTAAGTATTAGTATGAGGATGGCGCTCCTCTCTGCTCGTGCTGCTGCCTGCAGCACACCCCCAAATAGATATGTGTGAATACCATTTCCTTATGGAATTTGAGCAATGTTATTTTATTAAACAAGCAAGCAAACAAAAAAAGCCCAAACTCACTACCATCTGGTAGGTGCTGACTCATCTCGACTATAGGACAGGGTAGAGCTGACTCTGTGAGTTTCTAAGACTGTAGACTTAGTTTCTAAGACTCTTTCTCCCAAAGAACGACTGGCTGGTGGTTTTGAACTTCGAACCCTGAGGATTGCAGCCCAAGGTGTAACCACTCTGTCTCCAGGGCTCGCTATTTTATTAGGAGGCCATTTTCTTCGCCTTTCAGTTTGCTCACAAACACAAAGGGCTTCAAAAGGTTCAAGAGAAAGCCCTTCAATCTTTGAATCCCATTTTCCCTCAGACCTTTTGAAGCCCTCGTGTGTTTGCCTTCACCACGGTCCTAAGTTCTAGCGTTAACCGTCTTTCACTGCCTATTGTTAGGTTCCTGGGTTCTATTCTCTCTTCTTTGCCCTCTACAAAGGGTGCAGCAGGGAACACAAGAGGTAGGAGACCCCGAGCCATCTCCTCATGGCTGCCCAGGTAGAAGGCAAATGCAAACTTAATAGAAGGTTTAAGTTTTAAACTAGAAATAGACATTTTTAAATTTTAAATGAAGAAAGTTCTATTCTTGCACTCCATCTACCTTTGAAATGGATTTTCACAAAATCCCCTCCTAGACGGAAGAGAAAATTGCTGTTAAACATGAAGGCACACCGTGATGGAATTCATCTATCAGTTACAGTGTAGAGACTGTTCCGGGGGACCTCTGTCTAAAAGCAAGTGTGTGGCGAGAAGCCCGCCACCTTCCTGGGAAGTAAGTGTGGGGAAGGTAGACATTTCCCTGCAGCCCAGGCCATGCTGAGCTCACTGGTGACTAACCCATGGCTGTTCCCCACCCTGGGCTGCCATGCTGGCATTTGGAGTCTGAGAGGTGGGAGCCTCCTGGTGATGCTCTTAGCTTCTTCCTATTTCGTTCGCCTTCTCCTAACCTCTGGCCAAAAACCTCCTGAGACCCGGCTTCTAGGCTAGCTCATGACCAACTCCATAGGCAGAGGAAGAGCCACGTGTGAGTCTCTCTACTGGACCTGTACTTGGAATGGGTGGGAGCAGGAAGGTGCTGAAACCTGGCTGTCTGCTTAGCTTCCAGAAGAACTGATTGTGTTCATGATCTGCTGATAAAGTAGCGCCCTCCTTGATTGAGCCCCCTTGTCATTTTTCTCTCCTTGCACAAAACGAGTAGAAACTTGACAGCAATACTCAGATCACTGATACCGTGGAATGGCTACTGATAAAGGTAATCTCCTGAAATGTCTCGTGACTAGCCAAGAAACTCACCACCCTTAAGGTGATGCGGACGCACAGCAACCCTGTAGACAGGGTAAAACGGCCCCTGTGGGTTTCTGAGACTGTAACTCGTTACTGGAGTAGAAAGCCCCATGCATGACTGGTGTTTTTGAACGGATGACCTTGAGGAATGCAGCCCAAGCCATAACCACGGCACCACTAGGGCTCTAAGGAATAAAGCTGTTGAAAATTACCAATTCACCGGGGGCGGGGGTTGGGGGGGGTGAGGGGTGGTGACTTTATCAGGTACAGAGCAAAGTCTATAAGTGCAAATGTAATCGGTATTTATTATTTTTAAACATATATATATGTATGTGTATGTACCTGTATAACCATTGCAGGGTAAGAACTGAATGTAATCTAATCTAGTGTGGGTGCTTAATAATTTATGAATATTAGTTATATGTTAATTATAGTAAATAGCAGATTGTAGGGAAATTATGCCATTAACCTTCAAACTAGTATGCCTAAGAGATATATCTTCTTCATTTTTTTGGTAACAATTCCTCATGGGAATGTTTTTAGGAAATAGGAAAATAGGAAAGCTCAGTAAAGTTAAAAAATGTCACTCTATTTCTGTGGTGCTTAGATGAAATTAAGAGATCCGCTCTTTCAGGGCTGATTCCCATGGGTTTGGGTTTGTATTGGGGAGGGTGGTAGCAGATAACCATAAAGTGGCTTTGTAGTAATTAGTTATCCTAGCCCTCCACACCCTGGCCCCTCTTAAAAAAGCAACAACAAAAACTACCTGAATCAGCCATTGTTTCACCCCGAGGTTATTAACTAAAGAACCCTTCTAGAGACTTTCATTAGAAAGAAAGGAGGGGAATTGTTCTATTCATTAAATGGCGTTGGTAAAACACTTTTTCAGCAGATCATGTTGGTCGGCAAGGTATTTAAGAGCTGGCATATTCTATTAAATCAAACCATGATGTCAGAAACCTACATTTTATTCCAGGCGCTATTAAAAACAGTGATGCAGTTGTAGCTTTGCAGGGTTCTTCCTTAGGCTGCGGTAAATAACGCTGTCAGGACCGCGTGCGGCTGAAACCCCAGGGCTGCACGGACTGGGCTCGCTGACTTCTCAGCTCAGGATGGCCTCTCATCTCGAGCGGCCTGTTGTGCAGGAGGGGAGCAGCCCAGCCCAATGTGAAGGCATTGAAGAAAGAAGATGCGCTGTTGAGGAGTGTAGCACGTCCAAGCAAGACCTTAACCAGCAGTTTCTGAGAGACATTCTCCACCATCGAAAATTCCCAGGAGCCCCCTTGCCGAATCCCTGGAGTGACCCCCGCCAGGAATTCCTCCGCCCTGTGGGCGCAGCTTCGGGATTCAACTCCCTGCCACTGAGTGGACGCTGGCTCATAGCCACCCTAGGGGAGAGGGGGGAACTGCCCTGTGGGTGCCCAAGACGATGACTCTTTATGGGAGTAGAAAGCCTAGTCGTTCTCCTGCGAGTGGCTGGCAGTTTTGAACCGCTGACCTTGCCGTGAGCTGCCCAACATGCCACCACCATGCCACCAGGGCTTCCTAGCTTGGGGATTAGCTCCATGAAAAGTGACTCTTTCTGACCGTTTGCCAAAGACCCTTCCCCAGCCACGGAATCGCCCGGCTGTGAGGGGTCGAGTGAATCGCACAGTTGTAACCCCACGTGCTCCTGTGACTGGCCCATGGGGATCTCCTGGCCGGACAGGGTGGCCGGTGCCGCTGCCCGGCCCAGGGACTGAGGGGGCGGTGGCGAGGGTAGTGCAGGTATTGGGACAGTCTGGATGCGCATCTCCTGTCCACCTGCAGTGGACTGGACTTGGACTTGGAACTCGTCTCTGCCCTCTGTTGTATATTCCTGAGCAGCTGTCGAGCAGCTGCCTGGCTCCACCTCAGCAGTGGGTGAACCGACTCCGCTGTCTGTTTATGGCAGAGCAGAAAGGGCCCCGGGATAAAATGCCCTGAATAAACATCAGATATTGTGAGTATTTTTATTCACCGTAATGAAGCACATTATTATTAGCCAAGAACTGTGGCTTCCCAGCTGAGAGCGGGTGCACTTGACAATATCTCCTCACATCCAGCCCCTCCTCCCTTTGAGTCCCCCAGAGGGGGGGGAGGCTGCAGCTCAGCGGGGTGCTGTTCTTCGCCAGAAAGAGGGCTGGGATGCGGGCTCTGAGCCTCGCACTCCACACTCCACCCTGCGGCCTCACAGAAGCCCAGCCAACTTGCTGCCAGAGCCCCCCCACCCCGCAGCCCCTCTTTGGTGTAGAGTGAGGGGCTGGAGTTGGAAAGGGAACATGCTTGTAGCACATCATTTGTGCTTCTCTGGTGCTTTTCTCCAAGGAGAGCAAAATGCTATATGGACCCGTTCCCATTTATCTTCAGCACTTACCTGCCGGGTAGAAGGCCCATATTTATGATCACCGTTGATTTACCTGGAGGGAGACTGGGGCCTAGAGGAGCTCACACAGTTGTGACTGCACCTGGGATTCAGCAGCTGCATGATCAAAAGATAACCAGGGTATAGTGACTTTGCAGCCAGGCACACCGATTGCCCTGCGCTCAGACCCAACTACGACCCTCTCATCTCACTGGCAAGCCCGGAGCTGGGGAGGAGCTTGCCGAAGGGCCCACGGCAAAGCAAGCGCAAGTCCTGGAGGCCGGATCTGAATCAGGCAATCTCTGCTCCTAGCCAGCCCTTGCGGCTTCCTGAACATGCCTCACTGGGTCTTCACGGGAGTGGGGTTCCGTTTGACCTTTGCAGAAGGATTGTGGTTGCTGTCAGGTGCTGTGAACCGGATTCTGGCTCTGGGCAACCCCAGGGGACAGAGTCGAACTGCCCCGTCGGGCAGGGGTTTCAGACTAACCTTTATGGGAGCAGATCAACAGGGCTTCTCCCTTGGAGGCAGGAGTGGGTGTCAATTGTCAACCTTGAGGTTGGTGGATGAGTCCTTAACCATTTTCCCATGGGGGGGGGTGGGTCCCCTGCTCAAAGATTAGACATGTGTAAAAGTATACTTGAACGTAGCATTGGTAATTGAGTGGGAGAATTCTTGCCTTTTATATGGAAGACCCTCAATCAATTCCTGGCCAGTGCACCTCAAGAGCAGCCCATCTCCCTACCCCAGCCCCCCCCCCCGCCCCCCCTCTGTCATGGGAGGCTTTCCTACTGCCATGACACTGAACAGGTTCCATGGCAGCATCTAGACTCCGACAGTTTAGGAGGAAAGGCCTGGTGATGTTCTGAAAACCAAGCAATGGAGTAAGTCCCTATGGACCCCAGCTATAACTTATCACCAGGACGGAGTAAAACTAGGTGGCATTTCGTTCATGTTGTCACCAGATGACAACCAGCATCAGGTGACTAAAGGGAGTACTGAGCAATGCAGGGGTCCATTCGCCCACTGCTCACGGGGGCAGCTCCAGAAGAAATCCAGCCCGCACACCTTTAATCAAGCAACCCTAAAGGATCTCTTAAGAGAAATAACTAGCAGATATGTATTACTGTTAGTGGTCCTGTGTTATTGAGAAATCTGTAAAAGCAATAGCGATGCAGCGTTACCAATAATGAGTGTGTTTCTGCTGTTAATATTAAGCTGGGATTCATAGAGTCCTTGGTTCTCCACGTCTCAAAGCATCATCATGCCATCTTTCGTTGCAAATCTAATATAGTTTTATGACATTGCTGTGAATTAATCTGTGAAGAGATACTTTATTGACTGCCCAGCCAAGGAAACGAGAAATATTAAGTAAAATTACAGGGGAAAGGGGGATGGATTGGGACTTGATTCCATCAAGGGAAGGGAAAGGAAGCCCCTGCTCGGAATAGGATGAGTCCAGATGCTGGCTCGGGGGCTTCTCGTTTCCCGTTGGTGCCTTTGGGAACAGCCCTGCATCTCTCGGGCCATAGTTGGCCGCCGAGTGTGAACATCAGAAGGTGGGGTAAATGATCTCTCACTTCAGTCCCATCACCGATGCTGTTTTTATCACCTTAGACCTTTCACTTGTGCAGGGAGAGCTCCTGAATGTTTGGCGTGGTTTCCACCAGCCCTGAAGTCCCTCTGTATTGTGGTGGCAGATTTCCTTGGTGTGGTATAAAAGGCAGTGAGTGGGTTTTCAGGAGGCTGGCATTAGAAGTCCTTATATTAAGCTAGAGTAGAAATAGATTCATGAGCAGGCTCTCAGAGGAGTTACCAAGGCTTCTAATTTCATGATTCTGCTAGAATGTTTTTGTCGCGTATCTGCAGTATGCCCGAGCTGAATATTTGGAAGTTCTGCTACAGCAATTTAGTGGGCAAGGCAGAAAGGTCATGCTGGGTCCCAATCTTTGACTGTGAACGTTGAAGCAAAGGGTGGTGCCCAAGACCAGTTGCTATTAAGTCAGTTCCTACTGATGACAACTCCATGATGTCACAGTACAGCTGTGCCCCAAGGTCTTTCCTGTGGCTGCTTTTACAGAAATAGATCTCCAGGTCTTTCTTCCAAGGTGCCTCTGGGCAGATGTGAGCTTCTAATCTGTTGACAACTAAGCTGGGAACCTTTACACTCTCGGGATAAGAGGGTGAAATGAAATTTTTACTAGATTCATGTTCTTGCCTTCCCTTCAGTAAAATCATGGAAACGAGAGGATTGGGAAGAAAACATGATTAAGCAATCTATTTTCCCTTAAAAACAAAACCTACATCAGGCTAATCCATAGGGACTAAAAAAGATCTCCAGGCAACCATTGATTCTGTCTCTCTAAGTTTTCAAAATTTCAACGCATCATGCTTTCATTTGTGGGAGGTGTGTGTGCACATGTGCACAGTCTCACTTCCCAGACCTGGTGTGTGCAGAGGCGCATACACCAAACATATCGCGGTGTTTGTTGTCCTGCCCTTTCAGGCGTGCAACGAGTTCACCACCCACGTGATGAATCTCCTGCGAGAGCAGAGCCGGACCAGGCCCATCTCCCCGAAGGAGATCGAGCGGATGGTCAGTATCATCCACCGCAAGTTCAGCTCCATCCAGATGCAGCTCAAGCAGAGCACGTGTGAGGCGGTCATGATCCTGCGTTCCCGGTTCCTGGATGCGCGGTGAGTCACGAGGGACTGTCTTCTTCTGGGTGGACCCACTCACCAAGCCTGGCATCCTTGGGCTGACCCTCCATAGAAGCGTTCAGTGCCATCTTGTGACAGGTGGAGTCCCATGGAAGCCTGTGGAAAGTGCGTAGGTGAGGTAAAGGAGGCTGCAGGACTGACTGGCTGGCCCACTGGTGTCAGAGCATGCCAGGCGCGTGAGGGGCTGCTCCTTGTTGCCATTGCCTCTCACGCTGAGTGTGAACAGGGACAACGTAGCTACCGTGACAGAAGTGGTAGGATGGAAACAGTCCCAAGCAATAAACCAAACTCATGCCCATCAAGTCCATTCTGACTCATAGCCACGTCAGAGGACGGGCTAGAGTGGACCCAGGGGCTTTCTGAAGCTGTACATCTCCTGGAGAACAGCTGGTGGGCTTGAACCACTGACCTGGTGGATAGCAGCCCAATGCATTCACCCATTACACTACCCTATTTAGAGGTGCACTGTGTCATTATGGGCCCGGAGCTGTCTTCATTGCGCACCACAGGGGCACTTGCTTCAGCTCAGACAGTTCAGTTTGTTGGCTGGGTGGAATCTTTTCCATGATGTATAGATAACAAGTGTTCTCAATTCAATTGGACCCACATTTATAAATAGATTACCATGGGCCAGACTCTAGGTCAAGTTTTAAGCATGCAAAGATGAAGGAGACGCATATGAGGGGGCTGATAGATTGACTGATATGGACCCAGTGTTACCTGCTCATGACTCTAGTTGTGAGTTCAAAGCCTTCAGTGAAGAAATGTGGGTAAGTCCTTTTGGACAAAGAGGAAGGACGTCTGAGGATAGGCAGGAGGGCATCAGTTCTTGGCTATCGGACGTTTTAGCTCCATGGATTTGTACACATCCCTTTGATTCATTTTGCTTCTGTTTTCCAGGCAGGCACACGGAGACAACCATATCTTCTCTCAACTCTAGAAGAATGTGGTGATGGTTGCTCTTGTAAATGCATTTTGAGAGCCTGGCTGTTTTTTGTGATCCGCAATTCATCTTAAATTAGCTCTTGTCTTATAAATGCAGGTGCCCCAAATCATTATTTCAGCTCCTGAAAATAATTCCCAATGCATGATTTTTATAATCAGAACGGGAGCTCTATCAGGGGTCAATGCACCAGGTTCTGATCGATGGCTTGGCCTGTTTTCAATCAGACAGATTCATTCTTCTGCTTGCCTTTTTTCCTGCTTTTCCACTTCTGCGATCCTGTGGGTGGTAGTTAGCAGTTTTACCCACACGTGCCTCTCTCTCCACATATGTAGACTTCAGAGAGCATGAACGTCTTCAGAACTCCTGAGCCCCTTCTCCTAAACACCCTTTCCCTTCATGCACTCGAGGCCATGTGAGACATGGCATGACAGTGTCAGCTAGCAGAATGTGTCTGTGGGCCACGAGTATTCCCTACCATACTTCCAAAGTACATGAAGACCACTCTGCCCACTTTGAGTCAGAATCCCTTGGAAGGCAATGGGTTTCCCAAGTAGAGTGGTGGTGGACCCAGGGGAGAGAGAGGTTCCCCCCTGCGTGCCTTCCCTTCGTCCCACGGGCTGCTGCCAGCCCCATGGGCTGCTGCCAGCCTGGATGCTGCCATGCAGACTTCCTCCCAGGATGCCAAGCCCAAGTGACTGGTGGCCTCTGGCTGGGTCCTCCCTGGGCTGCAGCCGCCACCACTCAGCATGTGTTTCTTACACCCCGTGGCAACTCCCCTCGTTAAAATGCTGGAGTTGGTATTTATGTTGGCAGATCCTGAAAAAAAAAAAAAAAAAAAAGAGAGAGAAAAAGAAAAGCTAGGCCCAGGCAGCCTTCTTTTCAAAGAAAGAAATCAAAGGAGGAAGGGAGGCACAGAATCATTGTCCAGTCAAATTTCTTTTTTGTGGTAATTCTGCTCAGCCTAGTTGAAGGTCAGAGTCTAAAAGACCCACACCAAGCCCTGCTTTGTCCACATTTCCTCCCCCACCACCACCACCAGCCTCTGCCTGGATGATTCTCTTTGGCATCAGAAGGACAGTCACTTTAAGACGAGGTCTCTTTTCTGCCTCTCAGCCAGGGTTCAAAGTAAAAGCAACTATTGTTACTCTTTTTATCATTTCAGTTTGGGGAACATTCAGTTGCTGTGAAAGGCTATCACCCCAAGTGCCAGCCTACAGCTGAGCAAGCGGCTTTCCCCGCTTACAAATCAGTGTTTCCCAGACCACCTGATGTGTGGGCTTTCTATCATTGTCTCCAGTCACTAGCTATAACTGGGAGAGTTAGCTAAACACGCCTTTGTCAGTACATTCACATTTGCCTCTAAAACTGTGCATCGGATGAGCATGGCTTCTCCAAAAATTTAGGGATTCCAAATAGAGGATAAGAGGGACTCTAATTTTCAATACTAGAATTCGTTTTGGTAATGTAATAGGTACATAGAATTGTTTGTTGACTCATAATAGATTACCACAAATTTAGCCATTTAAAATAAGAGAGTTTCTGCACACCCTAAGTCTAGGCTTTGCCGGCTAGCTCTGCTCTTGCAAGGCTGAGAGACTGAAGTGGCAAGCAGTCTTACAAGGCTGAAATCAAGGGGTTGGCTGAAGTTCCGGGTCACCTTCCAAGCTCACTGGAGCCACTGGCAGAATTCACTTCCTTGTGGGTGGAGGGTGAGGTGCTCCTTGTGGAGAGACTGCCTTGCCTCTTAGGCCTCTTGTCATGCTTCCTGGAGCCCCGTGAGAGAAGCTTTTGAATTTAAGGCTTTAATCCAACCGCCCTTTACTGATCAATTGCCTACTCATGAGACGGATGTAGCTACAGGTGCTTGGAGGACGTACGAACATGTCTACTGGCCATTGAACCTTGCAGGCCATTGAAAATTCTACTTGCCCACTGCCTCTGAGCGCCTGGGCCAGCTTTGTCCCACTCTCTCTCTCTCTCTTTGACTTAACTGTGTCAGAAAAGTTGTCCGGAAAAAGTCCCATTAATTCACGTCCATTCAATACTGATCACCTTCTGATTGGGAACCAAAGGATCCCAGCTGGTGCTATGGGTCAAAGTCAGCACTTTAAACATCTTTCTCCCTGGAGAAAGGCTCTTTCCTCCCATATAGGTTTACATAGATTGGGTCACTCCTTAGGTTAGAATGGGCTAGATGCCAATGGTTTTAGGTTGGGCTTTTGCTCTGAAGCAAGGGTTGTGCTATAAAACTTTGTAAGTTGTTTTTTTGGTTTTTTTTTACCAGCACTATAACCGGTTGAGAGGGAGTAAGTGATAGTTCATATTCTCAATGACTCTCAAGGAGTTAATTTTAACTGAGTTTCCTTGTGATCATTTTCAGTGACAGCATGAAGAGCAGATGATTAGCCCCGGTGCCTCTGAGAGGGGTTGGGGGGGGGCTGCATTCGATGGATTAGCAAAGCTGGAGATGGAAGCAAGAGGAAAGGGCATCTTGGGATTTTAGGTCTTGTCAGATTGGCGCTGTATTCCGATGGGTTTACCCAACTGAGCGTTTCTTGTCTGTCAGATCTTCTATTTACTACTGGATTAACAAAAGTGAAAAATAAAAAAATGTGTGTGTGTCTACAATGGGGGCCCCTCTCTTTTAAGAGCCCATCTTAAAAACAAAAAGTCCCCTGCTCCTGGGTTGGTGCTGACCCTGGCAACCCTACAGGAAAGAGACAGGTGCCTCCGAGGGTTTCCAATTCAGGAAATAGCTATAGAAGCTGACTGCTAGACCTGTTTCTTCCCCATGGGGTGGCTAGTGGGTTCAAACCACTAATCTTTGGGTTGGTAGCTGAGTGCTTTAACCATTGCACCACCAGAGTTTTTTCTTCAAGAGTAGGCAAAACAGACATTCTTCTAATTAAACCAGAGGAACTAGATTCGTGGTTCTCAACCTTCCTAATGCTGTGACCCTTTAATGCAGTTCATGTTGTGGTGACCCTCCAACCATAAAATTATTTTCGTTGCTACTTCATAACTGTACTTTTTCTACTGTTATGAATCAGACGACCCCTGTGAAAGGGTCATTCAACCCCTAAAGGGGTCGCGACCCACAGGTTGAGAACCACTGAACTAGATGACGCCTGCCTTGAACTATCAGCCATTCTATTCAAGGACATCATAGATGGACCCAGATAGGAAAATGTGGAACAGAGACTCAAATCCATACACAAAACAAAACAAAAGCCCAGGCCTACGAGACTGGCTGACATTCAAGGCTTTCCCAAGACTATTGACCTGAACTACTCTTTAAATTTTGATCTGAAACTAACCTCTGAGGTCACCTGTTCCTAATAACAACTTGGCTCCAAAAAATAGTGAAGATTACCCCTAAGTACTGTGCTCTTTTTAGAATTCACATGAGGCCCGATGGTAAATAACCGAAAAATCAAACTCCCTGCCACTGAGTCAATGCCAGCTCTCAGCAACCCTATAGGACGGAAGAACCACCCTTGTAAGTTTCTCAGACTGTCACTGCTTACAGAAGTAGAAAGCACCGCCTTTCTCTTGCACAGTGATAAGTGGTTTTGAACTGCTGACCTTGCAGATCGCAGCCCAGCTCATAACCATGACACCTACTAGACTTCTACATGGTCAATAGTTACTGCAAAACAAAGAGCATAATTGAAGAGGGCAGGGGAAATAGATTGCTGGGAGAGAAACACCCAGGTCAGAAGTACTGAGACTGTTTACCCATGATGAAGCTTGCGCCTGTTGTCACTGAAACCTGTTTAGAAATGGGTGAATGGAAACCTAAACTCTCATGTAAATCCTGTGCCCAGACACACTAAAATATTACTAAAAAAACCCCAAGACACTGCACGCTGTACATGCACAGGAAGTGCATCTGCCACACAGATAGGAGCTCAGAGGACTGGTTCGGGAATGCTACCTGAAAGGGGACAGAGGTTGGTGACGGGGCAGACGGGGCTGAATCTCAGAAGAGCAACTGTACGTTGCTAGGTAGAAGGAATAGCATGAACTAAGACAGTGGTTCTCAACCTTCCTGGTGCTGCGACCCTCTAATACAGGTCCTCATGTGGTGGTGACCCCCAACCATACAATTATTTTTGTTGCTACTTCATAACTGTCATTTTGCTACTGTTATGAATTGGGCGACCCTGTGAAAGGGTCGTTCAAACCCCAAAGGGGTCGCGACCCACAGGCTGGGAACCGCTGAGCTAAGAGGAACAACACAATTTAACTTCAGCCCGCCTTACTTACAGTTGAGGCCCGGCGATGAGTTAGGCATTAGGACGTCCAATGGGATTGGTGTGCAATTCCGACCCTTGACTCAGCGGTCGAGAAGGGGAGACATATTTACAGGAGGGCTTCAGACTGGTTCATTCATGGCTGATGCCGCAAATTGCAACAGGCCTAGGTGGACCCACTGTGGGTATACCTGAGCGGTAATGGGACCAGGAAAACACTGGAGTGGAGGCAGTGGAATGTGAGTCTCAGAAGAGGCACAATGAGCCCTTTCGGATGCCTGATGCAGGGGAGAGTGGATTATTGCCAGGCCGGGGAGAGCACACAGTCATACGCACTGGCCACCACCTTTGAACCAAGCACCATTATTCACGGCTCTGCCTGACTGGAGATTTGGTGCAATGTGGATGCTGCTCTGGTTTTCTAGGAGGCAGATTACCTTTCTATCGGGGTGTCAGCCCATACTTTTTCTGTTCTGGTGATTTTCCCAGTGCACCCAGATTTTATAAATACAGGTTCATTCTGTTTTTCTTTCCAGCCATGACTGAACAGGGAAGAACTGGTGGGAAGCCCTGATATAAACATTTGTCAGCTGCTGTAGAGGAGACATACATAGGCAGAGGAGCATGAAAGCCATGGGTGTCTGTGGGGAATGGATAAACATATGATGTGGCGAGATGAAATTATGTAGAGCATGTGTAGAACTGGGGGTGAATGGGACACCGGGGATAGAACAAATGCGCTCAGAAGTCTAAATGTTCCAGTGAAGAGTCTAGCTTCGTCCCATTAAGGGTCTGCAACATGCAGAGGTGTTTAAGCAGCAAGTGTAGTGATTCACCGTGCGAGTTCTCCAGTAGGGTTTCCAGGGATTCCCTTTCTGGCCTCAACTCAAGCAACTCCTACGATCCAGTCCGGATAGCAGATCATTCCCCAGGCTCCATTTTCTTATCTGAAATAAGGATAACCCTATAAGCAGAATTAAATAAAACAATAGGACAAGGCAGCATCGAGTGTGGCACATATTCACAGAACAGATTAGCTCTTATCATACTAGTAATTATATGTACTACACAGTATATCACTGTATGCGATAATGATTATTAATGGTGACATACCGGATCAGTATTTCATAAACATTACTCTGGCGATTCTCTTGAAGATGAGCTGAACTGGAGTAGAAAGTAGTGTGGGGACCGTTATTGGCGCCTGTGATCCTCAACATGGAGGAACACAGTACAGGTTAGGAAACACCTTCCCTATTCAAATATTCATGAAAGAAAGAAACAAACAAACAATGTATTTTAAAATAAATCATGATTTCGACTAGACTAAAACAGGATTTTAGTCTGAGTATTCTCTCTCCCACTAGTCGGGCTGACCAGGCACTATATGTGGGAAGCACCTGTCCAGAGTTAGACTGTCTAGTATGGTAGCAACTAGCCACGTGCTATTATTTGGATTTAAGTTATTTGTTGTTGTTGTTGTCAGGTGCCACCAACTCAGTTCTGAATCTTAGTCACCCTACGTATCACAGAAGGAAACGCCATCCTCACCCTCAATGTTATGTTAGCCCACTGTTGCAGCCACTGTGTCAGTCCATCGTGTGGAGGCTCATCCTCTTTTTCATTGAGCACTGCCATGCTGCCAAGCTTGATATCCTTCTCCAGGGACTGATCCTTTCTGATAACCTGCCCAAAGTGAGGGAGCCCAAGTCTCCCCATTCATCCATTTAAGGAGCGTTCTGGTTATACTACTCTCCAAATAGATTTGTCCTTCCTCCTGGCATTCAGTAACATTTAAGGTGGTAGTCCTCAATCACTAGCCAGTTGGCCTCTGCTCAATAGCCCCATGTCACTCATGGCTGCTGTATTGGACAGCAAGGAGTAAACACACAGAAAGTGCTATTAGGCAATACTGATATAGACCATCATACAAAAGGCCGTGGCTCATTGAAACCCAGTTTTAAATGGCAGGGGCAATAAGGGTAGAACAAAAGGGGAGATAGCAAAGAGTCAAAAGGGCAGCACTTGCTTTGAGGCCCACCACTTGCAATAGGAATCACCCAGCGTCACTCCTCAGCTGAGGCACCTGCTAAACACTCAAATATTAGAAGGCACAAACAGAAGTACATGTTAATAAACACTAGAAGCTATCTGTGGTGATGTGATTGCAAAACACAAAATTTCTTTCATAAGAAATTTTCTCTTGTGGATTCACCACCAACCTCCCCAAATATTGTCTCTCTTCCTAATGATCAAATAGCTTTCGCATTTCTTAAACACTGACCATCACAGCTTCTCATTGGCCAGCAACCACAAACATTAGTGAGCTGAGCTGATACCACTTCAAGGAAAGAAACAAGGTGTTGCAGCATGACGGTCTGATCATCCAAAGTGTGTTTTTCTGCTAGACTTCTTGCGAAAAAAACAACAACCTTGATACTAGGATTTCCGAGACCGTCGGTTAGGGCTGCCTCTGCAAGAAGCAATAAGGGAGTCCATCAGAGTAGATGAGACCACCCAGGGAAGACTGCACTGCAAACCCAGACGAGGGCCAGGAACAGCTGTCTGCACCATCCCCACACCATCAGCCCGTTCCAGAGATGCTTCCTTTGAGCTCCATTGGAAGAGTCCCAAAAAATACACTGTGATGCTAATGCAAACAACTGATTGAATGAACTTGAACTGCAGCTCTCCCAATTAGGGGAGCCATCAGGGCCTGGTTCCCTAGACCTAAAACAACTGTCTCCTTCAGGCAAAGCAACAGCAGCTAAAGGCTATGCAAAGACTTGCCTGGTGACCAAAATTAGCCACTCGGTCATCTACTTCATATTCTTATCATGTAAGTTTTAAGCACAAGCTTACTTTCTACTTGGGCATTTTAATCCAATCCATCTAAATGCTGATGCTAGGTAACCCACAAACTCCTAGTGATTTGGAGAAGTGACTTAGGCTTGGCATAATTTGGACAGATGTGGTTAATACCTACAGACAGATGGTGTTCATCCGGTAAAATCAGGCACTTTATTGTGCTAATTAACCCAAATGGGACCCTGAAAATACAGTATTAGCTGAATTTCCTTTCTAGTAAGGCAATCTCAGTGTTTTCTGGTGGTTAAATTTGGGAGATTCTAAGTTCTAGCTAAACCAGGGATGTTCTGGAAATTGTTCCCATCCATACCGAAACACTGCTGATAAAAGCATGCATGGCAGAAGCGCTCATGGAGGGGCCACGGATGTCTTCAGGGTGCCTGGAACCAGGCCCCTCATTGTCCACAGGCCTTAGCTGTGA
Organism: Echinops telfairi; assembly: GCF_000313985.2. NCBI lineage: Eukaryota > Metazoa > Chordata > Mammalia > Afrosoricida > Tenrecidae > Echinops > Echinops telfairi. The sequence goes on from NW_022111324.1 coordinate 3,886,834, forward strand.
GGAGGCAAGGAAAGAATTCTCACGATTAATTAGTTAGCACTTTTGTGTAAGGCAGAAAATTGCCCCTTTTTTTGGTTAAAGTTTTGCTTCCTCTTATCAACCTATATAATAATAAATGATATCTGTGAATTGGCTTTTTGTTTGTTTTTTTTTACCATTTAGCACCTGTTGTTGCTTAAGATGTGCCCAATGGACTTCTTTTGAAGGAGGTCAGAGGAAAGGGGTTAATCTCAGTGAGCCCTGGACCCTTTTACCCAGCCTCCTCCATTTGAAAAATGTTGCTATTGGGTGCATTTAGTGGGAGAAGAGGAGGTAGAAAATGGTAATTTCTTTGTACCTTAGGGCTTCAGAGTCTCTGTGTATTTGCCAAGAGGGAATTTCTGTAGAAGAAACAGTCTGGGTTTTCTAGTCAGACCAACCTGAACCAATAACTTGGTTCTCTCATCATGTGCCACTGGAGGGACTATTGAACTCATTTCTCCATCAATGAATGGACGTGACCGTAGGTACCTCGATTGTGTGGAAAAGGAGTCACTTGAATTGATCACCAAGAGGAGTAAAGCCCACTGTCTAGGACAGCAGTTCTCAACCTGTGGGTCACCACCCCTTTGGGTGTCGAACGACCCTTTCACAGGGGTCGCCTAAGAAAACATGTAAATATTTCACAATATAGAATTACATGTTATTGTGTGATTAATCACTATGATTTAATTATGTTTCATAATGTTCAATTTGTAACAATGAAAATACATCCTGCGTATCAGATATTTCCATTGCGATTCATAACAGTAGCAAAATGACAGTGATAATGTTATGGTGGGGCATCACCACCACAAGAGGAACTGTGTGAAAGGGCTGCGGCCCGAGGAAGGTGGAGAACCACCGCTCTAGTAACTCATGGGAAGAGAAGCTGTCTCTCTTCTGCCCTCACTGCGCCCTACTCCAGTGGCGGTGAGGTCAGAATGATCTCTGGCTGTCTTTTGAAGAAACTGAGGCTGAGAGGGCTGCCACAGTCACCCAGCTCACCCAGTCACTCAAAGCCAAGATTGCTAGACTCTTGAGAGGCCACGGCTCACCCCAGGGTATCAATATTTTCCCATCCTTCTGTTCAGTACCTCCATGGTACATGCAGAAGGATGCTACGGATGCCCGTGGTGATGGCGGAGGCAGCTAGCCCCATTGGGGAAACTCTTCTGATTGACCTTTTTTTTTAAAACAGTGTCTATTTCCCAAAGCAGCTCTTCTTCTCTTCATTTGCTTAGAACTCTTTCAGTTGTCATTTTCTTTCTCTTTGTCAAGGCGGAAGAGACGGAATTTCAACAAGCAAGCTACGGAAATCCTGAATGAATATTTCTATTCCCATCTCAGCAACCCTTACCCCAGTGAGGAAGCCAAAGAGGAGTTAGCCAAGAAGTGTGGCATCACAGTCTCCCAGGTAAGGGCCCTCCGTAGACACAGCCGAGTGCCTCACCAGGGGAGAGCTTCCGGGTGGGTCTTGGAGGCCTTGCTTTACTGAATGAATCTACCTTGCTGGTTCCATCAGTGAATCCTTAAAATGGCAAGGCAAGTGCAGGATATATACACAGGGGCTACAAAATGTTCCTGGAAAACAGAAATGGAAAGATAATGGAATCTTTCCCCCCAGGACCATTTTAAAACCTCCTGGCATATGTGAACTTCCAGGTAAGTAACTTGCTGAGAAGGACACAACTAAAAGGATTGGCATTGCGTTTGTCATCAAAAAACACCTTTCAGGATCTGTGTAGATGTACCGGGCTGTCTGTGATAGGATAATGCCTATGTGAACGCATGGGAAGCCAGTTCATACAACTGTCAATCAACAGATTTATGTAGCAGCCACCAAAGCGCACGCACACTTGCTGTGGCTCTCTCTCTCGCACACTGCCATCGCGTCCGTTTGGACTCAGAGCAACCCTATCGGACAGGGTAGACTTCCTTGTCAGTGCAGTAGGCAGCACGGCAGTCTCATACTCTGGAGGTTGTACGGGACAATGTAAAGCTGCCCCCACAGGTTCCTGAGGCTATAACTCATTGCAGGAGTAGAAAGCCTCATCTTTCTCCTATAGAGCCTCTGCAGTGGTTTCAAACTGCTAAACTTGCAGTTAGCAAGCCAACATGTAACCACTATGCTTCCATATGCAGAAATTTGAAGAAATCTGCCAGCATCTTCAGCCTGAAATTAATCAAGCAGGCAATCAAGATGTATTGATAATGATTGATGTTTGAAATGCAAAAGATAATGGAATACTAATTGTAAAATGTGGTCTTGGTGATAGAAACAAAGCTGAAGAGCATATGATAGATTTTGCAAGACCAACTATGCCTTTTTTTACAGTTTTATTAGGACATAATCCATATATCATACAATTTGGTCATTGAATCATATCAAGAAGAATTGTATAATCACTTAGAACATTTTCTTCTTTCTTGTATTCCTTGTTATTTGCACCCCATTTCCCACCAACCTCCCCTTTCCTACCCCCAGAAAATCCAGTTACTGTCTATAGATTCACCCATCCTGGATTTCATATACTGAAACAAATTCAAAAACAAAAACAAAAAAGCTAACAACATAACAAAATAAAATAGAGAGAAACCTCAATTGAAAAGAAATCAAAAAATATTAAACACTAAAACAAGTTTAAAATGGGTCAAAAGGGAGATCAAATGACAAGATGTTAAAATGTAAGCTACCTACATCTGCCATAACCCACTTCCCAATGTACTCTGCATGCGAGTAAGGCTATTCACGTTCCTGAAGAGCCGTGCTTCTTAACTGCAAATACCGTTTTCGACAACACAAAAGGTGCCTCTGTACCTGGACCTCACCAAATGGGAAACACAGAAGTTGAATTGACTGCATCGGTGAGAAGAAACAAGGGAGAAGCTCAAATCAGCAGCTAAAACTAGGCCAGAGGCCGATGGTGGCGCAGACCAGCGCTTGCTCATATGTAGGTTCATGGTGAAGCTGAAGGGAATTAAAACAACTCCATGAGACCCAAAATATGACCTTGAGGCAATCCTGCCCAGGTTTCAAGAATATCTCAAGGACAGGGTTGAGTCATTAAACACGAATACCAGAAGACCCGATGAACTATGGGAGAATATCAAGCACATCATATATGAAGAAAGCATAAAGCCATCACAAAGTCAGGAAAGAAAGAAAAGATCAAGGTGGATAACAGAAGATGCTCAGAAACTCGCTCTTGGTCATAGAGTAGGAAGACATGATGAAGTCAACGAGCTGACCCGAAAATTTCAAAGAGCAGCTCAAGAAGACAAAATCAAATATTTAATGAAATGCGGCAAAGAGCAAGATGTAGAAAACCAAAATGGAAGAATATGCTCAGCATATCTGAAACTGAAAGAACTTAGCCGAAAATGCAAGCCCCTGGTTGCAATATAGAATGATTCTATGGTCAAAATATTGAATGATGCAGGAAGCATCAAAAGAAGATGGGATGAACAGAGGAAGTCACCCAAAAAGAACTAGGCAACATTAAACCATATCAAGAGGTGGCAGATGATGAACCAATGGAATTGAAGGAAGAAATCCAAGCTACACTGAAAGCATTAGTGAAAAACAAGGCATTGATGAAATACCAATGGAAATGCTGCCACGAGCTGATGAAACACTAGAAACACATCTATGCCAGGAGATTTGGAAGACAGCTGCTTGATCAAGAGATCCATATTTGCACCCATTCCAAAGACAGGTGACCTACAGAATGCACAAATTAAGAACACTATCGCTGATACCACATGCAAGGAAGATTTTCTGAAGAGCCTCCAACAATAGTGTTAGGAGTACATTGACAGGTTGTTTGAACAAACAGATCTATCTTGGGCAAAGGACAGCCAGTGTAGTATGCACCTTAGAGCGAGGACTGCAAGCCTTTGCCTGACTTACTTTGGACATGTTATCAGGAGAGACCGGTCCCTAGAGAAGTCCACCCTGCATGGGAAAGTGGAAGGGCAGGAAAAGAGGAAGGTCATCACTGAGATGGATGGACCCAGTGGCTGCAACAATGCGCTCAAACATCAGAACAACTGTGAGGATGGCGCAGCTGTTTCGTTCTGTTGTTCGTGGGTCACAACGAGTCAGAATCAACTGCAGGGCACTTACAATGAGAACATGAGAGTGGCCAACCAGGGTAGGACAGGACCAAGTACTCTGTCAGAAAAGAGAAAGGTCTTCTGACGGAGTACTTCCTCACTTCCAATGGGTGAAGTGTCGGAGAGAGACTACGAAAATGGTCTGCATTTCTCATGCTAACCCAGAGAATTTTGAAGTCAGTCAAAGGAGCTATATTGGGATGGATACTCGACATGTCATTGAGGATCGTCTTCATTCAACAATCCGTAACCCTTGCAGATTTCTGTTGGCTTGGAAACCAAAACACTCACTGCCCTTGAGTCCACTCTGACTCAAAGCCACCCTATAGGACTGGGTGGGACTATCCCTGAGGGTTTCCAAGACTGTAAATCTTTACGGGAATAGAAAGCCTCATCTTTCTCCCATGGAGTGGCTAGTGGTTTCGAACTGCTGCCCTTGTGGTTGAAAGCTCAATGCTTAACCACTTTATCAGCAGGACTCTTAAGGTCGATAGATAAGATGTTTATAAACCTGAAGTCCCCCCCAAATCATATGAAGTTAGCAAGCTTGGCATTATTTATATTTGTATATCAAATTCTAGTTGAGACCAGTAATGGTAGTTTTGAAACCAATCAGAGAAAATGTTCCCGGGAATGAAGTCCCCAACCAAACCAAATATGCTGATATTATCAGGAAAAGCAAGTCCAGGGGTAGTGGAGCAGGAATGGGGAAGTAGGGGTTTGAGGGCAAGGAAAGAGACTTGGTGGTTTATTCTAATGAGAAGCTTCACCATATATATCCCCTTGAAATAGATCTGTGCCTCCTTGAATCAAATCTTGGCTCCTGTTATTCCTCCATCGGGAATCCCTTCAGCTTTTGTTCAGCTAAGCAGAATTATGGCCAGTAAGAATACAGAACTCCGCAGCGGGTATTCACAATGAAGGGATTGCCAGGGCCTCTCCCACTGATGTGGGTGATTTCTCAGAAGCCTTGGGAACATCCTTTCATTGGAGGGCAGTGTGAATCAACTCTTTTGTAACCCAGAGCTACCACAGTGTTTCGATCTAGCTGAAGGTCATGTACAATCTTGACAACTCTGAGAAAGTAGGACTTCACTGGTCAAATTCAAGTGGCCCAGATTTGTCTAGAGCTCTAGTAACAATTCTTGAGAAGATCTAGCCCCCTTGTCCACCAAAATGGAAAAGCAATCGTTTGCGTGTTTTAAATCTTCGCTGCAAATGCAAGCAGTAGTTCCAAGGGTGTGAAAACCTCACTAGGTCACGAATCAGTGAGTTTCGGTCATGACGTCTTCTGCCTCTAAAGTAGAATTCAAGCTTTATCTGGGCCTGTTTTCTACATCCCCACTGTAGTTCAAATAATGCTAAAGAAACAGAGCTTTATTGTATTTAGATGAGAGCTGGAAAGCTGACCTGGGCCCACAACCTTTCCTCCCTCCTTTATGGAATCTGAGTTTTCAGATAGTCTATCCACGGGATCATGTGTTTATTGTGTTAGCTTCCCCTTTCTTCATGCACCTCCTGCCATCCCACCTCCCACCCTTCCCCCAGTTACTCCCGTCTACAGCAACTAGATTGGTCTACTTTTCCCAAAAGGAGCCAGAGGAAGACCCTATGCTACCCTGCCATAGACATTTGGCATTTTGGGGAACTCACTATTTTTGAGTCTCTGCTGCCCCATCTGCCACTTATGTTTGTTTGACCACACGAGGCAGTAAATCATCTTCTAGTTCCCAAATCAGGCAGTGGGGGCGATGCCTTTCCGGGTCAAATATTTTTGCCCTGTTTGTTTGTTCTTGTTATTTAGCACTCTTTCTTAGAATATTCTGGACTTGGCTTCCTTTCTGGATTTTCTTACCCCCTTAGCTACTCCTTCCTGCTCAGTCTTCTTCTAGGATCTGTTGTGTCTACTCTTGCCTTCCTGACTCGTAGCAACCCGGTAGGACAGAGGAAGCGGTTTCCCAGCCCTGGTGCCATAATGCTTACATGTTGAACTGCTAACCACCAGGTCAGCAGTTCGAAACCACCAGTGGCTCCATGGGAGAAGATGAGGTTTTCTACAGTCTCAGAAACTCACAGGGGCAGTTCTGCCCTGTCCTATAGGGTCGCTATGAGTTGGCATTGACAGGATGGCAGTGAGTTTGGTTGGCTTTAGAGTATTTCCAGAATGGTAAAATTTGTAACTTATCTTCTACACTTTGTAACGTTTACACTTACCTTTACGGAAGCAGAATGCACATCTTTCCCTTCCCTGCAGAGCAGCTGCTGGATTCGAACTGCTGATCTTTTTGGTTAGTGGCCAAGTCCTTAACTACTATGCCACTAGGGATACTTCTACTGTCTCTAAACGGAAAGAGCCAACCAACCAACCGGTGCTTTTGAGTCGGTCCCAACTCATAGTGACCCGATAGGAGAGAAGAGAGAAGAGAACTGCCCCGCAAAGTTTCTAAGGCTGATCTTTGCAGGAGCCAGGTGTTACAGCATCTTTTCTCCCACACAGTGACAGGGGAACTTGAACCGCTGACCTTCCGGTTTGCAGCTGAACCCTTAACCTCCGCACCACGTATTGTTCCCATGCACCCGCCAACTCTCTTTCCTCGGCATTCCTTTCTTCTCGGTGGGCCTTAGCCAATGGTCCTTACCCACCTTTTTAAGTCATGAATTCTTTTAAAATCTACTGAATGCCATTGATTCCTCTCCTGACACAAAACAAAAATGCTCTTAAATATTGAAATCCCTCTGTTGACACCATCATCTCCCATGATCCTTGAAGAGCCCTTCCTCTGTGCCAGTGTCACTCCAAGTCTGATGTACAGATAGCAGCAGTGGCCTCCTGGGCGCTGAGAAGAAAGGGATGTGTTTACGCCTCACTATGGCCCTGAAAATCCTGAATCAGAATCAGGGGTGGGAGGGTTGGGGAAGGGGAGACGGTGGGTGGGAGGCCCAGGGAATTGTTTATTAACTAGCTCTCCATACACCCTTACCTTGGACACCATTGGTCTCGTGGATTTGAACTGCACAAGTCCAGACACCAGGATTTTTTTCCATGTTGTGACTGCTTCGGTGAGCTCAGGGCTTGCTTGTATCTGCTTAGAATCTTGTGTGAGACTCAATCATGTCTGCACAGTCTGTTTGCACTTACAATACTTGAGCCCACCGAAATCACAACGGGGGAAAAAACCTTTGGTTTTAAGTTGGCATGTGCCTTTCAAATGCATGTTCAAAGGTCAACTGCAATCTTGTCATTGTCCCAACTGCAAAGAGATCTCTGTTTGTAGATCCAGATGATATTCTCGCTGAACAGCAAATTCATATCTCATTAGCTACTGGACTTTGCTACGACTCTGCTCATGGGCTCTTTAAATGTAATATGTTCAAAAATGTGAATCAAATTCTAGTCACAAAATTTATGACTCCTCCTTCTTACCTCAGACTTTGCCATCTGTGTGCATCCAGTGCCAACCACATAGTAGACCTTAGCACATAATCTCTGCATGCGAGGGACCTTAGGGAAACACTTCCGTCCACTGTCAAGAACATATGATTATCACCAGTGGGCCATGTAGAAAAGACTGAACTTACCTCCCTTCTTCCTGACCAGCTCTCTTCCTCTCACGTAGCAGGGAGTCACTCCTACAGTACGGCCCTCTCTCCCCTCCCTTCTCATTTTCTCATGGGTAGCTGCTTTAATTAGACCCCAGACATTTCTTTTCTTATTCAAAAGACCTCCCAAATTACTTTTATCTATTTTCTTTCTTACAGCTCATCCAGTTGCCACAGAAAAATCTCCCTGCCTTTTTTCCCTTCTTCCTATTCCATTTATAAATAAAAAACCAGTCATACTTATAATTGGTTAGTGCGTTAGGCTTGGTTCTCTTGAGAAGCAAAACCAGGATAGCTAGACAGGTGATTAGATAGATAGGTAGATAGATAGGTAGGTAGGTAGATAGATAGATAGATAGATAGATAGATAGATAGATAGATAGATAGATATAAAGACATTTATATCAAGGAAGTGGCTCACACAGTTGTAGAAATGGTTAAGTCCAGTTTGGTTTTAAGTCCATGGATTGGACTTAACTAGAAACTTTTCCTTTGTGACGCTGCTGAGGCTGATGATGATACAGATGAATGATAGTGATGAAGCAGAAAGATGAAGCTGGGAGACCATGGTTCATGGATGGTGGATGAGTCCAAGATTGGCAGGTCAGATGTTAGGCTGTGGTGGTTCACTAGGTCAGCAAGCAATATGGCGGGCCATTGGCTCAGGTCCCTAGGACCAGAATCAGATGAGCTAGATCAGCGGTTCTCAACCTATGGTTTTCGACCCCTTTGGGGGTCGAACGACCCTTTCACTGGGGTCGCCTAAGACAATTAGAAAACTAGATGGTCTCAGGAGCCGCGACACTGATCCTCTATGTCTCCAGGCAGTTCCGCCCACATGCATATATGCCCACATACAAGTACCCAGTGTGAAGACTGTTACCCATGGTACACCATGCTTCAAGACAAAATTTCATTTATTTGTAATTAGAAATAAATATTTCTCAATATATAATTACCTATTGTTTTTCTGATTAATCACCATGCTTTAATTCTGTTCCATTTGTAACAATGAAAATACATCTTGCATATCAAATATTTACATTATGATTTATAACAGTAGCAGAATTATAGTTAGGAAGTAGGAACGAAAATAATTTTAGGGTTGGGGGGTCACCACACCATGAGGAACTGTATGAAAGGCATTAGGAAGGTTGAGAGCCACTGAGCCAGATGAAGAATCCAAAACAGCAAGGAGCAAAGAAGCTCTCTCGGCATTGACTTACGTAGGAGTGGGCCATGCCCTTTGGGGAACGTCCCTTCAATTGTGCTTCACCCTAATCTGACAGTGTCTCAGCTACTCACAGCGGACCCCATCATGAGATTGATTGCACTGTGTCAGGTGGAATCCTGGGGATTCACTAAGAACCCTAATCCAGCCAAGCTGATAAAGAACTTAAAAACCACAGCTAGTATAGTCAGCATGATATCTAGAGAATCGTGAGTTTAGGTATACAGTGGTCCTTACCTTACCCAGAAGTGCACTCTAGAGCGTCTTCCTTCTCTAGTTAAACTCTGTTTTGTTGTCCTGGAGGTACCAACATTTAAATAAAGTGTTTACTTATTAAATTTTATTTTCCTCTCCTTTGTTAATATTACAATGATGGGGCTTGATTATACACACACATAAAACACATACACAGACAGAGCAAAGGTATGGCATTGCTGTTATATTATGAGCTGGATAAGTCTTTGAGGGCCAGCCTTTTCTAAAGTTTTAACTTTCTTAATGCATTGAAAAAATAAATGTGTGCATAAGCAAATGTGGTGGAGAAAGCTGATGGTGCCCGGCTATCAAAAGATATAGCATCTGGGGTCTTAAGGATTGCAAGTAAACAAGCAGCCATCTAGTTCAGAAGCATCAAAGCCCACATGGAAGAAGCACACCAGCCTGTGTAACCCCGAGGTGTCGAAGGAACCAGGTATCAGACATCAAAGAACAAAAATCATATCAGTGGGTGCCCACCTTCCCGATATGATCACTGAAGACCAATGTGTGCATAAGTAAATGTGGTGAAGAAAGCTGATGGTGCCTGGCTATCAAAATATATAGCATCTGGGGTCTTAAAAGCTTGAAGGTAAACAAGCGGCCATCTAGCTCAGAAGCAACAAAGCCCACATGGAAGAAGGACACCAGCCTGTGTGACCACGAGCTGTCGAAGGGATCAGGTATCAGGCATCAAAGAACAAAAAATCATATCATTGAAAATGAAGGGAAGTGCAGAGTGTAGACCCAAAACCCATCTGCAGGCAACTGGACAGCCCCTGACTGAAGGGTCATGGGGAGGAGATGAGCCAGTCAGAATGCAGTGTAGCAACGTTGAAACATACCACTTTCCTCTAGTTCTTAAATGCTTCCTTCTCCCCACTATCATGATCCCAATTCTACCCTACAAATCCAGCTAGACCAGAGAATGTACACTGGTACAGATAGGAACTGGAAACACAGGGAATCCAGGACAGATGATCCCTTCAGGACCAGTGGTGAGAGTGGCGATACCTGGAGGGTGGAGGGAAGGTGGAATAGAAAGGGGGAACCGATTACAAGGATCTACATATAACAACCTCCCTGGGGGATGGACAGCAGAAAAGTGGGTGAAGGGAGATGTCGGACAGTGTAAAATATGAAAAAATAATAATTTATAAATTATCAAGGATTCATGAGGGAGGGGGGCGGGGGAAGGAGGGGACAAAATGAGGAACTGATATCAAGGGCTCAAGTAGAAAGCAAATGTTTTGAGAATGATGATGGCAACAAATGTACAGATGTGCTTGACACAATGGATGGATGGATGGATTGTGATAAGAGTTGTACGAGCCCCCAATAAAATGATTTTTTTAAATAAATGTAATTTGGCCAGAATTTTCTCCACAGGCCATTTTAGTGGATGAATATAAATTATACATAATCTGTGGTATACTGAAGTTTCTATTATAAATCCCAAACTATTTTTGTTCAGAATCACATCTGGAATATGGGGCATAAAACTTTCTTCCCCAGGGCAAGAGGGAGGTAGGTCAACCTTGAATTTCACTCTGCCTCCTGTAGTGTTGGCAGAGGTCTTGGTATAAAGGAAATGGGCCCAGAGAATCAAGCCAGGCTACCTGCTATGAGCCACATTAAGGAAATAAATTAACAAATAAATGTAAATTAAGATGATTTTTTTTTATTGGATTTAACTTTTAAAGCCTTAGAGTCAGAAAAATCATCAGCTGTGTGTCCGTTTTCCTGTGTGTCCATTTTCTTGTACACAAGCTTTGTACAAGGTGCTTAGAGTTTAAGCCCATATTAAAGGTATTGTACTTCTAAAAGTTTGTAATTAACTCATTACATTATGTGTTGATAGAAATCGGTGTGGCTTATTCATTTGTATGCATGTATTTGTATGTATTTTCCTTACCCAATGCCCAAGTTGGCATTACTAAGTGACAGGCCTTTTTTCCCCCTAAAACGTTGCTTATTTTAGAGCTATACACAAAGGAACTAAGCAAATTTAATTCTTGAAATTAAGAGAGCTCTTGTTCAAATGAGAAAGTGAGTTGAGACAGTATGCTCCCTAAAGTTTACAGCCTTTAAAACCCTTCCCTGGAGGGGAGCTATGAGTTGGAATTGTCTCAACAGCGGTGTGTATTTATTTACCTTTGTGTTTCAATTAAATTGTACCTTCCCAAATTTATTTGGACTATTGTCCCTTTTAAGGAAAAACCAAACAAACAAAAAATACTCAATAGTGTCCCTCTAAGCAATTAACATCTTTGTACTGTAGCCCATACTCCAGGATAGAGTAATGCTGGCTCATTCCAGCGCCGCTGGTAGCATCCAAGTTGGGAAACACTGGCTACAGGAACATTGTTATCAAATGGTTTGGGTAAAGTTGGGGTATGTTGAACAGGATAGTATCATTTTGTGCAGTCATTGCGCTTAAAGCTCTTGATTCAAAGCTTTTTAATGATTTTATGGAGTCATACGTAGGATGAGATGTAGTACCCTATGTCATTAGCCTCCCTATAAGACTTTCTGCCGCAAAATTTGTGAAGGTGTGACCTATTAACATTCTCATCTTCTCTTAAACTTCTCTAGGTATCAAACTGGTTTGGAAATAAGCGAATCCGGTACAAGAAGAACATAGGTAAATTCCAAGAGGAAGCCAATATTTATGCTGCCAAAACGGCTGTCACTGCTACCAATGTGTCAGCCCATGGAAGCCAAGCTAACTCACCCTCAACTCCCAACTCAGCTGGTTAGTTTTTACTTTGATTTGGGGGGATTGTGCCTCATTTTTATACTTAATTTTCCTACATTGGGGTTTTCTTTTAATTCGTTGGGTTTTTGGTTGGTTGATTTCTGTATTTAATTGCTCTCTTTTTTGTTGTTCTTGATTGCCATTTTGGATTTTGCTTTTTACTTCCAAAGAGCAATGTTGTATGTTTTCAAAATGGGATTGTCTGGAGGTTTGCACCGACGTGGCCTATCCATTTGACAGAAGCAAAGTAGTGGATATTGATGAGGGGACTTCTAAATTCTCCTTTCACAGGGGCCAATAAGTAAGCAGGATAGTCCCTTGGGCTTCTGTCATTAGGTCCGTTTCATATAACATTTACATCCTTGTCTTTTTGGCTGTTTCCATCCTTTAATGCCTGGGTCACCTGCTAGCACACATTCTATGTGGGGTTTTTATTCTTCCAGTAGATATTTCATGTGAGTATTCTGATCTACAAAGCCAGGCACACACACACACACACACACACACACACACACATACATGATCTTTATCATGTTACTTTGTTTTTAATCTTTTACTTATCATTATTGTTTGTGTGTGAGTAAACTGTTCAGATTCCATTTTTCATGTACTATGTCCCAGATTTATTTATTTTAATGCATACGCATTGCAACACTGATATCAGAGTCCTGGGAAACATACATATTTTAAGACGGGCCTGTGCCATCCGTTCTGAAGTTCACTTGTGAAAGAAATATAATAATACATAAAATAGTCTACTCTTAGAGGATATGGGCGTTAGTACACGGTGGTTTGTTTTTTTGTTTTATAATTTTTACCCCTTATGTTTTCTAAGTTGGTAAGGACAAACCAAAGTTTTTCTTCTCTAAATGTGCTTGGTCTCGGGTTCTGGTAGGATCCCCAGGGATACTGATTTGGGCTGTGGGCTGCCTATCCAAGGAAATAGACCAGTCCCGTTTTGAGGGGTTTTAACATTGAAGTACGTGCCGTTACGTAGGATCTAAAATTGATTTCAGAGGGGATGTGAGGTCTGCGTCTCCAAAACCTGTCCGTCTGCTGACGTCCGCCTCCTCTCTGCCTTGTGGTGGCTTTTTCATGGGAGCCATGCAGGGCTTCACCCACTAACGTCTCTGTGAGCTTCTGGATGCACTAATTTGTTATCAGAAGGGTCTCCGCGTCAGTGGGCTGTGCCGTCACGGCCCTCCGTTGTTTAAGTGGAATCATGCCTGAAGAGTGGCCTGGGCTGTGTCAGTCTGGAGATGGTAAGACAACGTAGCTTTCATGACAGCGCGGCCGGTCGCTTACTGTGAAAATCACGTTTGCTTTGTGGGGTTGTATTTATGTGTCCCCTTCTTTTCCCCTCACGGATGATTGACACAGGATCCAGGCAAACAGGTCCAATAACCAGAGTATTTCCTGCTTCCTCCTCGGGTCAATGAGTAAGCATTTGAGACCCAGCCACACAAGTTGAACTGCACTTCCAGGCAGACACTTTCACCTGTGTCTTTGGAAGAAGGACGATTTTGTCAGCATTAGCTAAAACACACCCAGCACTCCTGCACAGATTATCATAATGCAAAACAGATATCAAAATGACTTTTTCCTGTCCCTGCTATAGCTGCATCGCAGATGGCTTAGGATGATTTATGACTAGTCCTTAGAAGGGCCCTGTGGGCTCCCTTCATTACGGAGTCCGGAACTTTTTATTCTTTCGTAAAGCACTATAAAAAAGGAAAGTAAGCGTTTTACCCCCTCCTCTGTGTTCCAGAATTATGTTGGCTCTTGGGAAATGTCAGTCTCTGATTACAGGGGTTTTTCCTTAGGAATGTTTTTGGTGGCTTAAACTTCATCTGCCTAGTCTGAGCACAAAGCAAATTTTCATGGAAAATGTGAGCTAAGCTTCCCAGTTGTGCCCAAATTATTGGAAATAATATGCCGGCGAACCCTCTGTGGTGCTTCTTTCTAAAGGCAGGACAGGAGATAATGCTGTCGTATGTGTGCAATAGCATAGGGTTTTCCAAGATAAGCATCAGGACGGGAAATAGTATAAATGGACTTTTCTACATGTCTCTTTTGATCTTTGCACCACCCAAATCATTGCTGATAAGGTGAGCACTTGAAAATGCCCACACTTTGCATGTAGGACATTGACTCTACTGTGCGCTACCTCTTCATTCATCTTAAAGAATGAACGGCACATTGAAACCGTTAAACTCAATGCCATCAAGTCCCTTCCGACTCGGAGCAGCCTCACAGGATGGGCTAGAATGGCAGCCTCGTCTTTCTCCCACTGAATGGCTGGTGCTTTGGGATGGCTGCCCTGCGGTTAGCCGTCCAGTGTTTAACCCACTATGCCACAGGGCTCCACCGACCCAGAACGTTTTAAATAAGGGATACCCAGTGTGTAGGTGTCACGCAGAGTTCTGGGACCTGGGAACGTTTGTATCTTCATTTTTGAAGCAAGGTTGTTGTTTTTTCCCTCCCCAGAGAAAAGCTTTACGAAATATAAGTGCATTTTAACTGCAAGGAGGATGTTTTGCCAGTAAACGTCTTCCTTAGAGAATTCTGTGTGCAGAGCAGTATGTCCCTGTACTTAGACCACTTCTAAATATTCCCATTGGTAGATATGTGCCTTGTCTGTCATTACCTGAAGCAGGATTCAGAAAGGATGCTGGGGACTAGGGCCTGTGACAGATCCGCAGGCATGCGGAGACACGCCGTGTGCTTCCATTTGCACCAGTGTAATTGGGCAAAACGGAGGGAGCAGGAGGACAAAAGAAAGGAGAGAAAATCCCATTTGGGAAGAAGAAAGCAAAACGAGGAACCTGTTGAAACAATTGTTGTAACCCTGTGTCTCTGTGAAAACCAACAGCAAGCTTAGCCATGAAAGTTCTCCCTCCAGCACTCTTCAGCCCTTGAGCATATTTTTATGACACTCTTACTAGGAGTGAAATTCTGGATCAGTGGAAGGCTAACATATTAAAACTCCAGACCCTACCATTTTAAGGGAAGTTTGCATATGTTACACAAACCCATGTTTGTCCATTCAGTCCTAACTCGTGGCAGCCCCAGGCATGTCAGCCTGGGCACGTGTGCTTCCTTGGGGCTACAGGAGCTAGTTCTTCTAGCAGTCACCTGCCAGGACTTTTGTTGGCTGCACTTGAACCTCCAACCTTGTGGTTGTTTGCAGCCAAGCACATTCCCTGCACCCCCCAGGGCCTCTACTGAACACACCACTAGAGAAGAAATACGGCATCCAGAGAAGTGGACTGGCCCAATTCTAGTAACTAACTCGTCGGGATCACGTTTGTCAAACCAAGCGAAAGATGCTCCTCTGTTCCTCTTGTGTTTGCTCTCCCTCGATTTCTCCCCTTTACAAAGGGGCTTTAAAAAGTTTGTTGCGAAATAAAATGAAAAGGTAATGGAATTTTCCGGCCAATCTTTTGAACTCCCCTCTCTCCTCCAAGTGTAAAATGGAAACTCGCCCTCCTGAGATTAGAATTCTAGAACTATGATACCTACCAAGGGCTTCCCCATTGCACCAGACAACCCTTCACCCTCTCATTTGGTCCTGAGTGGAGAGTAATGATAGTTTGGGGTGCTCCAGGGAAGAAAGATCACGGGAGATCAAGCCTGGGGCCTCACTAAGCTTGCATCTAGCTACAGACCCAATCCTTTGCGGCTTCAAATGGCATGGGAGCTGGATGGGGCTGGTCACTCACCTTAGCTACTTGGAGCCTGGATGACTAAAGGAGAAAAAAAAATCCACCGAGAAATAGAAAAAGAAAAGAAACAAAAGATATGGTCCATGCAATAGAAAATGCATACTTGCGCCTGGTCAGTGGTTCTCAACATTTGGCTATGTCTGGCGGCAGTTTGGGTTTTCACAATTCCGTGTGTCAGGGTGTGTGCTGGGGGTGGAGTTGTTCTAGTCGCATGTAGTGGCTAGGGCCAGGGATGTGGCTCAACATCCTGCCTTACTGAGACTTTCCCCCACCACAAAGAGTTAGCAGTCCTAAAATGTCCATTGTGCCAAGGTTGAGAGTCTCTGCTTTCAGGTTTGTGGGCCTATTATTATTGGTCTATTTTTAATGACTATGATGGCATTGCTGTTTTCTTCCTAAACAAATACAAGTCTTCTGAGGACTTTTCAGAGTAATGCATTCTTTGGGCAAGCAGCATGTTATAAAAATGGATGTTAACACACCTCAGATCATCATGTTTGCCTGAGCAAATGCATTAGAAACCATAGGCGCTCCATGACTGCCTTGCTGTCTAGTTGAGTGCAGGTAGAGCTCAGGATTTCTGGGTGGCAGCTTAAATGAGCCGCTTGCCTCCTTTCCCCAGTCAAATTCAGAACCTTTTCACTGACAAGCCTCTAGTGATGACTTATTACTTTACCACAATCCGCAGGTAAGATGAATGCTGAATGACTTGCTGGGTCCACCAGGTAGTGCTGCTTGGGCTCTCGGAGAAATCCGTAGTACGTCCAAGAGAGCCCCAATCACTGTTGGATCCGGCTCCCCCCGGAGGTTAGCTCTCTGCATTAGGCTCTTGCCAACTTCCCGTACCCGAGGAGGGACATGGCCACCCTTCGTTACTTGAATTTTTTTGTGAGGATTGCTGTCTGCTTTGGTGTGGTCTTAGTGGCAACCTGGTCGCTTCCACGAGCAATCGCTGCCTGTAGATACTTATTGGAGAGCCGGAAACCCTGGTGGCATTGTACATGGGTGTGCAGAGACAGGAAAACGCTGAAACAGCGCAGTTCAGAGCACAGGGGAGTGTTCCTGCAATTACCGCTCTGATCCAAATGCATTTGTACATGAAGCGCATTGGTATGCGCATATTTATCTCTGTGTACATTAACCAGCCTGGCGTATTTGCAATTTATCTATGCCCACATTTTTTTTAAAATCATCGGTGTCAGTTGCAGTGTCTGTCTGGTAAATGGCGCAATCCGTGCCTTCATGGTTTCATGGCTACCATGTTCCTTGGCATCAGTGCAGGCTTTTGGGGGTTTCTCCCATTTCACAGTGTGTGTGCTAATTTTCAATAAATGGTCAGCCAACCATATAGCATGTGTGTTGATTACATAGCATTTGATTTGGAGACAAATGAAATACCTGGGCTTCTAGCTGGGCATTTTCAGAGAGGAGACGAGAGGGTATATAAACCATGTGGGTCCTTGGAAGTGACTCTGGGGTTCTGGATGACATCTATTTGTGACCCCACATTTTAACACACTGCCAAGGGGCTTTGGTTATTTAGATTGAATCTCTGTGATAGCAAAGGCGGGTGGGGTTTGATGGGCAGAGGGGGCATATTAGATCTTACCATTGCTGGACATTGCATATCTTAACATAACAATGTGGTCCAGGCCCCTGTGGGGAAACCAGTTTCAAATATGTGCCCTACGGTAATGGGAGGATATTCAGGCTGCAGCTCTCACCCTACTAGCTGGGTATGAACCACACCCAGTCTGATGACAGTGTCTATTGTGCCAAGACCAACTTTTTGAATTCCTTGCAGATAGACTAGCCTGAGAAATGTGTTCTGGATGAAAAAGAACTTAGAGCAACGGAAAACGTCTTCCTTCTTTAATTAATGCTCATGTCCCCCAGCACTCCCCGTAAAAGCACTTATTCCCTGTGAAAGAGGGGCAAGAAAGGGGTGAGAGGGAAAGATTGGACCACAGAGCAAGATTATAACCACCCCTTGCATGTGGATGGGCATTGCTAAAGGACCAAGAGGAATGGACAGCACTGCTAAAGCAAGGGTAGTCCCCGATGTGGACGTCATCTGGTTCCTCAAAGCACTGTCGGTTTTGACGTAGGAGGAGTCTATCGCTCGCTAAGCAGAGAGGCAGAATTTAGAGTTTGTTGCCAGTTAGGTGATCCTTGTAGGGAGAGAAAACAAAAACATGCCCAAACAAAACAAGAAACTTTCTCTTGTGCTTGGATGCAGCTCTTCACGGGGAGCAGGACAGCTCTCTAGGAGAGCTTGGGAGAAACCCTGAACTTGGGAGAAAAGAGAGGAAGTGTCAGAGCTGAGGCATGAATCACTGTTGGGCGATTCCACACAGATGATGGCTGTCAGAATATGAGGGCAAGAGAGCAATTTGAGCAATAAATACAGGGCTGGAAACAGTAGAGTGGAACTGACCTGGGTCCCTAAGGTCTCTCCTTTCCAGGCTAACGTCACGTTTTAACCAAACCTTGCACGTTGAGCTTTCTTTCCTAATGCACTGAGCTGCATGACGACTTCAGGGTAATATTGAGCTTTTTCCACCACCGTGTGTTTAAGTGGAGAGTAGGTGAGCGAGGGGCTGGTGCCCGGATAGACCTAAAGGCACTGTGGCCCCTTCTCTGGGTGGTGAAAGCCGATAGACTGCCCTGTTGAAGCCCACTTATTCTTAGCATCATTTCATAGTCATGCATGCACACGGATCCCTGGGCCATTATTCTGTGTCATCGTCCTCTATGATGCAACTGGTCTGGAAGAGTAGCTAATCTCATCTCTTCGCACAGTTGTCAAGGGTCCCACCTTCTGGCTAGACATCAGGACTATGTGTGTGCTCGTAGCACAGGGCAGCCTTATCGTGGGATGATCTGTCTTCGTGCACTCGTCTTGTAGGTGTTGCTCGTCACAGGAGGATAGACAGGTGTGGCCATAGCAGAATTGAGTCCTGAGCAGCCCAGTGGGGGCAGGAACCTTAGTGGCCAGTTCTCATTCCTCTGCTTCTGGTCCCCTGGCTGCCAACCCTAGAATCCTAGAGTAATGGAAGAGATGGTCTCCATTCCACATCGACTCATAAGAGAGCGAGAGAGCGAGGTCTCAGCTTGACGTCCTGAGGGGAACGTCCTATTGACAGCGCGTAGGTGTGGCTCCACATAACACGGACAATATGCACCCTTTATTGCTTGCTCTGTTCTTCATGCTACTAACCAGACTCTGTGGATGTTGTTTGCATTTTCGTTTTTATTTGGGGGGTTGCTCTGCATGTCATCCCTCCTCCTGGCTGTTAGTGGCGGGGGTTGAGCCTTTTCCTTTCTGTGATTCAGGTGCCTCACTCTTTCCTTTCCAGGTTCTTCCAGTTCTTTTAACATGTCAAACTCTGGAGATTTGTTCATGAGCGTGCAGTCACTCAATGGGGATTCTTACCAAGGGGCCCAGGTTGGAGCCAACGTGCAATCACAGGTAGGGACCCAGCCAATGTGCCGCCAGGTGAATACATTAGAGTCCAAGAGCCCTCAATCCTATTGGCACTTCCCACTCCTGTCTAGAGAGAGAAAGAGAAGAAAAGAGAGAGAGAGAGAGAGAGAAACAAAAGAGAAACAAAACCTTACCAACAACCAAAACCAAGACAACCATTGTCGTGGGGAATCTCGTCCACACTTGGTGAATGCATTTGGCTCTGGCTTGTCAGTCACACTAGGAAGGCAGGAGAGGAGCAGCGAGGACAGGTGAGGTGACCAGGGTGTCTCAGGCAAGTAGAACCAGCATGCTCTTTGTTCACGGAAGGACAAGGAAGGAGTTTCGCCTGCTGTCTCACTTTCCAGGGCTCCCTTGTTTTTATTTTATTTTTTTCTGGTTTCCTACATGCTTTATTTGCCAAATAAGGAAGGAATGAATGATGAGTAGGCAAATAGATGATGCTTTTAGTTTAACCTTTAATAACACTCAGCCAGGTTGACAAAACTCATCTTCTCAGTCATCCTTGGGAGTCGAGGGATCAGGGTTCCTGGTCATGAGAATGAGTTCTTGTTGAGAAGCCAAAACTCAAGAAGTCCTAGGGTCTGCACCCTCAGTCCTCTTCATTACCACGTGCCCTCCCTTCCACCTCACGAAGCCTTCCTACCGGCTCAGCATGAAGGGTGATGGGAGAGGGTGAAGTGTGAGAATGAACAGGAAGCTCTGGGCCACGTCTGTCCAGTCTTCCATTCTCCATGAGGCATTCCCTGCCTGGAACAGCCCCAGCCCCTTATGTAGGGAATGTTGCCTAGAAATATTGCAATGTCATGGACAGAGTTCAGTCAATTGACTGTGTCGTTGGCACTCACTGAAGTCCCTCAAAATAAACAAGAGTCGTCATTCGTGTATTTCTCCCTCTGTGAGATGGCCACCCATGATGGCTCCCCTTAGCCGAACCTTGACCTTTATTGGCTACCCAGCAAAGGAGGGGCCATCTAGGATGATCCATAGGGAAGACCAAGAGGGAGAAATCAAAATTCCTTTGCTCCCTCCATCAAACCCCCTATCCTCACCCAGTCCCTGTTGGGAACTCCAGCTTTCTCTTAGCCTTTCACCGTCTTATTTACTGACCTCAGATCTGGCCATGGATGGGGCAGAAAGAGAGGGCTCAGCCTCCTGCTAAAGGGCCTTCCCCAGGAAAAGCCTCTCCAGTGTGGGTATAAGGATTTGACGTGCCCCAAACGTAGCCTGTGTGAAGATGATCGGCCTCCCTCCCCCTACGTCTTCCTGACTAATTTCTTCTCTGTTGTTCATCTGTTTAGGTGGATACCCTTCGCCATGTTATCAGCCAGACAGGAGGATACAGTGACGGACTCGCAGCCAGTCAGATGTACAGTCCGCAGGGCATCAGTGTAAGAAAACCAGGCTCCCCGCCCCCTTTGTTTTGATCCTCTCACTACCCATTATTTTAAAGCTACAGGGTTTGGAATGCCACTTAGTAGGACTTGCCTTAGCTGTATGGTCACCTACTTTCCTGCATCTGTATCGGTCACGCCATTGGCAGCATTCTACACACACACACACACACACACACACACACACACACACACACACACACATTATGTGGCGACTGGGCAGGCTTCATGCACGCAGCTGGCGTCTTAAGGCTGTCAGGCACAATCAGTGTTTGCATGGCACCTGCGGCCACATGCACTCAGCTGAGAGGAGCTGCTAACCAGGTGACACCTAGTACAACAGTGGGAGCAATGTCACCACAAGCTGAGGCCTGGGAACCTGGGGAGGAAGCCCAGTGGCCAAAGTCCGTTGCATCCAAGTCTGTGTGGGCTTTACAAACAGACACGTGCACCCAACAATGTCTTCCCAGTCTGTCCACAGACAACAACCCAAAGAATTAGCTGAGAGGCCGGGTGTGTTGAAGGGCCGTCTTCTACTTGTTCTCGGGTGCGCTGGCGGCTCCTGACTAGCATGAAAATTCATAGCGACAAGCTGTGTCGCACAGAGGGAAATCGATCAGACAGACGCCCGGGGAACCAAGTGTAGATTTGGGACAGCAATCCAACTTGATTTTTCAGATCCACCATCCGCCAGGTCAGCAGCGGGGACAGCAAGCAGGGACCGGGGCAGCATGGGAAAGGAGGCTGTGGTTTAGACCACGGGGCCATTCCCTGGGCTTGTAGACGTCGCCTGAGGGCTCCAAAAGCCATGGTTGGCTGGTGGCGATACATGTGGGGAGGAAGCAAAGGTAGGCCAGTGTATTCGTGTACTGAAAGCCTCGCCTGTCCTCTGCGCTAGAGTGAAAGAGTTGGTGGCCCCTTCCACTTTGCTTTGGCCACATCAGACCTGGCCGTGGCCACACCGGAAGACAGTAAGAGAAGACCAGTCATTTTGCCATTTGAGGAAGGGTTGGGAGGATTAGGAATTCACCACCTACAGGAGGGGAAGAGGTGGGTGGTACATGAGAGTGTTGGTCATCTGGGAAGGATTCGCGTCCTCACAAGTGCTCTAAAGTAAGTAGGACAGGGTCACAGAGGCCCAGATGTCATGTCAGCGGTTATGGGTCTTCCTCACAGTCAGGGCTGTTCAGCAAGAGACGGGTGGCCTCTGGAAATCAAGGGTGCCCTGGCCCTGGGAACATCTGAGCATGGTTTGGCTATCCACTTGGTAAGGATGTCTTGGGCGGGGGTGGGGGCCGTCAAGCACAGGTTATCGTGGGTCTTGGTGATGTTTTAGGCCCCTTTGCTTTATTGCCTTTTCAGGCAGATCCCCTCTGAGTTTGTCTAATATCCCTGAAGACCCCGTCTGGGAGGGACACAGGACTGTGAACACTTGTTTAATGCCCTCCAGACAATCTGGTCACGTTTTCAGAAGGATTCTACTATCCTGTATGGAAAGTACTGATGATTCTTACTGTTATAACCATACTAGTGATTATTACTATAGTCATGGCTGATCTGCCAGAGCCCACGTTTATAGAAACGCAAGCTATCGTGGTGGGGACGTTCATTCTCAAATATGGCTTTCACATGCTTGAAATGGCTCTGAGTTTGTGTCTGGGTATTCACACACAGTTATGCTTTCCCTGCATATTAGATATACGTTAGATTCCCGCCACCCCACCCCCCCATCGCCGCCCCTCCCAGAGAAAGTTTGCTCTTTGCCTGAGTGGGAGAGAGGACCCCTAGGAAAAGCCCTCGTGTGAGGACAACCATCGAAGCATTTCTCCAGAAGGGACCTAGGCAAAGTCCAGGGGCCTGGGTAGGAATCGGGGCTGGCGGTTCTGCAGTCAGCCATCCCAGTGCGCAGACTCGGTGGGGCTGGGGGTGGGGTCAGCACTGAGCCTCTGACGTCATCTGGTGGGCTGAGAGTCGTTTCTGAAGTCATAGCCCAACATGTGCAGACAATTACATCTGACTGCATAGGCCCGCCACACTTGAAAGAGTCGATCATTTTGCATTAATTTCTGTTGTCTCTGTGAACTGCTCACTCATATGTAGGCCCTTCATATGCAGGGTAAACGAAGCAAAGGCAGAGCGCGATGGGAGATGTTTGTTTGGGATCAATTGTAAGTTGTGCCACCTGCAGGAGACTAAGCTTGTGCTAGTCAGATGTATTTTCAGGTGGTGGCAGCAGGCCCTGGCGTGTGCGTGCGTGCGTGCGTGCGTAGAAGGGCTGCTGGGGCTGCCAGGAGAAGAGCGAGGGAGAGAAGAAGAGATGGGACAGGAATGAAAGGTTTGAGCCAAGAAATAAAAATAAACAACCCGTCACCCCAAAGCTGGGATGGAATTCCCATCTGGGCTCTGCATTGTGTTTCATTCTGTGGAGGACATTTTCTGGGCAGCTTTTACCCTCTTCCCTGGCGGGGTTTTCACAGCACCCATCTTTTATCCAACCGGCATCTGTTTTGCATCTTCTAAAGCTCAGACTGAGGAGCCCTGGTGGCGCCAAATGGAAGTGCTCAGCCGCCGACCAAAAGGTTGTTGGCTCAAACCCCTTGAGTAGCCCCATGGGAGCGAGACCAAGTGGGCGACCCCAGTAAAGATGACAGGCTAGAAGCCCCGCCGGGGCCCATGGGCTCGCTCGAGTGGCAGTGCACTCAGCAGCACTTCCCAACAGCAGAGCTGAGACCAGGGCTTTCACTCCAACCAAGTAGCACTGGGGGTGGGTGCAAGGTGTGGTGGTTAAGAGTCCCGCACATGGGGTCAGCAGACTGACCCTGGGAGGTTGTGCATTGCCCTGGGCAAGCTTGTTAAGGGTCTTCTGTGAAATGGGTCCAGTAAGCCCTGCCTTTCGCACCATGTGCCTTAGAGAAAATAAGCAGGAAGGGACTTGAAGCATAAGTTGTTCTGCGTGGATGCTGTGGGAAGCATTCTAAGTGAGAACTCTCTAATTTGACCTTTTCCCTCACTTGTGTGAGCTGTTGTCACAGTAGGTGGTTCCTATTGAGGACAGGTTTGGACACAGTTGTAGGTTTTTTTCTCCTCTGGTGGAAAGGCAGGCTTTTGAGATGGATATTGAGGTATGCAAGGCCTGAAGGAAGACCCCCTTCTTAGCTGCTGCTTCAGAGTTCAAATTATACCTCTTTAATACTTTGTGTTCTCAAATGACAATGGCAATACTTACTAGGTAGAGGGCTCCCAGTAATGGAGGGAGATGATTTCACTTCTCTGTCAATCAGACATACTTCAAGATCACTTAGCTATCGCATCCCTTCTTTCCAGTCCCACTGTCACCATCCAAGGTCTAAAAGAAGTCATTAATTAGTAAGATGATCGCAGTCAGCACCTCATTGCTGCTACTGCTTTGACTTGCCTCTTCCATCTGCACACA
Source organism: Echinops telfairi (assembly GCF_000313985.2). NCBI lineage: Eukaryota > Metazoa > Chordata > Mammalia > Afrosoricida > Tenrecidae > Echinops > Echinops telfairi. The sequence goes on from NW_022111324.1 coordinate 3,910,854, forward strand.
TCTCCTGGTGTCTGAAGACGTTCCTTGCTCAGAGATCATCAGGTGACTCCCCGCTCACTCCTGGAGCCTCATCCAATGCAGAGCCTGGTATTCAGGGCCCTCCACACTCTTATCCCAACCCAGCTGTTTACCCAGCCTTGTTCTGCATCGCCAAGGTAAACAGACGCTGGGCACCAGTAGGGTCACTTTCCCCCTACATGGCTCATCATGTCCTATGTCATCCATGTCATCGCTGTACGTGTCCTCTCATCCCTGTACCACCATGCCCTTCTCATCTTACCCCACTACGAAAACCATCCTTCCTCTTTCATGCCCCCCTCTCCTTGCCCCCTCTCTTTCTCTTAGTCTGCCTTCCTGGCTCCTTTCTTCTTGAAATACAGACAACACACCCTATTACTTGTTCTTTGTGTCTCTCGTTGCCAAATGGGTGTGTGGCCTTAAATTATATCTATTCGTTGCTTAAAACGTGTCTGTTGCATGAATAATCCTAACCAGAGAAGACCAAGATGCCATGGGAATAAAAACTCACTTCAGTGACCTTTGGCCATGCCTTATGTTTCTTGTCAGCCAAAAGCTATCTGGTCATTTTTTTATCATTGTTTCACTCACTGGCAAACATACCAAAAGGAGTTGTAAGTCTTCCTTTGGGGCCAGAGTCTTCTACATTGTTGGCCAATGGACATCGTCTGAGAGTGTGATTCGAATCAGCATTACAGCTGTAAAGGCAGGTGATGAAGAGCGTTAGTCTTTTGCGTCCTTTAACACATACGTCCTCAAACTTGTTTGGCTTACCACCCTCTTTTCAGGATTTTTTTTTTTCTTTTTTACTCAGTACCCCGCTGGCAATGAAAACCTTTTGTGCTTTAACCTATAAGAGAGGATAAAGTATAAGTATCTGCTTTTACAGCAACTCCCTCTCACCCCACCCCCTACTTATTGCCCACTTTGGGAAACACTGCTTTACTGCTCTGCTCCTAAGCCATTTGTCTAGCAATTCAGCAGGGTTTGTCGTGGGATTCTCTTTGGCTTCCCTACTGTGTGTAGGTTTAGCGCCTACACAGACAGCCTGCATGCAGGAAGCAACCTGAAATCAGGAAATGTGGATTCTTCTCATTGGCTTTTCTTTTGACGAGTCACTGTCATCTCCTTGTGCTGTTGCTTCATCTGAAAAGTTTACCAGTTGAGGCGGATCAGCAGTCCTCTCAGGTAAGTCTAGACCCCTCTAGAGCTTACTATTAGTACAGGGTACCTCAGCTTCAATCAAGTGTACCCCGCTCTCAGACTGCTCTTTCATTAAAGTTAGCCTCACTTGACTTTCTAGCTCATCCCAGTCCCCATCCATCAAACTGTATCTTCAGGCCTCCAATTAGAAGGAGGTGCAAGCATTTCCATGAACCTCTCCCTTTGAGTTCCCAGAGACGTGGTCAGAAAGCGCAGCGTCTTCGTCGTCAGGAGCCCTTGCGTCGGTTCCAACTCATAGCAACTCCGTGGACACCAGAGCGGACCACCACCTGCCCTGCGCCACCCTCACATGTGTCCTTACGTGTGAGCCCTTGGTTGCAGCCACTGTATCTCTCCGTCTTACGGAGACTTGTTTTTTCCTTCACATGAATTAAAAGGAGTGGGGTCCCTCCAGTCCGTCTTACTTCTTAATAGGAGTTCAGGCCCCAGCTAGCCTTGCATGCCAACAGACACCCTGGTAAGATTTTTCTGAAGCAAGCACCCATGTTAAAAAAAAAGAAATGTTCGTGTTCTCCCTGTAAGTGGGACATGCTAGTCACGTCACGTTACCCTGCAAAGCCTTGTTAATTTGGCATTGTGACAATTAGAGTAATGGAAATTTAGTGACGGGTTTTCCTCTTTATCTAGAGAACTATAGGTGTTTTTGTTTTTAATAATGAAGTCATATATGACAGTAAGTAAAAAAGCTTGCTACAAATTCATAGACTCCTTCGTTAAACAAAAATATCAAACTGTGCAACTCTCTTTCAAAAGGAATTGGTTTATTCTGACCCATTTCACCCATAGAATTCTTACGTCAGACATCTCACAGGTTCACTCATTTTGATAAGAGTCGTGCCACGCTGATCACGGCCCACTCCAGGACGGCCCGCCCTCCTCGTTGCTAGTTCTCCTTGGCCTGTGCACTCCCTGCCAGTTCTCTGGAAACTAGGAAACCGGCTGTGGTTTTTGTCTATAGGTTCTCCTGTCTTGGTTTTCATATTCGGAAAAAAAACATACGAAATGAAAACACACAGAAACGGCCCAGCAACCATGACAGAATCAAACAGAGGAAAACCTCAATCGGAAACAAAGCAGAAAAATATAATACGTTGGATCCAGAGGAACTCAAATGACAAAGTGTCACATTTTGAATGAACTAGACGGGCCGTCGCCGGCTGGCCCAACAGCGTACTCCCCTACTGTGCCTGAGACCCACGCCGTCGCTGTCCCTGTGGTCAGTACGCTGAGCGGATTTGCCTGAGACGAATCTGCACAGGGCACCCTGCAAGGAGGTTTGGGGCGTAACACTGTCACAAGTGGCCTTCTGAAAACTGGATATTCAGAATTGAGGCTCTAATACAGTTTTCTGGGTTTAGTTATTATTACTTACAATTCCTGGATCGCACAGGCTGGTGTACTTCTTCCGTGGGGACTTAGGGACTTAACTGCTGGTTCTAGGATAAGCCGTTAAGCCCCCGATGCTGTTCTTGCTGGTGGCAGAGCACCATCTGCTCTCTTCACCACCCTGTGCTCTCGCACCCATGTCTTCCGTGGTCGTTCCGTGGCGTCAGGCATGGAGCAGGCCCATGTCCTAAGAACTGGTTGTTCTTAGATTAAGGCTATGATTGAAGCTCTTATTTCTAGACATAGACCCCAGCTAGATCATTCCCTGGAGGATAAAAGGAAGAATCATTAGAAGAAAAAAAAGCCTCTAATTTAAGTGTACCTATTATAGACATTTGATTAGCAAAAGGGTAACTTGGTAACATTTGGCAACGTGCCATAATTCTAATTTTTTTTTTTTAGAATGGCTTCTCAGGGGTTTCCCCTCCACTTAAAGTAGATATTAATAACACGTTGCCAGTTATTGTAGAATTGTAGCACTGGGACGTGAGGGTGATAATTAAAATTTACATGCAAGTCTTTAAAAATTCACTCTAATTATACCAAGTTTTAGCCCTTCTACCCTGCCAGGCTGAATTTGAATGCTGAAGGGATTCTAATAGGGGGGTGGAGGGGCTTCAAAACGTCATTGGGAAAATTGGAGTTAAAAGTTAATGGAGTTTTTCCTTGAACTTCTTGAAGCCCCATCACACATCGGTTGTCTTTTGGTGCCTTCTGGTAGACAGGCACAGGCTAGGGGACAAGTGGAATGGAGAGGAAAGGTAGCCATGGGCATGCTCAAGGACGACAGGGGTCACAGGCAGAGCAACAGCACACAGACCCCCACCCCCAGGAGCTGACAGCCGAGCCTCTGTTCCTGACACAACAAAGGGGGGATACAAATAAGTCTCTCCTCTTCCTTCAAGACCAGACATTGAAACCTGCATGCCAACTTTGAGGCCAGACAGGCACTCTACTTCAGCCCCAAAATAGTTGGAAAAGAGCAAATTCATGTCTTATCAAAACTACTATTCATGTGCTTCCTCCCTCTTCCCCAACTTCCAAGTGAAAACCCTTTTAAAGACACAGAACACAAAGGAGACCAAATTGCTTATTGGCGTATTCACACATTCACTTGTTAATCTGGTCGTCCAGCAATCAGTAACATCTGGACCGTGGGAAAGAGACGATGTGATTACTTACGTCCAAGCCCAGTCAAAGAGAAACCTTGTAGCTGAAAGGATGGAATGCCCTGAGCCCATTGGGAAGGGGTTTTACTTTGGGTCTGGTTCACTGCTTTGTCTGGGATGAGCTTTTCTGTTCTTAGAAAGCAAGTCATAGGGGGGCCAACCAACTCTGGAGTTCAGGAGATAGTCACCATTCTAGAGTCGGAGGGGATTTAAGGGCAAGGCCAGTCAGCGCTAGTTTGAGAAAGCTACCAAGGCAAACCCACAGACCATATGCCTGTGATCAAGGATACCAAGCATCCTGTTTGGAAGACGCCTCTGCTCTTTTTGTAGAATTAATCACAACCTATTTTGTTGGGCTCAAACCTAGCTCTAACTCAGAGCATCACCACTCACAGTGGTGTGTGTATATATGGGCATTTTCTATTGCTACCACTTTCTAACTGTCTGTGGACAAGGCACTTTCCCCTGAGAGACTTCAGTTTCTTAAGTGCCTTAAGGGGCAATACAGCTGGATGCTACCTAAGATCCTGGAAGCCTTCTTCCAATTCCATCTTGTGTAATTCTACTTACAAGCAAAGATTATTTTCCTATTTCCCCCAAAGCTTGGATCCAGCCACGTCATTAAATTTGACTTATGCGTGTCTCCCATAATACGTTCTAATTTTTCAGCTTTGTCTTCCCTGGCACTCTCGAGTTTTCTTCTAGCTTTTATCATTCCTCGCAATAGCCATGTTCTTGATGATGGGGTTTGTTGGGGAAGGTAACAGGTGACAATGCAGGTGAGAAACACTCAGGATACAGGGGTTCAGACAGAACATGTGACAAAGTTTGTTTAGGGCTGCTAATAAATGCCCAAGGGGCGTGCCACTCTACCGTAGGCTTCAACCCAAAGGCACCCAGCTCCAGCCCCATGGGTTAGTGAGCCCAGCTTCCTGCATTAAGGGCTCAGGGGTACCCACTCCGCAAGCCAGCCTCCTGCCTCGGAGCACTCAGCTTCACTCTGTGGGCTGAGAAGTCCACCGCTCTCTCCCAGGCGCTGGCTCCTGGCTCCACCACTGCTGCTCTTCTCGATGTCCCCAGATGAAGGAGGTCCAATGCATTGGGATGTCAGGGTCCAGAGGACATGTGCCAATGTTGCCTTTTGCTGATAGTGAGGATTGATCACCTCTCTTGCTTTAGAAATGGCCCACTTTATACCCAGCACAACAGCACTCACGATGAATCCTGGGAAGGAGCACTCACACCTGAATCCTCGCTGCATCTGCCCCCACCTTGCTAGAGCCGCCAGGGAAAGGTCATTTAGTGGGCCTTACAGAGACTCAAGCTCAGTGCCGTCAAGTCCACTCTGCCTCATATTGGCCCGATAGGAAAGAGTAGAGCTGCCTCTGGGTTTCCGAGACTATACATTTTCACAGGGGTAGAAAGTCTCATCTTTCTCCCCCAGAGCAGCTGGTGGCTTCAAATTGCTAACCTTACAGTTAGCAGCCCAAATGTCCCCCACTACACCACCAGGGCTCCTAAAAGAACGACATTAAATAGTTCACTGTAATCCAGACCCTTTGAGAAGTGCCTTCCGCCCAGGAAGCTAATCTCTGTCGTTCCATCAGACAGTTTGTAAGGTTTTCAGCGGCTGACCTTTCAGAAGTAGCCCACCTGTTCCTTCCTCCTCGTGTGTCTTAGTCTGGAAGCTCTGCTGAAACCTACCCAACCGGAGTGACCCTGCTAGTGTCTGAAATAGCAGGGCGCCGATCTCCCCGCCTCGCAGAAACACACTAGCTGCCAGTCTATCAACAGGACAGGAGAATGCTGATCCTTAGGATCTTTTGAGTCAGTTAACGCTAACTCCCTGCACTATCAGGTTGCTATGAGTCCAAATCAACTTGATGGCAGGGAGTTTTTGACTTGAGTTCATTTTCATGTTAAAAGGCATATGTGGCTAGGGACGACCATATTGGAGATCCAAAACTTTAGAGGAATGGTTCTCAACCTGTGGGTCATGACTCTTTTGGGGGTTGAACAACCCTTTCACAGGGGTCGTCCAATTCATAACGGTAGCAAGATGACAGTGATAAAGTAGCAATGAAAATAATGTTATGGTTGGGGGGTGGGTCATTACAACATGAGGAACTGTATGAAAGGGTCGCAGCATCAGGAAGTTTGAGAACCACCTATCGAGAGGCTCTACCAAAGGTGGAACGACCAAAGATCATGTTTCAAGAACAGTGGATGCCCCAAATCACCAAACCCAGCAAAGTAAGCATTGGGTTTAAAAACATCCTCCTATAAATAGAACTCTTTATTAAAAATTAACCGTGTACCAGAAATGAACTCAGATTAACATGGCCATGTGCCTTTAATAGGGAAATAATATGCAGGAAGATTTACAATCTAAAGACTTTAATTGGTTAGGGTACTCTTACAATGATTTTCATCTTGGGCCAGCCACTAACTTCATTGTACCTGATAATTGTTCAAGCCTAAGCAAGACATGTCTTTGGATTCATTTTGAACTCTTTAACCTTTGGGGGATAAGTGAGGACCAGTTTCTGTCTCCCGTCTCCCAGGTGACCCATCCTTGGCAGCAGTGTCTGCTCCCCCCAGTTCTCCTCCCTTTCTCCCTGGTCCTATTCTTCTATCTGTAGTTTGGTCTTCAGACCAACAGCCAAAGCCCCACCCGGGAATTCTTGAGACATGCTGAATCACAGGCCCCACGCCAGGCCTTATAAATGGCCTTCTGTATTTTAGCCACATTTCCTGGTGTTTCCTGAGCAAGTTCTAGAAGTTCTGTTCCGGTGCTCCTGTAGGAGAAGGATTCACATTGCTTTCTTTGCATTCAGGTTTTCAACAGACAGAAACACGTTGTCACGATGATAGGGAGCCCTGATGGCATAGTGGGTTATATGTTGGGCTGCTAACGTCAAGGTCATCAGTTTGAGCCCATCCGCCAGCTGCTCTGCAAGAGAACGATGAGGTTATTGGTGCCAGTAAAGAAGTACAGTCTCGGAAACCCTAAGGAGCCGTTTTACTCTGCCCCATCTGGCCATGACGAGTTGGAATCTACTCGGTGGCAGTGGTGTAGATCCATTCAGACCCTTACCGCCCACCCTGGTGTAGGTCCATTCGGACCCTTAGCGCCCACCCTGGTGTAGGTCCATTCGGACCCTTAGCGCCCACCCTGGTGTAGGTCCATTCAGACCCTTAGCTCCCACCCTGGTGTAGGTCCATTCGTACTTGCAGCACCCACCCTGGTGTAGGTCCATTCGTACTCGCAGCACCCACCCTGGTGTAGATCCATTCGGACCCTTACCGCCCACCCTGGTGTAGGTCCATTCGGAC
>NW_022111324.1:3918898-3920146 GCF_000313985.2 Echinops telfairi
CACCCACCCTGGTGTAGGTCCATTCGGACCCTTACCACCCACCCTGGTGTAGGTCCATTCGGACCCTTACCGCCCACCCTGGTGTAGGTCCATTCGAACTCGCAGCACCCACCCCGACAGGACAGTGCAATTGCCCCATAGCACTTTCAAGGCTACTCATCTTTATGAGAGCAGACTGCCCACATCTTTCTTCCCCAAGGGACAAATGGGCTTGGAGCACTGACCTTTGAGTTAGCAACCACTTGCTCCTTGAATTATAAAAATGTCCCAACATTTTAATATGAAAATGTTCCAACTTGCCGAAAGTGTGAAAGAACGTTTTGGGCTGCATTTCTAGGTCAGTTACACACAACAGTGTCCATTCCCTTAGGTGAGTACAACTGGCCCAGATATCATTAAAAGTAAAGTGCAATATTCAATTTCAGGTTGCTTTATTTACTTCTGAGATAATTTATGTACACTAAAGTTAATGTACATGTTATAGGCGTATCCAAATGTAATATGAGTGAGAGATCTTCAGAAAGTTCAGGGGAAAGCTCCATTATCTTTTCATTCCCTTTTCCCACGACCTTTTTGAAGCCCCCTTGTATATCCTTTTCACAGGCCCCCTGACAGGATAGGGTAGACCTGCCCTTGTGAGTTTCTGAGACTGTAGTTTTTTCAGGAGTGGAAAGACCGCCTTCTCATGAGGAGGTGGCTGAAGGTTTCAGACTCTGCTGGCCTTGCCTGCTTAGGGTTTCCGAGTCTGTCAGTCTTGGCTGGAGAGCCTCCTCTTTCTCCCTCAGAGAAGCGGGTGGGTTTGAACCACCGGCCTTGCTGTTCACAGGACAGCACTTTCCCATCAGTGCCACCAGAGTTCCTCACAGTTGAGAGAAATGGTGCACGAGACCTTTCACAGAATACTCTAGGCTTCTGCAGGCACTCAGAGTTCTCCCCATCTCTCTCACTCCTGATACCTCAGATCTCCTCATGCTAGCTTAAACATCAAGCATTGCATCTTCTCCATAGTGAAATCTTTGGAAATGTAAAAATGGAAGGTAAGAATATTTTAAGATTAAATTGCACTGTGATCCCCTTACTTACTGTATGTACTCAAGTATAAGCCGACCCGAATAGCAGCCGAGGCACCTTAATTTTACCACAAAAACTTCATTAAAAATGTGCTGAAAAATTCGGCTTATACAGGAGTATAAATGGTACATTACACCTCATTTATTTTATCTTTGGGCATTTGCAACCCCCACCCAT
>NW_022111324.1:3920246-3931369 GCF_000313985.2 Echinops telfairi
CGTGCCCCACCCCCCTCCTGGGCATCTTTTACCCCGAGGTCCATTTGATACTTTCTAATGCTTCCCAAGCCTCATGACTCACACTACACACCTGTCTACAATTGTCTCACAGGCTCCCGTAGAGAAGTGATGCATCACGGGAGTTAGGAAAGCCCGGTCTTAGCCCACACCTTCCACTGAGAGAGTACTTTGGTCAGACTATGAAGTTTGGTGAAGGAAGCTACAAAATTCCAGTATTTTGATAAATATCAATATTTTATAGCGGCAGAAGCCAGCTCAGAGAGGTTAAGTAGTTTCCCCAAGGTCACACAGCCAGTAAGTGATAGAGCCAGAGTTTGGACCTAGGTCAGTCTAATTACAAGCCTCTATTCTTTCCCTTTCTCCAGCTGGACCCTTGAGCCCCTAGTTCTTACACTAAAAAGGACGTTGGCAGGCTTCACAGTAAGAGAATCTCTGTTACTTTGCGTAGTATAGTCATCCATGCCTTGGAGGTTGGCTGATGTGGAAAGGAAATATAAGAGCTCAGTTCTGATTATCCTATTAAGCATCTTTTCAGGGTGCTATATAGGAGGCATAAGATTGGTTGATTTTTTTTAAATGGTAAACTTAGAAAATTATATTGGAAATTCTTCTTAAATATAACCTATTCTACACAACTGCTGTGTCATATTTTGTCAACCATCTTAGCCCATGGCCAGGGAGCATGCACAATAAGAGTATATAGTTTTTAAGCCAAGTATTTCTTCATAGAAGCTGTAATAGTGTGTTATAACAAGAGGTCAAGACTGTTTCCAGGAAGCTAGGGTAAACATCAATAGAGGTAGTTTTTTTCCTATCTGAGGAATACGCAATTAGAAGGAAAGTAGAAGTTTTGCTTTTTATCTTCCTAGATGACACAGGTTCAGGAAATTTGCCTAGAAATGCCTTAGAAAAAAAGACCTGGTGATCTATTTCTGAAAAATTATAGCGACTGCCCACCTCACGGGGCACAGTTCCAGACTGAAACACGTGGGGTTGCCACGGTCGGAACTGGCTCCGTGGCGATGAGTAAGGGTAGTGGGAGGAAGATCGTTATTGGAGAAGTTGTATATTAACCGCAGAAGTGAACTCCCCGCTGGTCCGAGAGAAAAGAAAAAGAAGGCAATATCATGGAGCTCAAGGATGAGACAATGTGAAAAAACAGAAAGAGAAAATCGAGAATCGTGACCAAGGACCAGAATTGGAAAGAGCTAGGGATTGAAAACAGAACAGGCCAGAAGAGAGACTGCCAATCAGGCACAGAGCGGTGACAAGATAGAGTGGCAGCAGAAGGAAAGCCTTGTATGCTGCACAACAAAACCCGCTGTCAAGGAGGGCATTCCAACTTGGAATGACCATATACGACAGAACGGAGCTGCCCCGTAGGGTTTCTGAGAGCGTACCTCTTTATGGGAGCAGGTAGCCTCAACCTTCTCCCTCTGAGTGGCCGGTGGGTTTGACAGGCTGACATTGCAGTTAGCAGCCCAACACTTCACCCACTGAGCCAGCAGGGCACCTTATATAAGATGGCAAAGTAAAGGCTGAAAGCAATTCAGATGCACAAGTATTATACAAAACAATAAAAACATAAAATCAGCTAGAATGAGTGGTTAGAATAAATAACATGAACTAAGAAGATACTTAACAAAGATTAGAAAACAGATGAAGTAGTAATAAAAAAGGAAGTGATACAAAGCAGTAAATTAAAGAACAATTAAAAAACCATAAGGATAGAAAATTAACAGGCTAAAATGACACTTAATAATCGTATTAATTGCTAACTCATATTGACTTCTTTCCATGTGCTGGCCGCTTTAAATGCATTAACTGATTGGGTTCGCGTTTATTAAAATAATCAGGACATTTTAAACTGTAAGCGCGCACGCACACGCATTCAGGGGAGGGGGAAGGGGAAAAACCAGGCATCAGAACAGCAGTAACAACAATGAGAAGAAATCTAAAGGGGCACCAAGTGGATCTACAGAGACCAATTTTCACCTCTGCCTAGTGCCATGACTGGTTGCCGAACGCCCTCAGTAACTGGCATGGCATGTTTCTTTCACTTCTGCACTAGCCCGCAGCCTCTGGGAGCACCGGTCCCATGCTAGAGGCTCAGTGGATGTCAGCTCTCTGCCCCTCTTTACCTAGTAAGCCTTGCCATTTCTATCGAGAATCAACCCCCAGAGGCTCTGTAGAGCAGTGAGCAGGATAGTTCGTGCCCCTGCTATTAGAAAGCTTTGTGCTTCGAACCCACCCAGAGGTGCCTCAGAAGACAGGCCTGGCTTTCTGCTTCCAAAGGCTCTCAGCCTTGAAAGCCCTGTGGAGCCATTTGTCTTCGGACAGCAGCGGGGGGATCAGAATCAAGTCCAAGGCACACAGGTCTGCAGCAGATCCCTCACCAACATGTGGGGATTTGTACGTCTCCTCTTCAGAGGGTCTTCCCGTCTCTCACAGGGTGATAGCCCTTTAATCTACTCCCCCCTTTTCATTAATCATAGCCTGGCTTCCACTTCTGGTGGTGTCCTTGTTTATGCCTGGGCTGCTAAACACAAGACCAGATGTTTGAACCCACAGCCCCTCTGTGGGGAAAAAAGTGAGGCCATTTATTCCCGTGAAGATTTACAGCCTCAGAAGCCCACAGGGGCAATTCCACTCTCCTACTGGGTTTCTATGAGTCAGAATCAATTCGGTGGCAGTAATTAGGGGGTGTCCAGTTTTTACCTGCGGTTTTTACTCGGTGGCCTTCACTGACTTCCGTCGTTCCCCACCCTGTTTCTGAATGGTGGAGGGTTCCTGAGGTCAAGGAAAGGCAGAGTCTTTGCCTGTCTAGCCTGGTGGGGAAATCTGCAGTGTCAGAACTGGGGTGTCACTGTGGGAAAACTATAACGAGATGACCACTGAAAGAAATCTAAGTGATGCTAGTGTGGATCTTAAGAATGGGGGTTGAGTGGGGGTGGTTAGTGGCATTAGTTCTGCGTTCTGAATCGGTGTGATATTTTCTTTATTTCTGGGCTCTCAAAAGGCTCAACACTAAGCCCATTGCTGTTGAGTGAGTTGATTTTGACTTACAGCGACCTGAGAATAGCCACCTGGTTTCCTGGGCTGTGCTCTCTCTAGAAGCAGATCACCTGATCCTTTCTACTGTGGATCCCCTGGTGAGTTGGAATCGCAGACCCTTTGATTCCCAGCTGAGCACATAACCATTTCACCCCCAGCCTATCACAATGCTCAGGTTGACAAAATAAGAGTCTAACTGTTTTCTAAAACAACCCAGAAATAGGGCCTTCATTCAGAAAGTCCTCTGAAAATTTATCAGACCCTTAGTAACACCCTAAGTATTGTGATGCCGAAGAATGCCCTAGCTTGTTGGCAATAACCAGGTTAGAGAAGTACAAGCCACAAGTCTTTTGAAAGCATTGACACTTGGCAAGACTTAAGTCAAAGGACTGGTCTTTCGTGTGACGAGATGTTTTCTCTGACTTTACATGCTTTCTGGGCTTCCTTGCATCTTCTCCTCCCGGAAAAGAAGCACACGCTTCTAGACTATTAAACTTTTGACCACTCACCAAACGCCTCTCCCCTTCAGGTTCCACAGCAGGAGAACTACAGATTCCCAGACCCAGGGTCATGGAAGCATCCCCCTCCACCCCCCACCCCCACCCCCGCAAAGAATTCTGGGACTACTTAAGGGAAAAGTCAAAAATTAAAAAGAAATATAACCCCTTAGAGCAGGATGAGAATCCCAGAATAAGGGGAGTGCCTCTGTGTCTACTGACAATCTCTAGTGGTACCAAATAGGTTTCGGAATTTTGAGTCCACAAAAATTTTAGCTCCCGCTTTCGTTTGATTAGTTGTGAGAATTTTGGAAAACAGAAAATCCTCTTTTAAATTCATTAAGCACAGAGGATGTAGGCACCCCCTTCTAGCACATCCCCCTCAACATTCTCTGCCTCTACATTCTCAACATTTCCCCTACAGCTTCCCACCCTATCTGTGCCCCCCTCCACACACATACACACTCACACACAACCCTTCTGTTCACTGTAATGACCCTGCAAACACTAAATGGCATTTGAGTGCATTAAGCAGCAAACCCTCCGGTGACATAGCAATTACGGCTCTGAAATAGATTTGGTGCGTCACGGAAGATAAGGGTTTTGAAAGTTTCTGTTGTGATTATAGCCTGTAACTCCCACAAATAATAGGCTTCAAAATAAGAGGCTGCCAACGGAGCCTTTGTGGCTTTGTCTCAGTGATGGCACGTAAATTGCTATTAATGTCCTAAGTGTACTTGAATATGCCAGTCTTTGGGATGTGAAGTTGGCTCAGTGTCTCTCTTTACTCGGCATGTCATTGTTGGGCTGATAATCTGGGGTAATTGCTGTCTCTCGGATGGTCAGGAAAGTGGAAGGGGCTTTCGCTTCCTGTGCAATGGGAAAGAGCATCGGGGTTTACACTGAAGGGGCAAGTGTGCGGACACGGGTCTCTCCTAGTCACCCTGTGAGTGCTTACCCCCAGGTGCTGATGCTCCCTCTGTGTGTGACCCGAGCTGTCAACAATAGCTGGGTCAGAAAAGCCAAAGCCAAAGCAAGGGTTATAGAAATGAAATGAAGCATCGGGGACTATGGAGAATCAGCCAATTCGATCATTTATATTGAGAGTAAACGAAAAACCAAACCTTTTGCTCCAGTTGTCTAGATTTGTCACAAGAATAGATGTAGTGGACAGTTGCTTTGTACAGCTCCTCTCCCACTGCAGGCCGTGTGTGTGTGTGTGTGTGTGTGTGTGTGTATTTACAGTGAGTACTTTCTGAATGTACATTTATGGTACGTGCAGATGATAAAGTATGGGGGAGCAATGCCGTTTTACACACTCTGAGGGTGTGTTCTGATTGGTGTGGGTCTGAGTGTAGAAAATGTTTATTCGGATATAAACAAAGTCCTCTACCTGAGACACCTCTGTTGAGCTAAACAAAACTGAGCTGCTTTTTCTTTGCCAAGAGATCAGGATGGCCTTTGAAGACATACATGGAAGACCAACATTTCCCTTTATGGCTCATGGAGATATACTGAACCCTGGGTCCCTTAAGTCTTGGGGCCTGGGAATCTTACCTACTGCTGTCCTATTGATAATTTAAACAGAGATAAGAAAACAGCCTTCCTAAACCAGGAAGTGGATATGACTGTTTCCTGTATGAGCTCCCGAGGGGTCCTACACGAACACTGCTCTCTGCGTCTCGGGTGCCGGCCCTTCGAACACTGCTCTCTGCGTCTCAGGTGCCCGCCCTTCGGGAGGTGACTTCGAAAAGCAGCACACAGTGGAGACAAAGCCAGGTTAGATCCCAGCGGTGACCCACAGGATCCCTTCCACAGTGCTGCGCACTGCATGGCCAGGCTTGCTGTCCCAATGTGGCAGTGTTGCCAATGATGCCATCTTGCCATTGAATTTTGAACCAAGTGTATGTTAGGCAATCGTTAGGCATGTGCTAGTTATGGCTAGAGATCCTGACTTTTAATTACAGAGTTTATATTCATATTTGTACCAGATGAGTAGAGGTCCCATTCACTATCTTACTCTCCAGGTCGGAAGCAAAGCTTGGGAATATAAGGAAAACCACAGACAGATGATGCCTTCATGGTGGTTCCTTGGAAGTACAGCCTGAAAGGAGCCGAGTTTTTGAGTTGCCCAGAGCCGAGGTCTGAGATGGATTGTGGCTAAGGAATACAAGGTGTTAAGGAGTCGAAGTGTTAATGAGTAGAAGGTGTTAGCATTGCCTGAAAGACTTCTCAGAAGCCAGACATGTGGTCGGTAGTTTCTGGTAGCGTAGCCAACAGCACACAGCTTCTCTTGAAGGCGAGCCAAAGAGCGTGAGCATCTACCATCAGCCACCAGTGGCAGTGCCGCTGGGCTCTGCCTGTGACACATGGCACACCATGTCACTTGGAATGTTCAAAAGACAGTAGACATTCCCATTGGATTTCTGTACCACCATTCAGAGCACGAGAATTACTGTTACGATTCTGCACGTGCACCTGTGCGCGAATGATGGCCACCAGTAGCCCAGCGCCCCTGGATTCTTGGAAGCATAGCATGAGTGTGGGGTGGCATGGAAAGCATCCACGTCTCTACCTGTTCGACTCAAGTACTTAATTGAGCAGGTACAAGGCTAGACACGAGCCTGCATCTCGAACACCTTATTGTGGCCTGACTTACTGTCACCTGCAGGATAAACATCCAAGACCATCACAGGGTCTGCAAGTCTTGGCATGGCCCATCTGCTCAGCTCGCCAGCTTGATTGTGCCTGATCTTGCAACTCACCACCACGTTTCTTGTCCAGCATCTGGCTGGCCTTGGTTTCATTCATATGGACATTGGCGTAGTCTCTTTCTTCTGCCTTGGAGTGTTGCGGGTCCCGCTCCTGACTAGGCTACCTGTCCTGAAGCCCCACCTTGGAGCCTCATGCTGTTCTCTCGGGTCGCCCTTTCCGCCACCTGGAATCGATGTCTGTTCTTAGGATGACTCACTGAACGTGTACTTCTCCAAAGGCAGTAAATGCCATGACTTTAAATACACCCATTTGCCTATCAGCGTATTCCAGTACTTAATACCAACCAAATATGTGTTTTCCGATTCATGCTTGAGTGATGACAACAAAGGTTACCTTCCGGTGTTCACATAACCTAGTAAGAAAGCACATAAACTCTGCCAATGGTTAAATGGCAACATAAAGGGGGAGAGGCCAGCTGTCCCAGACTTTAGACGAGTGGGTGATGGTGGGGAAGAAGGCAACTGCAGCCAGAGCTTGAGAGATGGAATGGATTCCTACACAAACCAGGCAAAGGCAGGAAGCCTGTCTGTCACGTGATGGCTCTGTTGAATAATCAGAATGCCGCTCTGGCAGCAGGGAAATGCATCAGTCCTTTGTCGCAGCTTTAAACAAGAAAAGCCCTGGCAGTGAGGGCATCTGTTCTGTGCCAGGGGCAGCCGATTGTGTTATTGATCTTTCTGGAGATAGAGGCCATCACCACAAGCTGCGGGGCTCTGGGGTCTGTGGTGGGAGCTGGACGCGGGGTGGGGTGGGCCTGGGGGGTGGGCTGGGTAATGAGTCAACAGGGCCCAGCCAAGGGGCAGTCATAAAGACACCCTCCCCAGGCCAGGGCTTTGAAATCTGGAACCCGTGAGCCAGCAAACTGGAGCGATCCAGGCAGAGTTTTGACGTAGGTAACCATGTTGGCAGATTGTCCTTGGGGAGCTGAGGTTCTAGAGCAAGATTCCGAATTCAGGAGCAGGTCATTCTCCATCTGGAAGGAATAGAGATCAGCCACGCCGAAGTGAGGCAGACGTGTGGTTCAGACATGGACGTGGCACAAGGTCCATGGTCTCGCAGGAAGAGGCGGATGCAAAAATCAGAGCAGCAAACTCATTTCTGAGTTACCCGTGTTATTAAGCCAGCGACGTTTTCTTTCGGTTGAGAGTACTCCCTTCCAGGTAGTGTTGTCAGATTTAACCAATGGCAGTCTTGCCCGGGACTCGCTTAACACTAAATAATAATAATGAAAACCCAGAGCATTCATTACTTCTCCAACATTCCCGTTTCACCGGGTGCCTTTGTGTCATCTGGCAGCACTCTCCCCAGAGCCTAGGGAGGGAGCCGCGAATGTGGGCAGGCTCTCAGAGGGCCCAGCCCTGGAAGAGGAACGATGGGGATGGCTTGGGGAATAGCCCAGCAGACCAGCTGGAGAGGATGTCTGTGTGGCACATGTTGGTGGCTCCCACGATGCCGAAGATGATGACGTGAAGGCTATCCCAGTTGCAAGGAGGGGCATCATCTTTCTCCCTGGGCCTTTGTCAGCAATGTTCCGTGTTGACAGGGCAGGGTACGGAAGGCTTTCGAGCTACAGCAGACAGGTTCCGGACATTCTCAAGTGATTTCCCCACATAAAAACAGAGTCATACAAATATGCATTCTAGTTCCTGTTAAGATGTGAAATAACATGTCCTTGGGGCCTGTTTCCTAAGAGAACAAATGGTTAACTTTACTGCCTAAGCATACAGCGTACCTTGAAGGTTTCTGCCTCTGCTCTGTGCCTTGGCTACTTTCTAGGTGCCCAGAGCCATTGGCCTGCAGTCAGACTGGTCGGTGGAGGTCAGGGACCTGGCACCACCCCTTCCTCTATACCCACATTTGAGCACGGATCCTATCGTTTACTTTTCCTTCAAATCCCCTACCCCACACATGTGAACCGAAACTTGTCTTGCATCAGGCACTTTGAGAGATGCCTTGGCACCGATGACTCGTGGCACGGTCTTGCTCTCACCATTTGGGAAGTGAAATGGCCATGTAGTACGGTGGCACAGGTTCTGTGATCGACAGACCACGGGAGGCCCTGTAGTGGTAAAGGGCATCGCCTGGTACTGGCAAGGGTGCAAGGATACATTTAAGACACTCAGGTCTTGAAAGACAGTCAAAGAGTGGGTGACTTATACTTGAATGAGTGATGGTGTTGTGTTCCGTGGGGGAGGCGAGCAGGAATGAAATAGCTACTCCGGTGGAGGAGTTTCCAGGAGTTTGCTATGGCTAAAGTCATAAACACTAACACTGGGCTGGGGAGCAAGCAGGGTCAGGGACAGCGTGTGTCTGCGGAGCACCCTGAACCTCAGCAGGAGGCCGTCAGATCACCCATGCAAGGTCAAAGGAGGGAGGTAGCACAGTCAACATCACATGTTTGAAAGTACTCTTTGAAAGTACTCGTGTGGCAGCTAGAGAGAGGGGGAGAAGGGTCGGACGGGGCTAGGATGTTTTGACCATTGTAAAAGTTCCCAGGCAAGTTTTCCCGAGAGTGATCCATGGTCCACTATGGGAGTGATCCATGGTCCTATAGCATCTTGAAGCCCCAGCGCATCTCTTAGTAAGTGTTCACTCGCTGTGTATCTTGGAGAACGTGTAAGCATATCAGGGAGACACCGTTCTCCCGCTAGCTTGATGGGGAAGTGCTAGTGCTAACTGACCTCCACAGCGTAAGGTGGCATCTCCCCTGATGGCCCATGGCTCTGTGTGTGTCCTCTGGAGGGAGGCGGGCAAAGAGGGAGGGAGAGAGAGAGAGAGAGAGCAGAGGCATCCCTGTTTCTTTGTTGCTTCCTGTCCGGCCCCACCAGGACCTGGGCGATTGAGGGCCTGGAACACGTACACCTCCCCCGTGCTGGAGGCACCTCTGTCTGGTAATGGCATCTGGCCCACATGCAGATCTAGCTCCATGCGGTGCTGACATCAGCCGGTTTGTGGCACCTCAGCGTATTTCTGGGTTGCAAATGAGAGTTTCTTAGTGCCAGGCTCGCTTGGGCTGTCACATCAGGTGATGCATTCTCTGCATCAATGGTGCGCTGCTAGGTAAGCGCAGAGGACGTGTGGGAAGGAGAAGAGAATGGGACAGGCAGATCGCAGCCTGTACGTGCTCAGGCGCCGGCAGCGCTGGATCTGTAACCGCAACTGCAGGTGGCACCTGTGCCGTTTCAAAGAGGATGGCAGAGCCCGGGGAAGCCAGGGCTTAGGCTGCTATTCCGTGCTGTTGTGTTTTGTCAGGAGAGGCCATGTGGCCCACACCAGGTCCCTTACCCCATTCTTAACTCCCATCGTCAGTTCCCCTACCTCCTCAGATGGGCTTGCTTTGTCTTGACCATGTATCAGGTAGCAAAACCTGGTGTGCATCCAGTGCAGAACCAAACTCATCGAGGGGAGGGTATAAACCATCCATGGTTTTTTTTGCCTGCATACATTCACCTCTCTTTTGAAAATCCAGATTTTTTATGTAGGCCTATAGGAAAGCTGCATTTTGTCTAAATGTTCTCTGAGCTTCTTCACAAAAGTGAGGCATCCACTTGTGGCCAATGCTGGCCTTCGGCTGGCTTCATGTGGAATTGGAAGATCGGCCATGTCTCCCCACGCCTTGCCTCCCCAAGGGCTCACGGAATTAGGCTCACGTACTGAGTCTCTCCCTCCGGGAGGTTTTCAGAGATGAAAAGGCCCATTTGGTTTTGCCTGGCTCTCCTCCCCAGCTGTACCCTGTCCCTTGGGTCGGGTCTCTACGAGCAGCGTTTCAAGATGTGTGCATCTATGATAAAGGATGCACACTTGGTATCTGAGAGGCCAGGTGGGGGTGGGGGTGGGGGTGTCTGTGAGCAAGAGAAAAACAAAATGCCGCATTGCCCATCAGCCCTGCCGGGAGTTAAGAGAGCATCTTCGCCCCCGAGGTAAACAAGCACACAAAGGTAGAGGCTGCTGCTTGATATTCACCCGCCGTCGATGAGGCGGGAGGGAATTGCTCCCCAGGGTTACCGCGGCCATGAGCAAGGGCAGCTGTTTCCCAGGCCCGTGCAGCCCCTGAATGCCGTACATGGAAGCTGGAACGACACGGCTGACACTGGCAAGGTGATGTCCGTGAAACCCGGGGACCGTGGCTTGGCCCGCAGCCGTCAACCTCGTGCAGGTTTTAGCAGCACCGGCCGCAGAGGGTGCAGGGTGCGCCGCGGAATGAAGCGCTGCCGGAGAAAACCATTCTCCACCTGGCCTGGTGAGGCCAGCCTCACCCGGAAGGGGCTGGTGTCTCTCCAACTTGAACAGCGTAGGCGCTGGTGGCCAGCAGTCAACAGGAAGTGGGTGATTCCCCGGGAGAATTCTCACCTCCCAGGTAGGAGACTTGGGTTCAATTGCAGCGGTCAGTAGATGGGGGGTGATGACGTTGACGAGGTCCCAGCAGAGCACCCAGACTAAGGTGGGCTAGGCGGGAAGGCCTGGTACTCTGCATCTGAGAGTCCGCCACCGCAAACTGTGCGTGGATCCCCAAGGTGGGGCCTGCAGCCGTCGTGGGCGTGGTGCAGCTCCCGGCCGCTGTTTGTTCCCCTTGGTGCTGCGAAGTCTAAGGAGTTGGGGCAGAGGGGTGGTGCCATCAGTTGCTGTGAAGAGTCAGATGGATAACCTGTGCTCTGGCCTGAGGGCACTTTGGCCAGGAGCTGGGACTTTGGAATCTAACATTGGGAGAGTCCTCGGCAAACTGAGAGACTGGTCACCTGGAGGAGGGTGTGTGTGTGTGTGTGTGTGTGTGTGTGT
>NW_022111324.1:3931581-3970321 GCF_000313985.2 Echinops telfairi
GTGTGTGTGTGTGTGTGTGTGTGTGTGTGTGTGTGTAAAAGCTAATAAGATTTTTATTTTTGGTCGAAAATGTGTGTGTGTGTATGTGTGTGTGTGTGTGTGTAAAAGCTAATAAGATTTTTATTTTTGGTGGAAAATGTGTGTCTCCATCAGGCCAACTGGCATCATTAAAATGCTGGTTTTCATATCAGCCTGAACTCATTCTTGTCTCCACCATCTGTGAGGTCCCCTCTGGCGTCTCGCACACCAGTGTGAGCAAGGAGAACGGTTTAGGGCAGGAGGTCGGATGTCTGCTCTTGAGCTCCTTCTGCTCAGACGTGGCTCACAGAGAGGTCCTTCTGGACCCTAGGAGGCCTGCCTACTCCCTCCTAAGGACCCAGCACAGCGCTCGTTTTCTTTCTGAACAGCTTCGTCTGGGGCACCGCTGGCTCTCATTTCCAGGGGACTGCGCAGCCCGGCTAAACGATGGTAATGGTGCTGATGTGTGAGCAGTATCATAAAACGCCTTCAAGTCCAGTGCTTGTGTGGCATGGGTGCTAACCGCTTCATCAAGCCCCTCTCCTGCTTCCTTCACACCTTGCCCGATGCCAGGTTGATTCTAAAATGCAGCTTCCTTCCTTTCCAGCCTCTGCTTTCTGATAGCACCGTAGGGTAATCACTGAGCTGTTACTTACAGCGTCAATGCAAACCCACCAGCTGTGCCTTGGATAAAGATGAGGCTCTCTGCCCCCATAGCTTGACAGTCTCTGAAAGTTTCCAGAGGATTACTGTGAGTCCAAATGGGCTTGGTGACAATGGGCTTTTTGATGGAACTTTCTGCTTCATGACATTGTGCTGTCTTGGTCCCTTAAAATCACTGACTGCTATGCAAATGCACACACACACACCTTATGCATTCATTCACTCATTCTATCTAGCTGGTACACATGCACATGGGACAGTAATGATTAGGGCAAACAGAGATTGAAACCCTAATAGGAATTCTCGCTTAGCAGCAGGATGATAGCTGTTAATATTTCTTTATGCCTTTCCTATTTTATAACTTACTTTTCTAATCAGAAAACAAAAATGACATTGAAGGACTTTCTTGGGAAAGATACCAACACAACGGCCTTCCTCAGCCGATCTAAAATGGCACCGGTATGTATGTGTTCTCAGTTGACAAAGTGAAGCTAAGAAATTGTCACCCCTGTGACAAACCTGCATGAAGCAATGGAATGAATGCTATTGTTGATCCTGGCCACACTACAGAGCTCTGGCCCCCCAAAACCGTGTTCCATCCTTTTGTGACCAAAAGGAAAGTCCCCCTGTCTTGAAGTGCTCCTTGTGCTCCATCTAACCTCTGCTCACAAACAACAGGGGGCAGTAAGGGGGCCTTTAAGGAGAACAGGAGTGGGAGGAATGACCTGCCTAGAGTAGGCGGTGGGACATTTGAATAGGTATTCATCTACTTAGGACTGGGCGTGGGTTTCCATTTCAGAATTTCCCAGGACCACCTTTCAACCCTGTTGGAATCCAGGTCTGTGATTGGCTTCTTTGTGAGGGGTGGACAGAGAAGTCTTCCTTGATGCTGAAGTAGCTGGTGGGAGCTGCAGTGAGTAACACCACGGCTCTCCTGGGGAAATTTCAGGAGGAAAAGCGCAAAGAGCAAGGAGTCTGGTTCTAACCTCGGAGGCCCATATTCCTTCTCAGCCGTAAACCCGGAAGCCCACTTGCTCTTGCCCCCTCTGCTGTCTTAGGAGTGCAATGTGAGCAGGTGCTCAAGGGTACTGAAGTGGTGTAGAGAGTACAAAGGGGTAGAAGCCATGATCCTTCCCAAAAGGCACCTGGCCTATCTGCTTCCAAAACTCCCCAGGCGACAAAGGAGAGGGAAGTACACTCAAGGAACGCCAGGGGCCAGGAGGGCCTAAGCCTTGCATTGTGTGACCGTGGACGTTATTTCCAGAGTTGGGGCATATCAGCACCAAATGGAATTAGTGATTGGGGTAGGAAAGCATACTTTTATTTCAGCGCTTTCGGACATATAAACAATCATGAATGACCTCTTAGAGTTAATCATTCCTTGACTGTTTTTGTGGCAAGGTGTGTTTGGAAAAGTGTGATCATTTAAACAAGTCTCTCTGAATGGTACCATTGTTGGAGTGTGGGATTAGTCTTAGAAAATATTATCAAACCCGTCTTTGCCCATCTCAGCAGCTCCTTAGATGCATTCACTCGGCCGAGTCCTTGCCTCTTGGCCCCGTTGTTCCACCCAGTTCAGTCACCTGCACCCCCCGCTGTGCTGTTCAAGGGTTACTTCGAAATGTAGCTTTCCCCAGATGCTTTTCCTGATGCTTCAACAGGAATACTGCCTTCCCCGGGACCTTCACCAACTCCGTAACATTGCTACCAAGTTGATACCCTTGCTCTCCACTGGGCTCTACCATTTCCTAGGTTCTGCCCTGAGTGCTAGCCTGTTCCTATCCTTGAATTAACCCTTTCCTCTAGGACAGGAACCTTGTCCACCATCACTGTACACACCCAAGAGCCTACAGCACAGAACCTTGCACAGAATGGGAACTCGGAGTCCCGTCGGCCTACGGAGCATTCAGAGTTCGAGAGGACTCCACATATCATTGAGCCCTACCTGTGTCTCATGCAAGACGGGAACGCAAGGCCTCAGAAGCAAAGGGGCTTTGCCAGGGCCAACAGCTAGGTGTTGACAATCTGTCTGAGAGCTCTGATCTCTTGACCCGCAGGCAGCTGTCCCTTCACGACAGCACGTGCAATAAATGAAATGAAGCATCGTTGAGAAGTATGTTCCCACTATACAAAGGAGCGGGGTTAACACGGCACCCAAAGGCTCCCTGGGAAGGCCCGAACTCCTCTGAGGGTAGTGGGAATAATCCACCCACCATACTAGCCACCCATTGGATGAGTGCTACATCCTTTTACACACATCGCCTCGTTGTCGTTGTCTGCTCGAAGGCCGCCGATCGCAGAGGACTGACTTCTCTCCCTTTTTCCCTTCTAGGCTAATGGAGGTTGGCAGGATGCTACTACCCCTTCATCAGTGACCTCCCCTACAGAAGGCCCTGGCAGTGTTCACTCTGATACCTCCAACTGATCTCCCCGCAGTCGCATCCCGGCTGACCCTGTGCCCCAGTCGGGGCAGGGGCAGGAGGGAGGGTTGCTCTCCCAACGCTGAAGCGGTCAGACTGGAGGTCGAAGCAATCAGCAAACACAATAAGAGTCTCCTCCTCTTCTCTTCTTTGGGATGCTATTTCAGCCAATCTGGACACTTCTTTATACTCTCTCGCCCCACCTCCTCCCCCTCCCCCATTTTTTTCTGGGTAGAAGCCACCCCTCCCCTGTCTCCAGCTCTGAGCCTGGTTTCGACATCTTCCCCACCCCTTTCCCTTGGCCCTAGACTTCCTGGGTCCCTGCCCTCTCTTACATAACGGAAGGATATTTTCAACAGTTAGAGGAATTTAAAAAGGAAAAACCATGACAACGGAAATAATAAACGTGTTTGTATGTTTTCCTACTGGTGGTTTGAGGAGCCCAATTTACCTCACTCGGATCCCTCACACCCAGTTCTCGCAGACAGTCCCTCTGTTTCTCTTGTGACTCTCACTACCTCTTAGCAGCCACATGCCACTCTGCCCTCCTGGCTCCTGGCCTCCCTTCCCATCCTGCTCTTCCTCTGATCAGAACACTTCCCTCTGCTTCCACCCTAAGCCCCATTCCTCTTTTGGGACTGCCCCAGCTGGGCTTGTAAAGCTGCCTCCCCCATTTCCAGCCATCCCTCGGCTCAGTGCATCCTCAGGCAAGCAGGCAGCTGGGGAGGGCACATGGACAGACAGGGCCCAATCCCCACTGGCTCTCTCGTCCTGCCACAGCTCTTGGTGGCAGAAGCAGTCATTGGAAACCACTCAGCTCTTAGAAAGCAACACTCAGGCCCTCCTGCAGAACCACGGCAGACTCAGGCATGGCAGTAAACGTATCCCTGTGGAGTAGGAAGTTCTTAGCCTGAAGCGTGTCAACGCTCCCTTTGCACACGCCCGTGTGCATGCCGACACACGCATACCCTCATAAACAGGTAGGCACATGACTAATCGTATACCCTTCACTTTACCAAGATCATCCACAGACCATAGGTGGCACGGACTGGCAGCAGCCAGACCGCCCAGTGTGGTGGGCTCCGTAGAGGGAATGAGGAGCTGTGAGAAGGCCACTGGCAATAAGCAATGTGTGTCTGGGACTCCCAGGACCGAAAGGCTTGCCGCATGTTTCTGCCCAGAGCAACATCTCCAGGACTTGATTGTGCTGAGGGTTGGGTCTCGAGTGTACGCTCTTCCTGCTGCCACCATCTCTGTAACTCCCCGGGAGCCACACACGGCACTTAAGATATTTGGACTAGAGTGGGTTCTGCTCTGGGTGTGTTTTCATCTGAGAGGGACTGTGCCTTCCTGATCCACAGTGTTGTGGGGCACTGTGTTCTTGACACCTGACCTCTTGTTTGGGCAGAGAGAGTTATATCAGCGTGGCTCAGGCTTTCCTAGGTAAACTGGGAGATCCGGGGGCCTTGGGGAAGGAGGAGGAGGAGGAGATGTTTACACTGAACCCTTCCCAGTGATATTGTTTCCCAGCCTCCAAAGACCCGCGTGCTAGAAAACTGAGCCCCACTGTCGTCTCAGCTTGCACCCTCCACAGCGGACTGCGCCAGTGATAACGTTGGCTGCGTGGCCCCTTGATTAAGCGGAAGGTGCTTGCTCTCCTGGCTCCTCGGCTTCTTTAACTGTAAGATGGGGAGGTTTATGCTCGGGGTATCAACAGCTTTGTGCGAGACTGAGGAAACGTTCATTTGGCCCTGGTCTGTAAACGTGAACAGAAGGGAAGGCGCGTCGTGGGGATAACCGGATGGCCCAAGCAGCACGTGGGGACAAGGAGTGGTTTTCCTTCTGGCACCTTGATGGCATCAGGTGACAGAGGGTGAGTGTCGGTTTTCTGGGTCTGATTCGTTTGGTTTTTTAGAACAGAGAAAGTTTTCCTCTTCTGCCCGCTCCCCCAAAGGACCTGGTTCTCTTAGTTTGCACTTGAATCCGAAATGTGGCCTTCTAAGTACTTCATTCTGCCGGAGAGGCCTCCAGGTCAGGGACTGGGTTCTAAGGGGTGAGGCGGGTCTGCTTACCTGGTCATGGCAGGCCCCCAGGGCACTGCGGCCATCTGTAGAAAGTGCTCCTGGGTTGTGTGGGAGGGGGAGAGGGGAAAGGGCAGCGCTGTGGAGACGTTCCAGGCGTTTGAAGGAAATACAAGAAGGAAGAAGTTGGTGAGATGGGATCATGCCTGGATGGCTGAGAGTACTGGGAGGGCGGCAGGTGTCTACTAGCCAGTGCCAGGACCAGAAGAGGGTTAGGGAGAGAGGCCTCCCCAAAGGAGTACCCCCACCCCACCCCCCACTTGTGACCACTCTGTTGTGATTGTACCCGGTGGAGAGCTATGTCTGGGTGGCAGAAATATGAGGGGGCTTCAAACCGTTGGTGGAAACTTGGAATTGAAAGGCAATAGAATGCTTCCACGAACTTTTCTTAGCCCCCTCATATATTGAAAGTACCTCGTGCTCTTGGCCAACATTCAAAGACAAGACACTAAGAAGGCTCTCTTGGAAACAGGGAGGGCGGTTCCCGATTTGGATGGAAGGAGGCATTTTAAGTGAAAGGGTGAAACAGGATCAGAGACCTCCTGGCACCTGCACGAGCAGTGTCTCCTCCCCCAGCTCTCTGTACTGACCCTTTACTGTCAGCGTCTGCGGGCACCCCCCACCCCACACACACACCACGCCCCCAGCCCCAACCTCCCATCCAAGTCCACTATCACTTCCAACATGGCAGCCATGCGCCCAGGGCGGCCAGCCAAGCATGCACACACTGGCAGCAGAAAGAAGGGACACAGCGGTGCCTCTGGAAACCCAGCTCCCTGGGAAGCCACGCCCAGTCCACCCTGCGTGTGCTCCAGGGTCTATTCCGTGATGGTCTAAGGGAAGCAGGAACACTCCCTTTTCCCGGACAGCACATGTCCTCCCAGGAAATGGTACTAGACCTGAGGTGAGCCCACCTTTCACCTACCCCAGCCCATGGCCCACTCCTCCCCCGGCCTGGAGGTGACCCTGGCATCCTTCTGGCCAAGTGGCCCTTCCTCTCCACTGAGCTTGGGCGTTGCTGTGGCGATGGTTCCTTTGTTTGCCAGTTGCCTTTTCTCACACAGATCTTCTCTCCTCTCTTTCCTTCACCTTTGTTTATTTTTCTGCCCAGAAAAACCTGACTTCGATACCAAAAAAAGATGAAACTACAGAAACTCAAATTTAAAGAAAAAAAAAAAAAACCTTAAAAAAAACAAAAAAATACTCAACAATTCTTTCAGCTTTATTAACATTTTCCATTGTTTCTTGCGACTTGTGTCTTGTTCTTTGTAGTATTGATGATGAACATTTGATAATGAATGTTCTTGTATATTCAGATAAAGGGAAAAAAAAAACCAAAAAAGCGGTCTGAATTTAATAGTGTTTATAATAAAAATTTTAAAAATGACCCTCATAGCACGCAAACCAGGACAGGGGGCGGGGACTCCCCCACCCCGCTTCCTTCTGTGACAACGCGCATCACCCCCACATTAGTTTCCAACACCCACCGAACTACCTACGTTCGTCATTTCCCTCCTTTTTCTTTTTTTCTTGCATTTGTGAATTAGTTCAAGAATGCTAGAAAAGTGTCGAGTTGTGCACATCCATTTCCTGTTTCACAATGTTTAAAAGTGACGGTAATTCATTTTGTAAATTAAAAAAAAAGGTTGGAATAGTGAGCATAATAGGTACAGCCTAACACGTTCTTATGTTTATTAACCTCGAGACCCAGAAAGATATTCTTTTCTTTATTCCTACTCTTAAAAGTACAAAAAAAATAATCATCATGTTTTTGTTTTGTGTTATCTTGGTTTGTTTTTTGGGGGGGCTAATTGTTTTTAATGGTCCGGATTATGATCTTGCTGATTTTCCTTACACATGTATACAAGGTGATGTGAAGAGACGACACTGGTAGACTAAGTGGTTTTCCTTGTTGGCCTTTGCTTCAAAATTCAGTTGACTTTGAAATCGCAGGAACGCCCGTGTCTGGGGTTGCGTTCACAGCTTCATTTCCCCCAAGTGGGACACACTTGATAAAATTAGTCAGGGGCGTGGGGTCGCCTTTGGATCATTTAAAAAATTCCCTGTGTCCATACAAGGGATTTTCCCATATTGTGGGGAAGGGGTCTGCCTTTGTGGATTTTGATGACCTCCACAGAGGTTTTCTATCGCTCTGATTAAGAACAGCAGGCCGTAAGGCCTCTTCCAACCAGAGAGCATTTTTCTGCCAGATAATAGACAGTGCGCGGGTCCCCACTGGCTAAGGCAAGATCCCAGAAGCAGCCCCTGGTATCTTCGGAGTCCAGATTTGGATGGAACCAGTTTCTGTGTCCTTCCTGAGCTGTAGTTTTAATGCTGGGAGTCCTCTGCCTACGCCTCTCACCGACCTCTGCTTCAGGGAGCTGCTCGACAACGGAGCTGGCTTGATTGCCAATGTTTCCATTAGTTATGGGGCAGCAGGGAGTGGAGAGACAAAGGAATATTATTTGGGAGAAACATTTTTCCCCTTCACATCTTTAACTCAGTCGAGTCTGATGTGTTCAGACTTGAGGCAGAACCTACGCCGGACAAAAAGCGAAGAACGATCACAGAATTTTGGAGCAAAACCAGGAAGGGGCTCCCCCCAACGTGAGTGGTCTTGGGGGATCAGGCATCACAAAATAACGATGACCTTTTCACATCACCTTTGGGTTTCAATCCCTAGCTCAAAGCTGTCTGGAACCTTTTATTTTGTGTAAACTTTTTTTTTCCCCTTTTGTTAAAACATTCGATGTGTTGACCCCTTTCTCTCCGTGACTTCCTTCCCTTTCCTTTGGCTTTGAAACGTTTTTTCATTATTTTGAAATGCTTTCCTTCAGTGGTTGGTTGTTTGCCCCCTCCTCTCCCCGCCTCCCCTCGCACCCACCTCCTTATTATTCAGAGTATAAACCCGCGCGCGCGAAGCTCTGCTCTGTTTGGGTTTGGGAAGTGTAAGCTGTTCTGCTTCTGTGAGACACAGGCTCCTGTCCCTTTGATTCCACGGAACGTCGTGTTCTCTAAATGATACTAACACGGTGTAGGTTTTACAGTCTCCTAATTTGTACTGGTAATGCATATTCCAAATAAATAGTTTCTTTTGTTGCAAAATGTATATAGACTTGTATTTTGTGTAACTTTCTTCTGTACATGCTGACAGTTTGTCTCCCTAACTCCCAACACCCCTCTCTCCCCCCAAACCCAAACTGGTCCTTAGCGTGGATCATGGTGTAAACGCTGACCCTAATCATTTGTAGTCTACAGATCACATCACTCGGTCAAATGAGCGCCGAGTTACCTACACCATCAAGCACAAGAGAGGGAGGACAGGAAGGAGGAAGGCTCTCACAGGGGTCCCGGTTAGCTGTCAGGACTGCCGTGATAAAGTAGAATCCCATCTCTGCCTGCCTATGACTCCACCAAGCAATGAATTAAAGAACGATTCGACTTCTTAAGTTCTTAAGTTATGCGAGTTTAGCCCGGGGTCCTCCTTGCCTTCTTTGTCTAATGGTAAGGAACAGACTCAGAGCTGCAGGTTCTCAGAAGTGAACCAGGTGCAGCACCTGTCAATCGGCACCCCTGCCATCTGCCGTCTCTCCCATCCCATGGGAGCATCTCTTCTGATCGTTGGCACGCCCACTGAGCCCCTGCCCTTTGGGGCTACAGTCTGTTACACAGTTGGATGTCACAGAGAATTCTGACTGGAATGCTGCTCCACACTTCCATTCCCACCTCCGCCTTCCCCATCACCTTCCCATTCATAGCATGCCATGGAAGGTCTTGCCGGCTTTTGGCACAGTGTGCCTTTGGAGACGTCGTGTGCATGGTTCACATTTGGGGTAGTAACTCTCAGGAGGCTCTCTCCTCTCAGGAGGTATGGATCGAAAGAAGGGACACCCGTCACGTATCCCTTGATCCATCTTGTGATTCCATCTAACCAACTAGATCAAAGGACTTGAAAAGCCCAGTGGGAATTAAAGTATCATTTTCAGTGCATCCAATGACTTAAAAAAATACCAGGTTGTCTTCTAACGTTGGTTTGAGGAACATACCTCGGATCTGAGGCCCAAAGGTATTATTCCCTCTTCACTGGTAGACTTTGGTTCCTATTTATGGAAGATCTGGATACACAAGGCAAACTCAGTTTTCTAGTGGCACAATTTGGAACTAGCCCACCCACCTAATGTATGCTTATAATAAACCTAAACTGTTCTAAGGAGCAGGCCAAAAATGTATCGTGAGCACACACGGAGTTCAAGTCTTTCTCTCCCATAGGAGCAAATGGTCCTCGTCAGCGAGTGGCCCTTCTCTGCTCCATAATCAGGGGTCCAGCCCTCATCTCTTTTGTAGCCTGAAGTCCTCCACGTCTAGTGGCAGAAAGCGAGGTCATGAAGCCCCGCCTGCTTCGTGGACACTGACCAAGGACCTGCACACTGTCCTTGCCTTCCAAGCCCCCAGGCGAGCCCTAGTTCTGTGGTCACATCTAAAGGCAAGAGCTGGGAGGAATGGGCTCAGAAAAAGGATCTCAGGCTAGGCTGTCACTGCCTGACAGTCATTCCACCCCAGAGAAGATGTGTGTGACGTGTGAACAGCTGGCCGCCTGTGTCACTCTTAGGGACTAAAAGGGGACTGGAGAACCAAGGACAAGTGGATGCAACCTTCTCAAGGCACCAGACATTCATCAGTGCAAACATGGCCTGTCAACTGCCCAGACGGCTGCTTTACTCTGCACTGGGAAGGGAGGGGGCTGGAGAGAGGGCTCAGAGCTGCTCACTATTTCCCTCCCAAGCAGGAGGGAGGAGAAATCCTCTCCTTTCTGACAGTGGAAGAGGGAAACACCCTTTCCTCAACAGTCTCCAAGTTCTACCCTCTAAACTTCGCAGCAGGCCGCGGTCGCCAGGGATGGAGACCATCAGCGAGTCACGCAGCCTGGCCCTTCATCCAGGAGGCGTCTCTCCTTGCTGGCGTCTGGTGGCCAACAGCCACTTGGGAGGATGTCCCTAAAGCCACAAATCATGACGTTTTCTACGCTCCAGACCACATGCGCCTACATAGTTTATCTTTACGAACATCCACCACCTTTCCATTCAAAACCAGACCTCATTCAGTCAACTTTGACAGATGTAACGAGGTAACTCCTTTTCGGACAGCCATTTGATACCCACAAGAGCTCCCGTGCAGCAAACATGCAGCGTGGAGGTGGCTCAAAAACTCAGGCCCCAGGCCTCATTGGGCCAATGTTTAAACGAGCTATAAAAGTGGCCTGCTGGGCCAAGCCCTCTGGGGTACAAATGGAGCAGGGCACCGAGGGCAGCCTTAGCAGAGCACCCAGGCCCGCCTGCACCCAGGCAGTGCAGAGGTGGGGGAAGAGCAGGTGTGAAGGATGGTTGGCCGTGTTAGAAACACCAGGACCACATGGCTAGGAGAACCATTGTGTTCGCATATACACCTGGGCCCTACAGGAGGCAGTTCAGCTTTTATTCCCAGGCACCTCCGAAGAGATCAAAAGGACCACTCATTAACTTTGGGCTTACACTGTATCCTGAACCCAAGCCTACTTTTCTCCCATGATGTCCGGCCACATTGCCTGGTGCCCCTCCTCAGTTAGCAACATGGACCTCTTGAGACCATAGAGCATCTCAAGGGCTGCAGTGCCAACAGTAGAGCCAAATATCAATCTCATATTCAAAATAAAACCCAGAGAAATTGAAGTCTACATAGCCTACCCTCACAGAGTGCCTATTGGGTGTTGACTCACTCCCAGAGGCAGACTCTCACTTCCAGACACCCTCACCCCCATGAACGCCTCCCCCCAAAGCCCCCTCACCCCCTCACCCCCAGAGCTGCCTACTCCCAGGCCCCCATCACTTCCTGAGCCCCTCTCTCCCTAGCCAGCAGCAGAGGCTTCTTTTACTGGAACAGGGGTAGCTCTTCAGGCACCCCTAAAGTTCATGTACACCAACCTCAGATGTTTCTCCAAGTCAGAGAGCCCATGGCCATCAAGTCAGTGGGAGCCCGCAGCCACCCGAGAAGACAGGCCAGAACTGCCCTGTCTTCCTAAGAGTAGAAAGCTTCGTCCTTCACAGTGAGCAGCCCAACACTAAACTCAGTATGTCAATGGGTATTTCAAGTACCATCCCACCCACCCCCAAATAAAACCCCCTTAGAATAAGGGGACCAGACGTCCTGCTTTTGGCGGGACAGTCCCGATTTTTAACAATTTTTCCTGCATCCTGCAGCATTTTTAAAAAGTCCCGATTTTTGGAAAGAATGCACGACAAGCTAGGGTATACGGTTTTTGGCTGCCACGTGGCTATTTCGCCAGGATATGAGGTTCATCAATGGTGTCCCGCTTTACCAATGTTAAAATCTGGTCACCTTACCTTAGAAGGTATTTGAAAAGAGATTCTAGCACCCCTCTTGCCTACCTAATCTCCAACATGAAAGGGAATCCCAGGCTTCTCCAGCAAAAAGAAAGTCCCCACCGCAGCAGAGACCGTGTGACTGCCGCTCCCTCTGGCCCCAGTAGAGGGCTGGGTCGTTTGAGAGCAAACAGAAAAGAGGACACAGGACAAAGTAAGAGCAACCGTATTCCGATCTGGCTGCAGTGCCAAGACAATTCACCGTCACGAGGTTCATTTTAGGCTCCCCTTCTTCCTGTGTCCTGAGGGAAGCAATCCAATCTCTGGGTCCCACCTCCTCTCCCAGAGAATGGCCTCTCACATATCCACGTCTTTGAGCAAAATTCAGAAGCCTGCACCAGCCCTTTGCAGTCAGCAGGCTTTACCAGAGGCCCTCCCTTCTGCCTTGCTAGGTGTCTGCATATATAAGGTGTATCTGCATGTCCAGTTTCCGGTAAGCCTCTCTCCCCCAACCTCCTGCTGAATCCGTTTTTCCCCTGCCCCAAGCTGGCTTTCCTCCCTGGCGATCCTTACACTCATGACCCACCTCTGAGGAGCCTCCTCCTGACACCCAATCTCCAATTCCTGAAGGAACTCTTCAGAAGGCTGGGCCCCTTCCCCAAAGCCCGCCCTTCCCTCAGCCTTGAAGATGCTCAACCTCCAGGGAACGATTGCTGCTTCCATATTGGCAATAACAGTCCTCTCGGGCTTCTCCCTTGGGTTTGCCCTAAATGTTTCTTTTTTACCATTCTTTGCTTCCTTTGAAGCGGAGCCAGCCAAGCTTAAACGTCTTGAACCTGCACATTTGCCTGGTGGCGCGCCCTGTCTGTCTCGGAGAATTTGCCCACTTGGCTGCTGGGTGTTTGATTTTCTAGGATGCTTGGTTGCTGCCCTTCAGGATAGCCGCTGGCTCATGGGGTTGTGCATGAGAGAACAAATGCTGCCCACACGGCACCATTGTGATCCATTGGGTTTCCATCGACTGATGTAGATCACCAGGCGTTTCCTAGTCCGGAAGCTCCACGAAGCCTGTTTTGCATTAGAGCTGCACAAATGGAGCCCGCATCTCTCCCAGAAACACCACTGCCAGTGACCAGACTCCATCTCCTAGCAACAAAACAGAACCCCCTACAGGTTTGCAAGGCGGTCATTCTTACGGAAGTGGACTGTCACATCTTCCTCCCACTGAGCAGCTAGTAGGTCCCATCACCACAACCTTGGGTTTTCAGCTGAACGCTTGACCACGATGCCCCTGTGGACAGCAGGAGGACACAGGGCCCAGTCCTGTGGCGTGCTCACAGTCAATGCGGTGTTGACACCAGCATGCAGTCTCCGTGTGGGCTCATGGCACGGAAGGTTTCCCTCTGTTTCACGGACCCTCTCCTTCAGCAAGGACGGATTCCTTTTCCAGGGATTGGAACCTTCTGATAGCAGGTTCAAAGTGTGTGAGCTGAAGTCTCAGCCTCCTCGCTTCTGAGCAGCGTTTTGGCCATTTGCTCTCTTCTGGGAGCTCACGGGACAGTCCATGTCCACTGCCAACCCCGTAGTTCAAGTGCATCGAGGCTTCTTCAGTCTTCCGTATTCACTGCGTAGCTTTCACATGCATATGAGTGGACGAAAAACACCAGGGCTTGGGTCAGGTGCACCTTAGTCCTCAGAACAACATCTTTGCTTTTTAAAACACTTTAAAGCAGCTTCTTGCCTTACGTTTGCCTGACTCGATATGACGTTTGCTGCTTTTGTGGGTGCTGACTACAGATCGAGGAAAATGGAATGATTAAAAAGTCTGATAGTTTCTCTGCTCATCATCCATTTCTTAGGCATCCAAGTGAGAGGATACCTGTATTCTCTATGTTGAGATGTAATTCATACAAAGAGCTGTGGTGGCTCAGTGGGATTAGCACTGGGCAGCTAACCGAAAGGTTGGTGGTTTGAGCCCCAGTCTCCTTTGGGGATATTTGTAGCCTAGGAGACCTTCTAGAACAGTTCTATGCGGTACTAGAGGGTTGCTATGAGCCAGACCCCACTTACGGGCAGCGGGTTTTTAGTAGTGCACACTGAAGACGCAGGCTTTGGGTTTCTTCAGGAAGTGCCGCAGTCCTTTAGCCTTCAACAAGCAAGGTGGTGTCATCTGTTTTGGGCCAGTTGTCAGTGAGTCTTCCTCCATTCCTCATGCTACCTCTGTCATATCATCCAGCTTCTCACATTGTTCACTGAGCACACAGATGGAATAAGAAGAGTGAGAAGCTACAACCCTGCCACATACCCAGAGGCAGGTGTGCGAGTGTTTGGGGCACAACTTGAGGAATAATGCCAACAGGCCGTTTCTATTTGCTTTCGCAGTTTCAGGGCCAGATGTAAGAACTCATCCAGCAATTTA
The DNA here is from genome assembly GCF_000313985.2 of Echinops telfairi. NCBI lineage: Eukaryota > Metazoa > Chordata > Mammalia > Afrosoricida > Tenrecidae > Echinops > Echinops telfairi. The sequence goes on from NW_022111324.1 coordinate 3,945,539, forward strand.
AAACTAATAATCATAGGCAACAGCTTCCGCAGATACCCCTCCTAAACTCCTGGCAAACCTCCCTTCTCTTCTAGCCGCTGCCTCTTGGCCTGTGGATCGGTTTCACATGAACACAATGAAGTGTTCTGGAATCCTTAGTCTTCTCACGTGGAACCTATCCATGGACCAAGAGATGGTCATTAAAACAGAACAAGGGGGTACTGCATGGTTATCATCAGGGAAAATTCCTAACATGCCGACATAGAGCCCAGTGGATCCGGATCTCTTCAAAGCATCCATCCCTCAGGCAAGCCCCACCCAGCTTTGGTTGCTGCATTGCACAACAGCCCGCAGGGGCCTCTTCCCTCCCGGCACTCAGGCTGAACTCAAGCCATTGTCCTAACAGGTGTTTGTTCTCACACTTCAGTAACCTTGCCCGAAGGCCCATCTTTCAGAACAGGTGACGTATCTGGTTCCCTACACACACTACCTCTTGTGTTGGAATTCACTAATAATGCTCGAGATGTTTTACTAGACTTTCTGGATTCCTCCTGCTCAAATGTGTCCATGTATCATGTGACCACCTAGTGCACCCATTTGAGTCATCAAAGGAGTCTCGCCGGTTGCTACTGTCCTCTGGCTCCCCAACTAACTGCCTCTTGAAGAGGGAGATTCTTAGATCTTTCCGTGAAAGGAATGCATTCAGTTTGCTCCTGACAGCTTTCAAACCAGGCTACGTATGTTTAAATTTGCATTCCACTACTTACTAGCTATGTGACCTTGGATACATTGCTTAATCTTTCTGTGCCTCAGTTTCATCATCTATAAAATGGAGGTAATACTAGAACCTCCTTCATAGGCTTGTTGAGGCTAATGTGCTTACAGTACATAGAATAGTGCTGGGCACACAAGTGATGCTAACCATGTGGTTCTGATTAACGAGATTCTTCCAGTATCATGCTTTGGGCACATCTCTCTCCTTGAAGGAATAACAGTGGACATACCCTCTTCTTTTCTGGTTCTTTGGATATTTTCTGATTCCTATGGGAGACATCGGGCTGCCTACAAGATCGGACCCTTCCGGAAGCTATTCCAGCCTTCCCACCAACATAATCATGTTTGCATCTCACTGCTCATTCACTTCCCACTGCTCTGAAATTGATGCCATTTCCCCCTCGAAAATGTACATGAATTCTGACTCATGGGGACACAGCATTCCAAGGACAGGCCTTTTTGATATCTCTTCTAGGGTTCAGGTTTGTGAACAGTACCACTGAGCGTTTTCTCTATCACAATCCAAGAATAGGTGGCATCTCTCAAAAGCAAGAGTCTCCATTCCTCTGTTTGTTCACGATGAAATGGCCTTTCTCTGCCACCCCAACTCTGTCTCTGTCTCTCTCTCTCACACACACACACACACACACACACACACACGCACGCACACACGCACGCACGCACACACACTGCGGATGAGCATGAATCTGGGTTTCTGAAATCCACCAACCAAAAGCAAAGCTGAAGTCGCTGCCATTCAGTCATTTCTCAGAACGCACAGCTCCCACAGAAGCCGGCCTGCACGCTGTCGTAGGACTCTCCAGGCCCGCTTGCATTTCCTCCTAGGGTCTCCCAGCTCCATATATGGAAGACAACGGAAGAACTGAGAGTAACAGGTGCAGTGTGGCCACCTGGGCCCTGGTGGTTCAATGATTAAGCTTGGCGTTAATCAAAAGGTGAGAAGTTTCAACCCCTGGAGACCAAACTTGGAGATCTGCTCCCCGAAAGATGATAGGAAAGCCCATGAGGCAGTTGTACGCTGACATGTAGGGACACTGTGAGTCAGAATTGACTTCATAGCACACAGCAGCAACAACAGCATGCTTAGTATGGGCAGTAAAGGAATATATGTGTATGGGTGGATGGGTGAGCAGGTGGATGGATGGATGGATGGAGAGTTGCCAACAACCATATTTTCTAACCAAATTTGGGCAAAGTTATTCAGGCCTGCTAGAAGCCTCAGAGTTCCTCTTAAGAACGTTTTGAATTCTTTAAACAAATCATGAACTTGATGGTCAGAAGTGAGGTGGGCAGCATTGGTCTTGGACAAGCCTGAGGCTCATGCTTCCTTTGCACCCTTGCTTCTCTCCCCACCCCCCAACAGTGTTTCTCAGCTTCTCACCAGCAAAGATGTGGGAGATCTCACCTGGTTGAGAAAGGGTGTGTTAGGCCTCTACTCTTACGAAAAATGTCTTTGAGATGTCGGATTTCTCCAAATGCAAGTGTTTGGTTTAGTCTCCAGTCTTCTGGGGCAAGCTAACTTAGTGTTTCAGTTTCCAGACTCTTACTCATCCACATGGTTAAAATATATCTATATCTATATCATCTATATCTAATCTATATCTATATATATATCTATATCTATCTATCTATCTATCTATCTATCTATCTATCTATCTATCTATCTATCTATATATCAGAATGGGAGTTGAAGAATTATTTTTACTAACAACTGAAGAGATACCCAGTTACCGTCCAGATTCAGGGCTCTGGTAAACCCATTCGAGAACGGAGCAGACCACTTTCTCTCAGCTCAAGCTGCAGAGAGAGGCCCTTCTGTGCAGGACTGCCCTGGATCACCTTTGAGTCACCTCTGAGAGGCCAGCCTAGTTGGCAGAGAGCCCTGACTTGCCCGCTTGGCCATCCACAGACACTGCCTTGAGCAGTGGTCCCAGGGAACCAGAGCCTAGGCCCTCTTCAATAGTGCTAACCACGCATCCTTTGCACTCCCGTTTATTCCGGGTAAGTCACTGCGTCTGGAACTTTTACTACTATAAAAACCATCTCTTCTCGTCATGGGGCTGTCACTTTGCCTCTATGGCTGCCCCTGCTCTACGCAGATAATCTGAACTTCCTTTCCTGGGACATTTCTTGGCAATGCCGACACCTTCTCTGTGCCATAGCAAAATCTCCACGGCGATTCTGAGTCTCCTGAGCTTATCTCAGGGGCCTGTTGCACGGGCTATTGGGGACAGCTGCAAGGGAGGTTTGTATCGCCCAATGAGCAGGCCTGTCCTCAGCACCTCCCGTGAGCCAGGCGGTGCTCTTATCTCAGGAGAAACTTTGCTTCTGCTGGGACTGCCATTGGGGTCACTCGGCGTGACCGATCTCTGGGTTCTTGTGGAACATTCCGGTGTACTCATCAATTTACAGACTCAAGCAAGGATTAAAAATGATGCCATCCATTAACTAAACCAGGGGAAAATAGAATTAAACTGGACTCAGCAGAACAGATATGGACTAAAAACAAAATGAAAAAAAACCTGTGGTATCGGATGACATTAAGCAACTAATCCCATCAAGGAATAGAACAATAGGACGTCCAAGAAGGCTACGGAGGAACTGTTACGACTGGATTGCTTCAGACTTCAGAGTTTCAAAGAAGGGGAGACAGAAGCTGGGCCAGAGGGGTGGCATGCAGAAACAGTGATGATGGGATTGAGAAGCTCCCCAGGTCTGGTGTGCAGTTACTCCACCTTCCTGCAGCCACACAGCAATGTAACTCCACCCAATTCAATGAAGGTTTACTGGCAGCTGCCTGCTGGGACTACACTAGCGAACAAGATCACTCGATCTATCAGCAATTGATTTCTTTTAAACTGCTCGATGTCATTTTGGGTTGCTCTGTAGAGGTGAAAAAGCAAGGCTGGTCTGACTTAAAAAAGAAATCAACTCACTGTGATTGAGTCCATTCTGACTCAGCAACTCTACAGGGTAGAACAGAACTCTCTCTCTCTCTCTCTCTCTCTCTCTCTCTCTCTCTCTCTCTCTCTCTGTCTGAAACTTTTAAAATATTTACAGGAGTAGAAAGCCTCATCTTTCTCTCTAGGAGCAACTGATGGTTTTGAACTGTTAACCTCACAGTTAGCGGCCCAAGTCATAACCTCCTAATCCACCACGTCTCCTTAGAAAGGAAGTATTCTGTGTTCTGCCCATCATTCATTCCTCTTTTGGTCTTTTCCTATAGGCTCAAATGAAACCTGCTGTTTCTAGCTCCAGCTGTAGAAATGTTCAGCTCGTCCCTTTCCTGTTTTCTGTGCCCATGATGCCGCCACATGCCCACCTAGAACAAGGGTCCCCGACACACCCGTATATAGCTGCTCATATATCTTTCAGTCAGGAGTCCCTATCTTCCGTAAAACCTTCCTCTTTCCTGGGCATCTGTCTTTCCTCTAACCTCTTCGCGTGGCTATGTAGCTGGCCCGGCCTTGAAACTGCTACTGAATGTCTTATCACCCCGCAAAACTGGCTCAAGGACCGAGGTCTCTCACAGGCAGAACGAAGCACCATGTATATTGAAAAAAAAAATTTTAAGGAAGCCAAAAAGAAGGGAGAGAAGATGGAAAGGAGGGAGGGAACAGAGAAGATAAGGGAGAGAATAGAGGAAAGAGGAAGAAAAGAACTAGAGGAGGGAAAAAGAAAATAAAGGGGCAAGAGGTAGGAGGAGGAGAAACGGTAGAAAAGCAAAAGGACCATGGATAAGACAGGGGGATGTTAACAGCCAGGGGAGGGCAGAAAAGGAGAGGGAAAGATAGGAGTTCTTCCAGGGAGCCGTGAGTGGCACGTCACACCCTTTCCTCCTGCAGTGAGGTCAGCTTAGGCACCCTGGCACGGAGGGCTCCCCAAAGAGTGTTGAAGAAAGCAGGTCTTGTAGCGAGCAGGCAGCCTGGATGAATACCAACTTCTATGACCTCACCAAAGCCACCTCCACCGAGTCCGCTGGAGGTCACAGTGGCCTTACAGGACAGAGAAAGATGGCGCTTTGGGGTTTCCAAGCCTGTAAATCGTCGCAGGAGCAGAAAGCCCAATTCCCACTCCCAACCCCCCCACCCCCCTCCCCCCATTCAGGGACTGATGGGTTTGAAGTGCTGACCTTGCATAACCCACTAGACCACCAGGGGTCTCAGTGACCTCACAGTTTTATTCAAAAGCAGTTCTACTTGGCTCGCTTCTATCAAATATGTGATTTATTTAAAGAATCCTCCCCCCCCCCTTTTTTTTGAGATTAAACCCTTGGGGTGTCTACCAGGTCTGAGTACCCCTGACAGTACTGGTAAGAACACATGTTTATTTATTCTCACTCACTGATTCTTACACTCAGCAGATATGGGTCTGGCTGCTGGAGATATAATGTTGGTTCAAATCCCTGTTGTCTTGGCGCTTAGATGCCAGTGGGAGCAGAAACAGGCAATAAGCAAAATAAATAAACTCAGCAATTGGTGCGTTTGATGGTTGTAAGAGCTGGGAGAAATGAAGGAAGACGAGAAGGAGGAGGAGGAGGAGGGCAGTGCTGTCATGAATTAAGAGAGTAATTTTGAAGAATTCCTGGAAAGGTGATTTCTAGCAAAGAGCTGAAGGAGGTGAAGGTGTGAGTTTTGGAATATCTCAGAATCCAGACATAGGCAGAGGGAACAGTATGTGCAGAGACCTTAAGGAGCCCAGTGTGATTGCATCACAGGGAGAGAGAGAGAGAGAGAGAGAGAGAGAGAGAGAGAGAGAGAGACTGTGTTAGGAGATGTGGTCAGAAAAGTAATGGTGTAAGGGGCCGAGGAGAGAAGCATTTGCGGGTTTGGTACCAAGGCTGAAATGACATGACTTAATTTTTCACAGTCTAACTGGGGCAGCAGGGCTGTGGGTGAACCAGAGAGAGGTGGAATAGGGAGACCACGAGAAGGGGATTTCCATATTGGGGGCTAGAGATGATATTGGCTTGGACCCAAAAAAACCCTTTTGCATGTAATGTCTATTGGCCTTCGCTGAAACTGACATTAGCGCACACAGTTTTTTACTCCCTGCAGACTTTCTCTCCACAGAAACATCTTCTCCTATTTCAAGGCCCAGGGTCAGTCCTACCCCTCCCCTGGGGTCCCCACAAGGCTTCCTGCACCACCATATGCTGTTTCTCCCACTCTGGTAGCAGTCTTGTGATGCATTTACCTTTATTCTTTTTTTTAATCATTTTATTGGGGGTTCGTACAACTCTTATCACCATACATACATCCATTGTGTCAAGCACATTTATGTATTTGTTGCCATCATCATTTTCAAAACATTTTATTTCTACTTTGTGCCCCTGGTATCAGTGCCTCATGTTCCTCTCCCTCCCCTCACCCTCTCTCCCTCACGAACCCTTGATAATTTATCAATTATTTTTATCTTTTCATGTCTTACACTGACCGATGTTTCCCTTCACCCACTTTTCTGTTGTCCATCCCCCAGGGAGGGGGTTATATGTAAATCATTGTGATCAGTTCTCCCTTTCTCCCCCCACCTTCCCCTTACCCTTCTGATATCTCTACTCTCATTATTGGTCCTGAGGGGGTTTATCTCTCCTGGATTCCCTGTGTTTCCAGCTCTTATCTGTACCAGTTGCTGGTAACAAACCCAGGGACAAGGGAACAACAAGTGATCTAAAATTGATGGTGAGGATGGTGTAGGAGGCCTGGTAGGACTTGATCAAGGGCAATGTAACTGAGAGGAATTACTGAAACTCAAACAAAGGCTGAGCAAGAGGAATATAAAAGGAAATAGAGAAAAGAACTAGGAGGCAAAGGGCATTTAATAGAAGTCTAAATACAGGCATGGACATATGTAATTATATTTATATATTTGGTGGGGGAATAGATCTATGTACATATATTTATAGGTTTAATATTAAGGTAGCAGACATCGGGCCTCCACTCAAGTACTCCCTCAATGCAAGAACACTTTGTTCTATTAAATTGGCATTCCATGATGCTCACCTTCCCGACATGATCGCTAAAGACAAAATGGGTGCATAAGCAAATAGGGTGAAGAAATTGGTGGTGCCCGGCTATCAAAAGATGTATTGTCTGGGGCCTTAAATGCTTGAAGGTAAACGAGCGGCCATCTAGCTGAGAAGCATCAAAGCCCACATGGAAGAAGCACACCAGCCTGTGTGATCACAAGGTGTCCATAGGATCAGGTATCAGGCATCATCAGAACAAAAAATCATATGATTGTGAATGAGGGGGAGTGTGGAATGGAGACCCAAAGCCCATCTGTAGGCAACTGGACATCCCCTTACAGAAGGGTTGCAGGGAGGAGACGAGCTAGTGAGGGTGCAATATAGCACCAATGAAACATACAACTTTCTTCTAGTTCCTTAATGCTTCTCCCCCTCCCCCTCCCTACTATCATGATCCCAATTTTGCCTTTATTCTTATGCCTTCCTGCTAACCTGAGGAGACTTAGATATCAGCACCTACTACTGTGTTCTAGCCACTGAGCTGGTCAGTGGTGGATTGAATGACAAATAAGATGCCATACCAATTACAATCTAGGGTGGGAGAAGGCTGGATGATCTCTCCATATTTAATACGGAGTTGGATTCATAGTTGTCAAATGAAAAATTTTAAAGAATAAAGAAAACAAACGAGAAGCCAGAGCACCATGGGCAGAAATGTGATGTCCCTGCTTGCAGTGGTGTTCCAGGTGGCATACTGAAGAGCCCGTGGCACAGCCCTGACCATTTCCACAGTCCGTGGTGTTGCCCGGACAGGTGTCCAGAGGCTTCCTTGCTGAGCGCTCCAGCTCTTGGGCAAGCGAGGGAGGGTGGCCCTGTGAAGCAGACTGGGAAGTGGAGCGTGGGAAATGATCGAAGGTGGTGGTCATGGATGCATTTATTTTTTTCCTGCAGAAGTGTTGTTGATGCAAAGCTCTCTCCCCAGAGTCTCTCGGTGACATTTGTTACTTGGCTTTTAGTCCTGAAACAGAAATCCTGTCCTTTTCACGATTGCTCCTCCATTGCTAATGTTCTGTCTCCCCCAAGTCCCAGGCAGAGCATTTGACATTTGTTATTGGTACAAGAGCATCATTTGCTGAGTGTGAAGGGGGGGGAAAGTTTCCCCAAAGGGGAGAAGTGAATGATCACCTCAGATCGCTTCACCCTTTTTCTCTTCCTTCAGACAAAACAACAACATACCACAGTGATGCTGGGCCCCGGCTGGGAGCTGCCCTAATCGGTTCTGTAGCCCAGCTTCAAGGAGATCTGTTCCTATAATAAATATAGACATTTCAATGGTGAGCAAAGGGGCATAGGTCAGGGAATAATGGGATATGGTGAGGTTGGAGCTTCAGGAATGTGCATTTCACGGAAGATTATGAGATCCCTAAGGACAGGTACCATTCCGCCCCAATCAACAAAAGTTTCCTGAGGGCCTACTGTGTGGGGGCATTTTGTTGGGGGCTGGGATTCAATGACAAGCAAAGCTAAACAGACCTGGTCTCATCTCTCATGCTGCTTATGGTCCAGTGGGGGCATGTAAGATCAACCAGTTATTGACACAAATAGAGGAAAATTTGCTACTCTGATATGTGATATGAATAAAGGTATATGATAATAAATGGAATTGAGTTAATCAATGGGGGCAGTAATATCTTCTTAGAGAATTGCCTTTTAAGCTGTGAACTGAAAAATCAGGTAAATGAAACCATGCAGGAAAGGAGTTCTAGGCAGAAGCACTGCAAGTGCAGAGGGGCAAAGGTCCTGCTACAGAGGGAGAGAGACTGGCAGGTAGCAGTATCCGAAAGCAGGCCCAAGAGAGCAAAAGAAGGTCCTTGAGGAAGACCAAAAAGATGGGCAGGGCTGGGTCCTTCAAGACATTTATTTGTGTGGGTGTATGCGTCTCTGTCTCTCTACATTTCCCCCTGTAGAAGTGTGGTTGATCCAAAGCTCGCTCGCTCTCTACACACACACACACACACACACACACACACATGTATAACTCTCTACACATGCATTTATATGTATATATACATGTGTGTGTATACGAGGGGGTACCCCCTCCCCAAAATGGGAAAAAAGCTCCACTGGGTGGAGCTTTCGAAGTACACATTTTTCCCACTACATGAGCATCAAACAACTTGCTCTGAGTTCGTGCACCCAGTGGCATCACCTGGGAAGTTTCTCTCTGATCACAGTGAATTTTTTCGTAAAAGTAGTGTCACTTGAACCTTGCTTTTTGTGATGGCCGATTTAAGAAAACAGCATGCGACTGTGAAATTTTGTTTCCTGGTTGGGAAAATGCCGCAGACACTGTTGTGATGTTGAACACAGCTTACAAGGACAGTGCTATGGGAAAAACTCAAGTGTACGAGTGGTTTTCTCAAAAACGGTGAAATGTAGATTGATGGCAAATCTCATTCTGGAACAGGCAAATCTCAACTTCCCGAACAGGCAAAGATGTCAGCTCTAGTGCATTTGGAATTAGTTCCACCAGGTCAGACTGTTAATCAAGCTTTCCATTTAGAGCAGTGGTTCTCAACCTTCCTAATGCCACAACTCTTTAATACAGTTTCTCATGTTGTGGTGACCCCCAACCATAACATTATTTTTGTTGCTACTTCATAACTGTAATTTTGCTCCTGTTATGAATTGGGTGACCCCTGTGAAAGGGTTGTTCTGCCCCCAAAGGGGTTGTGACCCACAGGTTGAGAACCACAGGCTGGTTTAGAGGTTCTGAAAAGATTGCATAAGAGTGTGTCACTAAAAAGGCCTGATTTGTGGCAGACAGAGGACTGCTTTTCCCACCGAGACAATGCACCTGCTCACACAGCCATTGCAGTGCACCAGGTTTTGGCAAAAAAAATATGCCTCTCTTGCCCCATACACCTTACTCACCTGACCTCCCTAGTCAAACTTCTTTTTGTTTCTGTGAATGAAGAGGGACATGAAAGGACAGCAATTTGATGGCGTAGAAGAGGTGAAGAATAAAAGGAGGGAGGTGCTGTCAGCCATCCAAACAGATGGGTTTGAAAAATGTTTCCATGTATGGAATCGCAGATTTGACAGATGTATTAAGTGTAATGAGAGTACTTTGAAGATGATAAGGTTGTTTTATAAAAAAAATTAAATGCATAGTTTGAAAAAAATTCCATTGGGGGGGGTACCCCCTCATATATACACATAGAGAGATATGTATAGCTCTATGTTGTAGTCATACATAGAGAGAGATGACATATATCTCTATGTGCATAGAGACATACATATCTATATATGTATGTATCCACACATATATAGAGATATACATATATGAATATATAGAGACATCTTTGCATCAACACCCACTTCTACAGGGAACTATAGATAGATATTTATGTACATAGAGAGAGATGTGTGTGTGTGTATATATATATATATATATATATATATATATATATATATATATATAAAGGGACAGCCAGAGAGGAATTTATTTCAAGAAAATGGCTCACATAGTTATAGAAATGGGCAAGTTCAATCCGACTCCCCATAGCCTGGTGGCTGCAGAGGCAGATAAATCCAAGATCAACAGGCCAGGCTTGTGACTCGAGGAGGGAATGGATCAGAGGGCAGCAGGTCAGGTGGCAGTGCATGGGATGAGGAGGCAAGATGGCAGGCTGTTGACTCAGATCCAAAGAACCAGAGTTTGATGAGCCCGAGGCAGCACTCAGGCCCAGCAAGAAGCAAGGCAGCTTTTCCACAGCACCCATTTATATAGGAAGTAGGCCAAAAGCCTGTCCTCGGAAACTTCCTTTCAATTGGATCAATTGCTTTGACTTAAGAAAGGAGCTTATTTCCACCCCAATCTTCCAATTGATAGGCTGCTTATAGCAGCAGATCCCACTAGGAAGCCATCAAGATTATACTGTGTCAGGCCACATCATGGAGGATTACTGGGCCTTCACTGCCAAGGCACTGAGAACCTTGGCCAAGTTGGCACAAAACCTAACTATCACAGTGGTATTAACAAATTAGTTCTTAGGAGGGCAAATAGTTAATGCACTAACCACATGGTTGGAGGTTCTAGTCTGTTCAGAAGTGCCCCAAAAGAAAGGCTTGGTGATCCAGTGTTTTGAAAACACCAGCCCTTGAAGACTCCTTAGAGCCAAGTGTTACTCTGACACACATGAGCCTGCCGTGAGTCAGAATCAACCCAAAGTGTTTATTAGCAAGTTCTCTGGGTTAGTCCAGGTTGACTAGACAAACAAATCCAAAGGCACTCACATGTATGTAAGAGCGAACTTTATATCAAAGAGTAATTGTTTATTAAGAAAACATCCCAGCCCAGTCCAGATCAAGCCCATAAGTCCGATATTAGCCCATATGTTTGATACCAGTCTATAAATTCCTCTTCAGACTCCTGCAACACACTCAATGATACTGAAAGCAGGAAGATCACAGGCCAGTGGGTGGAAAGTCTTGTGGAAGCTTCTCATCTCTGGCTCAGCTTTCCATCTGGCTCCTCCATCTCCAGGGCTCTGGCTGCCATCTGTGTGGCTCCCTGTGGTTTGTCAAGAGGAGTGTCAAGCAGAGAGAGTGTGTCCCGCTTCCAGGGGTTCCCAGAATCCTCAGGAGAAGGCCATGCCCACACAGACACACTCTTGGCTATGACCTGATAGACAGACTAGACTCCACCCTTTCGCTCAAGTTGACAGGAGATTATGTGACTGGCACTTTCTCTTAATTGCCATTGGGCAGAACACCCAGAATCAAATCCTCTGCAGATGAGTCATTTCTGACCCACAAAGACCCCACAGGACAAGGTAGAGCTGCTCTGTAGTGTTTTCAAGACGTTTCATCTTTACAAGAGCAGGCAGCCTCATCTACTTTGAGCAGAGCAGCTGTTGGGTTTGAACCACTGTCCATGTAGTCAGCAGCGGCTTGGGCTCGGCAATTACCCGACTGCGTCACCAGGGCTCCTTAAGGCAATGTAGTTCAAGGTAAGTTGAGAACATCCTCTTTGTCGGCTGCGCGCACCAGGACGGGTGAGTTTCCACCTGCCTCTGTCTCCGGGCCCAGCGCCCCTCCGTGCATATCTGTTTTGGAGAGGTGTCTCTCCTTGTGGTCATACAGTGAACCTGCCTCTGGGCTGAGTTACAAGCTGGTCCCTGGGGCCCCAGCTTCTGTTGCCCGCGGAATGAATTGTGGCGCGCTCCAGGCTGCCGAGAGGGTTATTTATTTCTTTGTTTGCTTTAGCATAATTTAATCTGATCATTAAATTGCAATCTGCAACCCATCCCCAAGCTCGACCCTCTTCAGATGGAACAGATTTTTCATAGGTAATGATACCTATAAACTCAGGGCTGGCAGTCCCAGAGCAAGCTGGGGGAGGCAGAGGGTGAGGGGCTGCAGCGCACTCCACTCCACCTGGCTGGACCCTGGCTGTCCGGCTACTACCCTGGGCTCCCCCTGACCTAATCCGGGCGACTCTGGGGGGTCAAGTTCTCCCAGGAAGCACCCGTGGCCTGTCGGAGCCTGAGAAGCATGTGTGGAGAAGGCGGAGTGAGCTGTGCACCTTGTGTCTGCATGCGGAAGCTCATCCCACTCCACACTGTGCCGGCCAATAAAGGTGTCACACACCTGCCTTTACGGCGTCGCATGGGGAGAGAGCCCCCCTGATAAATCAAACACAAAGAAGATGCCAGATGGTGCCAGGGAGCTCGTGTCCCGAGGTCATATGGTCAGATCTAGTGTCGCTCTGCTTTGGAGTGACTGCCAGCTGATGTCAGACCACGTGACCCTGCAGAGGGCAACCACCCTCTGATGGCAATCATATTGGCACTGCCAGTTTGTCTCGCATTTTCCAGGGGCTGCTGTTGACACAATCCTTTGGAGCCTTACAGGCATCAGGGGAGTCTGGGCAGGAGTGACGATGCCCATTTTGTAGCTGATGAAACTGAGATTCAGGGATCAGGGAGTGAATTTTTCCAGGTAGCGCCTGGCTCCCAGAAGACTAAATAATTATGTTTTGAACGAGTGTATGCATTCCTGCTTCTCTCGAGTGGATTCAAATGCACGTCTTACGACTTCCTTCTGGAACCACGTCCAGGGTAAGGGGAGGCCTGAGAGCCTGAGGCTGTGCAGTCATCCAGTCTCTCCTTAATTGATGGGGGCTGGGGGGCACCAGAGAAGGAGTTTTGAAGGTGTGGATGATGCATAAGAGGAAGAAAAACATACGTTTCCATCTTAGGACAGACTCGACACGCCTGTAAAGACGGTTCAAAATCCATTTACAGTGAACCCTCGTTTATCGCGGTTAATCGGTTCTAGACCCTACCGTGATAAATGAAAATCCGCGAAGTAGGATTCCTTATTTGTAAATCAAATATTTTCGTAGTTAGAGCATAGAGGATATGAAAAAACACCCTTTAGTCACCATTACACTCGTATTACCCAATTTATTAAACGAAAAAGGGAAAATACAGTAAAACATTTTGGACGTTACAATGATCATTTATTATTTATTATATTATTTATGGCATCAAGCGTGTACAGTATGAACCAATCAGTGGCAGTAATGACAGAGCATGCGCTGTTACGCAAAAACCGCGATAGAGTGAAGCCGCGGAAGTCGAAGCGCGAAGTGGCGGGGGTTCACTGTACTTCATTTTCTCAGCAAAATGTCTTCTTTTTGTTGGCTTCCATGGCGTTGATGCTGACACTGGTGACCCCAGGCAGCTCAGAGTAGAACTGTGCGCTCTAGGGAACTCTAAGGATGAGACACGTGGGAGCAGAGCCCCGGCCCTGACTTCCAAGTTGTGTCTAGGTAGATTCTAACTGGCAACCTTTTGACTAGATGGGTGATTAACCGTTTGAGTCCCTCATTGCCCGTGAGTCAATTCCTACTTCTAGTGACCTCCCAGGACAGGGTGGGACTGTCCCCGTGGGGTTCTGAGACTGTCACTCTGTTCAGGAGGCGGAAGCCTCGCCTTCCTCCCACGGAGCCCTTCTCTGACAGGTAAAGAGAAGCCCTCGTACAATAAAGGCAATGACCAAACGCAAAGGAAGTGTCCCCGTGTCTCCTGACACTTCCTGAATAAAAGGCCCTGAGTAGGGTAGGAGAGAAAACAGTGGGACAAAACTCAAAATATTAAAGAAAGCCGAGGCATACGGATTGTATAGAGGCTAGTGGGGTCCTTGAGCTGATGGCCCTTAGACGTGCTCCACGCCTCGAACCCATGCCTCCGTGGCTCAACTTTCAGGCAAACACTAGCCAGGCCTAAAGGTGAAGATTGACTCCAGGGAGGTAGACACTCCCTAGAACAGCCAGCTGTGTGAGGTTAAAGGGCAGCCTTTGCCCAGAGAACACTCAGGAAGCAACAGGAAAAAAAGGGGGCTGGAAGGGGTACGCACAGGGAGGACTCGCAAAGGGTGCTGGTCCATTGTGGGGAGGGCACTCAATGCCGTGATCAAAATCAGACAATATCGTGGGCCGGAGAATTCATTTGCTCTACACACTTTCACCCAAAGCACGACAGAAAAGGAACAACAGTGCAGGGGGCAGCAGTCAACCTGTAGTCCAAAGGCGTTGCTCAAGAAATCATCCCAGAATGGCATCGCCCCTTAAAAATCATCTCCATTAGCAGCTGCCCACAAACATATGACCGCGATCCTGACCTTGACTTTAGAAGCAGGATTTCCTCTCCTTCTCATCAGAACCCTGGATGCTAACTCTGACTGGACTCCCATCTTGACTCTCCGAGTCACTTGAATATTGATCTCTCTTGTGGGTTTCTCCTGGTAATTACAAATGTTTGTACTCTAGCCCACAATCTAGGACAAAGCGTAGGTCTCTGATTTGGCAGCACCCCCTAAGGGATGGGATCTCCCGCTTTGGGAAACATTACCTACGTGCTAATTTGCAACCGATTGCTAGTAGATTATTTCCTCGTTATTTGTGTCCTTAGGGTTACCCAATTAAGCAAGATGGCTATACTTTGTACACTGATAAGACAATACATTGAAGAAATAAATCTAAAAAATTATTGTAGTAAAATATATATTTAAAAATGTGACATTTTAACAATTTTCATTTGTTTTTTCTTAAAAGACCATTTTCTTGGGGGCTCTTATAACTCTTATTACAATCCATATATCAATTGTATCAGACATATTAGTACATATATTGATTGCCATCGTTCTTTTCTAGACATGTACTCTCTGTAGAGCCCTTGGAATCAGCTCCTCCCCCCCCTTGTGGCCCCTTGATAGATGATAAATTATTATTATTATCATATCTCACCCCAACCACTGTCTCCCTTCCCCTCTGGTTTCTGTTGTCCTTTCCCCTGGAGGGTGTGTGTGTGGTTATCTGCCAGTACAATTTAGCAATATTAATTACTTTCACTATGTTGTACAAGCATTACCATACTCATTAAAAAAAAAAATTATGGCCCCAAGTAAAAACTTACCAACCTGACGCAGGGGCCCCCTCCTCCCTTCTCCATCCAACTCCTAAAAACCACTGATCAACCTTTTCTAGATAGTTCATACCAGTAGGATCATGCAGTACATGTCCTGCTCTGCTTAACTTTGCATTTGGCAAAGTGCTTTCAAGAGTCATGCATGTTGTAGCAGGTATCAAATCTTCACTCCTCTTTGGGCCTGAATAATATTCCACTGTGTGCCCATAGGGACCCAGGTGGCACAGCGGGTCATGCAGCAGGCTGCTAGCTGAGAAGCCTACTGTTCTGCTGGAGGAAGAGGAGACAGCAGGCTCCTGCAAGGGTTCGAGCCTCGGAAACACAGGGGAGGGCTTCTACCTAGTCCTCTGGGGTTATCGAGGATGGACCAGACTCCATGGCTTTTTGTTCACCCGGTTCTCGCTGGGCGGGCACTAGGCTGGCTCCAACCTCTTGATTATCATGGATGCTGCTGCTATCAGGTTGGGTGTACAAGTGTCTGAGTTCTTGCTCTCAGAGTTTTTTGGTGTAATACCTAGAAATGGGAATTCTGAGTCATAGGATAATTCTATGTTTAACGTGTTGGACAAACCACTAAGCCTTTCCATAGAAGTGGCACCATTTTACCTCCGCACCAGAAATGTATGAAAGTCCCAATTTCTCCATAGCCTAGTCTGCAACACACGTCACACGCACACACACACACACACACGCACACACACACACATGCATGCATTGATACACACACTAGCGATTCATTTGGGTGTGAAGTGGTGTCCCATGTGGTCTGTTTTTATTTCCCTCGTGGAGAATGATTGGCCTCAGACGTGAGAGCAGGTGTGAGGAAGGTGAGGACCAGGCGGTGTTTTGTTATGTTGCACACATGATGACGATGAGTGAGAACCAACCTGGTGGTGCCTCACAAGAACAACAACAATGGACTATGACCTGGATAATTTCCATGTTTATGAGCCATTTGTAGATCCTATTTGAAGAAATATGTATTTGACTCCTTCGTTCGCTTGTTAATTAGGGTGTAATAAATCAAATTTTAAAAATAATACATTTCATGACATCTGTGATTCAAAAGAGACCTAGAAAACCCTTGGCCCATTTTTCCTCTTTCCAAACCCGAAGCCATCCAAGGTGTGGCCTCTGACCTCAAGCCTGACCTCAGTTTCAGTCAGACAGTGGCTGATGGGCTGTGTCCGGGGAGAGCAGGTTCTCACAGGACATTGTGCTTAGTAAAGTCGGGGAGCCGGTCCCCGAAGAGATGGCTTGCCACCGTGGCTGCATCGATGGGCTCAAAGCTAACACCGGCTGTGAGGGTGACACCCTCTGCCGTCCACGGCGCAGCTGCGGGCCAGGACGGACTCAAGGACACACTGCAGCAACAACGGATGGTTTTTAGCAAAACAGAAACTCATTGAAAGCCGGGAGTTCGGATAAACCATATATGTGGATGATCATGAAGCAGAGCAGCCTGTGGGAAAGGGTCAGCAATGGACAGCAGGAAATTCCTTGAGCAGCACTGCCGACAACGAGCAAGCAAGTGGCTCCCAGCGGCTCCTAGCACTGAAAACCACGTCGCTGCTACTGGGAAAACCTTGGCTCATTGTGCAGCCTCTGTATTTGACTCCTTCGTCTTCATCTGTGACTCAGGTCAGGGTTGCCAGGGTTGATGAGACAATGTATTTCAAGGCCACAGAGCAGGTACTTTCTCCATCTCATCCCGCCCCCTGATGTTCTACATTTGCCTTCACCTTCTTTGGCTAGGCTATAACACCTGCGCACCCAGACTAGAGCTCAGAGACCATACAAACAAACAAAATCAACAACAAAAACCAGACACCATTTGTAACTTTGAACTCTAGGGAGAAGTGGCCAGGGTGCTGGTGGCCCGGAGCAGATAAACAGCATCTGTAAGATTGACTCTTCCATTTTGAATGGCCGCCTGAAAGCCTGTCTCTCCCTGTCTCAAACCAGCATTGCCATTAGCTCGGAGGTTTTCTGAAATAATTTTGCAGAAAGGAAAATAAATAGATTCCAGAATCAGCCAGATACCCAGAAAGAAAGCGAAGGGGGGGGGGGGCGGGAGCGGGGCGGCAGTCAGGCTAGGTTTCAGTCACTGCTCACCGACTGCTTCCTGTCCCCCATGGATTTCTTGTCAATGATTATTCAATCTCAGGCCTGACCTTTCTATTCTAAATAACACTGCAATATCAGCTCGGCCCAGCCCGCAGCTTCTGCAGGAAATTAACTGTATCTGGCGCTCACAGGAGACCCCAGAAATCCCCTCAGTAACGAAGCCCAGACTGGTTTACAGACAAAAAGACCCAGCATTATCTTCTTCTCATACACTCCTCCTAATACCCGTCTAAATATCACAGAGCTCCCAGCTGTTTAATTCTAATAAATACTCATCTATTCTCAAAACAGACAAATGTTAGGTCTCAGGTGGGCCCCAGACATATTGTGGGGAGGAAGGAGAAAATGCAGAGAAAGGAAAGAAGAGAGGCGCTACGTGAGCGGTAGGATTCCAGTCATGTAAAACAGCAGCCGCAGGGACTGGCTCTTGGTTTCTACCTCCGCCAGGGCCACAGGTACCTTGTGGGGCAGGCCATTCTTACAGCCAGTGTCCACATAGACATGCCCTCTCTTCCCTCCGGGTAAAGACTCGGGTCCCGGGGATGTTTCAGGAACCAGGAAGGGCTTCAAAGACCCCTGAGTTACAGTATTCTCCGTGCATTTGGGTAGCTGGAGGGCTGGGAGGAGATGGCAGGTCAGGAGGGATAGCATGCTCTTGTTCACTAAGATCCAGGCTCTTGTTGGGAGGGCCTCTATCCTGAGTTAAATATTAATCAGCATGAGCCTGGGTGGTTACAACACCCACAGAGGCCCTATGTTGAGCATGAAAAATGCAGAGAGAGAGAAAGGCCTCCCTTGACCCCTGAAACATAGATTTTCAGATAGCAAGGTCCAAGTGATAGAGGGAGTGAAAGACTTAGCCTGCTGTTAATCAAATCCCTGAAATGTAACATATTTGGCTATTTGATCTGTTGAGATTTAGTTTGTTAAAAGGGACTCAGAATTTAACAGCCCCTCCTCTATCATAAAAACTCAAGACAACACAAAACAACCCCGTTAAACCTAATCAGCAAGGATGTTCTAATTCAGGTTCAGGAAAGGGGAAGCAGGGCCATTTAGATAAGCATAGAGCCTGAAACCCATGGGTCTGTCTGACACCCCCTAGAGTAATGAAGCTGTCAATTGAAGATCCCTTGGTGCCTTGGTGCAATGTGGACTGTTTCCCATGATCCTTGCTCCCTCTGTCCCAGGATTTGAAGGTCCTCTGGTCATTGTAAAACTTGTTCATTATCTCCTGGGCCTGTTGCAAAACCTGTAAATTATTCCTTCCCCCAACCTTGCCACAAAGTCTGGGATATATAACTTGTTTGACTTTCACTGAATCTTTGAAACAGGTCAGTGGTAGAAACCCCACTGTGTCCTTCTGTTAGCACTTGCAGGAATAGACTTCGAATTACTCAAATAAACTTGGGGTCTGTGTTTGGCAGGCATCCTGGATTCCTTATCTGCTGTCAACCCAAGGTATGGGTAGACGAAGAGAAAGAACAATTTGATGTCTTGGGTCAGGACATGTCTGGGTTTAATCACTGGTTAGAAATTGTCTATCCTGGATCTCTAACTTTTGAAAAATTCTACCTTTCTTTCAGCAGATCCAATGACTAGCCCCCAAAGTGATGCTTCTCTGAAAGGTTTTAGGGTCCTAAGTGGAGGCCCCTGACATTTTCTGAGCCTGGCAGTCTCCCAGACATGGCTATTCAGAATTGTCATGGAGTCGGGCATGGGCCATGACCAAATCCTTTGAGCTACTCTAGGGACCAGTTAGAACCTTTATGTCTCAGTTGACTCTGGGATGGGGAGGCAGTTCACAATTAGCGTAATTGTGGCTCTTAATTATATTAAATCTGTATTTCCCCCTTGCTTCCTCATCTAAAAGAGTACAGTGGCACAGTGGTTACTCACAGGATTTTATTCGCAAGGTTGGCAGTTCAAAACCATCAGCTGCTCTGCTGGAGAAAGACCTGGTTTTCTACTCTTGTAAAGAGTTACAGTCTTGGAAATAGACAGAGGCAGTATTAGCCTGTCCAATAGGGTCTTCATTAGTCAGAATCCAGCCACTGGCAGTGGGTTTGGGTTTTGTGGTTCCTCGTCTGAGTCAGTGGTCTCTAAGAATGATTAGGGCACCCTTGCTGGCCAGTGAAAACAGCCCTCCTGGATGTTGGCAGACAGGCCTCTGACTGTGGGAACGCTGGGTCTTGTGTCTTTGGCATGAATTAACAATGAGCACTTATTTTAACAGAACCTAAATATCACATCAATAATGTCCCATCTCAGTCAGCCTCGGGCTTCCCATTTATTTACTGAGATGTATTCAGGATCCTCGGTGAACACTTGACAGCAATGGTCCATGGGGTTTGTGGACGGAAAGCCTGAAGGCCACAATTCTAGAGCCATGGTTGAAGCCCACGAGACCCATCTGTCTCCCTTTGCTCTGCTTGTTAAGGCACCTGGAAAGCCCCCATGGGAAAGGGGAGGAGGGTTAACTTGTCGGATATGGTTCTGTGTGGCTCTGGTAGGTGTTTAGGAAATACCCAGGGCCCAGAATTTGACTACCTACTTGTAACAGCCCCCGCAATCACAGGTCCAATGGACGATTGTGTCATTGAGAAGTAAAATTAAAGAGACATCAGACAAGATAAGGCATGGGATTGCTCACCTCCGGGATGGCCAAAATCTCAGCAGCCACGTCCATGCAGAGAGCAAGAAAATATTTTCAATCATGGCTTATATACATTTGCAGGGACGTGCAAGCCCCTCTGATTACATCATGACCAGAAGGGGTTGTACCATAGGTATACATGCAATAGGAGGGGGACGAGCTAGGGGTGTACACGCAATAGGAAGGGGAGGCACTAGGGGTACACATGTGACAAGATGGGTGGATCATGGATTCAAGATGGCAGCCTAACCCTGGTCCTCCTTGAGTTGGCTTGACCTTGTCCTTGGGCTTTCCTTCGGGGGAACAACCCACTATCCTTATCAGCAGGGAGTGGGCCCTATGTAGGATAGGACAGATGATAGAGTCCGATTGCTTTAGATGGCTGATGCCCTCAGGGAGACAACCTCTAAGCAGCTGACCTCCAAGTGTAAGAAATTGAATATGGGGGACAACCTGGGGAAAACCCTTCTGTATTCCACAATACATTGCTACAGCTCACTTTGAAATGCATGGGCTTTTGCTTCTGTTGTAGCCAGCACTGCCATCATTCATTGAACAAGGATTTATTGAGCACTTCTGTATGTCAGGTCCCATGCTCAGAATAAGGGACAGATAACTGAATGGAGTAGATCCAAAGATTCCTGCCCTCTGAGAGCATACCGTATCCTAGATAAGAGGAACCAAAGCAAGAGAAAGACAATACTTAGAATGTCAATGATGAGAGAGCTAAAGAAAAAAAAACAATGAAGCAGACAAGGAAGGTGAATGTTGGGCTGGAGCAAGTGGTGGGAGCATATGGTTTTAGTTAAGATGGCCAGAAGAGCCTCACTAAGAAGATGCTATCGAAACAAAATCTAAGGTTGGTGAGGCAGAAGGGCATGTGGCTATCTGGACCAATAGGAATCCAGGCAGTGGATATAGCAAGTTCAAATGCGATAGCAGAGAGTATAAGAAGAACAGTTGTGGTGAGGGGACCATTCCTAAGGGGCCTGCAAGTATGGCCCGGACTAGACCAGGTACATGACCAGAGATGAGACAATTCTGGAGGGTTCAATACCAGGCACATGTATTTGGAATATGATAGATTGGGATACTGTTCTCCAATTCACTCTAATGGGCAAGCCATCTGGATTATTCTTATCCTAAAATGACTTCACCTCTATTGGCCATACTTGCATGGTCATTCTAAGGAGAAGTGTGATGTTTTGAATGATCTTTCCCATCTCTAACATTCTGTGAATCGAGTTCAACACAGAAAGAGGAAGACCCTCAGCGAGGCCAGGTGGATGGAAGCCATGGCTGCCATAATCATTGTGAGGATGGTGCGGGGCACACGGTGCTTTGTCCTGTTGTCCACAGGGTAGCCGTGGGGTGGGACAGAGTCAACAACTCACAGCAGCCACCAGCTCAACCAGTAGAAATGGAAACCCCAGAAGCCATGGGCTAGCGTCCTAAAAGCCCAATTCCATTTCATTCTATTTAGGGCTCCTCCAGAGAAGGGTGCAGTGAGGTATTGTGGGGCACCCCTTCTTACCTCCTGTTTAACTCAGGACGTGGGGACAGACCAGGGTACTGGCATGCCTTCCTTGACTCAGCTTAGCACGTGCTGCAGCGTTCCACATTGAAGGCCCGCGCTCACCCTGTGCTCATCGGGTGTCTCTGGGCCACATTTTGGTAATTCTCACGATACCTCAACCTTTTTCATAATGCTGTCGAATGCTTAATAGGCAACCGTATAGTGTAAATGTAATTTTTCTCTGCACTGGGAAGCCAGAACATTCGAGGGACTCACCTACTTTCAAGATTACTTTATCGCAGTGGTCTGGACCTGACCCTGCTCTCTCTGTGAGGTTGGCCAGTGTCGAAAATGCATCTTCCCCTCTACCAGGCTCTTCCCCTCACGCCTTTCTCTCATGCCTGCCAACCAGATTGAGCTGATTATCTGAAGCACTCTAGTTTATAATCATTATTCTCCCCTGCTTAATTGTATTCGCTTAATTTTCACTGACTCCTTCTCACATGCCTGGAGGGAGACAATCTCTTCCTTGGGGAGTTGACCTGTTGTCAGGTAGGGAAAATGGACTCCTGGGACCCAGACAGGCACCAGCACACCAGGGCAAAGAGCAGGTACCCAGTTAGGGGTGCACACAGCTGAATGCTGCCGAGGATGGCAGAGCCGGATGCGCTCAGTGAGCAGAGGGACAGGGGAGACCTCGGCAGCCAGGTTGGGTTTTGACGGGTGAATATTACCACCGCCAGTTTATGGGTCCCATAAAGCAGCATTACATGGCGGGCCATGAACGGGAGACAGACCGACAGCTTGATGTTGGTGAGGGCACAGGCATGGGTGCTGGAGATTTGGATTTTCATGAACTGATCAAAAGTACCTTCCCATAGATCGTAAGACATCTTATTTTAGGGCCTTTCAGTGCTCCAGCCCCTTCATGGACGGAGCAGAGGAGACCTTGGGTGGAAGGTCTGGTTGGAGAGCAGAGCTCCCCAGAGCCTTGCCGGGCTCTCTGAGGGCATCTGCTGATTCAGCCCCAAAGCGGGATGAAGGAGCCAAAGGTCTCATCGTGGCTGGCTTTCAGCTGAAACACTTGCTATCCAGGCAACTCAAACTCAGGGGGACCCCCGTGTGTGGGATTGTGTTCCAGAGGGCTTGTTGTGGCTTTTCTGAAGCAGCTCACCAGGCCTTGCTTACGAGGCACCTCCACGTCGATGCCAACCTCCACCGGCTGGTCAGCAGCCACGGCCATCGCCATCTACGCACCCTGAGATTTCTGCTGGCTGCCATCAAGTCCCCGCATCTCAGAACTGGAAGGGCCGACCTTTCAGGAAAGACAGATCACTCTCTTCCTGGTAAGCCTGCTGTATCTCGTACTCTATCGCAGCGCAAATAAGACCGTGTGCACGTTTAGTTGCTTAAAAGGCTACACCAACCGCAAAGTTTCCCTTTAGGAGGATAGAGCAGGCGTCTGAGTCCTCTCTGAGTTCCCATTTCGTGGAACAGCAGGAGAGAGCTTCCACGACTGCTGAAAAGCCACGACAATCCAGCTCAGGTCATCTTCTTATTTGGGGGGCGGCATCTCAGCTTCTGTCAAAGGAACTGGAGGAGGCGCTGAACGCCCTCCCGACAGGTTGGGCCTGTGATTTCTGGCACATGTGGGAGGCTGTGGGTGAGCCCCGATCTAGCGCGAGGTCACACTGATCTGTGTACAGCACACTTTTCAAGCAATCACCCAGCCTTCGCCTGAACACTTCCCGGGAAAGGTTTTAACAGCACTCGAGATGTGTCTTGATGTTGCCCAGAAAGCTTACTTTCTGTCACCCCCACCCCCACCCATCGTTCTCGTTCTCTCCTGCAGCACCTTAAGCAAGGAAGGAGCTAGAAACTTGCTTTTTCCAGAGGATCTAATCTATCATGCACATAACTGCTTTTGAAACGTTTTCAGGCACATGCCCTGAACCTCCTTGGTCTGAGCTGCTTTTTGCTCTCCCGGGGTTTAGGTCTCCTCCCCGTGACCCTCGTGGGAGCACAGTGTCTCACCAGCCCTTTTAAGTGTGGAGCTCAGACAGAGGCCAAGGAGCCTGGCATCCTTTCTCCCTTTGTTCCAGACAATGTGCTGCCTCTGTGCTGCCTCAGATTGCATTTGCTTGTTGGCAGCCACCTCACACCATGGACCCATTAATGAGCAGAGAGTCTGCTCCGGCGCCCCAGTCTTTTTTCAGGTGTGTTGTTGATAAGCCCTCTCTCCCGCTGGGCATTTGTGCAGCTTGCTGTTCAGACCTAATTGCGGTGCTTTTACATGTATCCTTGTTAAATGCCATCTGTCTTAGTTATCTCGTGCTGCTGTAACACAAAGACCACAAGTGGCTGCCTTGAAAGTTTGCCCTGCTCTCACAGTTGAAGAGGCCAGGAGTCCGAACTCAGGGTGCCAGTTCTAAAAAGAGACTTGGTCTCTTTGAGCTTCTGCTTTGGGGCGATCTTCATGTGTCTTGGTAGGTAGCTCCCCCCAGCTTTGCTTGCTAGCTTACAAGTAATTGCTTTTATATCTCAAAAGAAATGGGCTCAAGGCACACGGTACTCTAATCTTGTCTCATTAACATAACAACGGCTACCGGTTCCCAAATGGGGTTATAACCAGGGGCAGAGAGGTTCGGATTGACAACACACACATACTTTGGACAGTCAGGGGAGACCGGTACCTGGAGAAAAATGTCATGCATTGTGAAGTGGAGAGGCACAGAAAAAGAGGAAGGCCGTCAATCAGATGGATTGAGCTAGTGGCTCGCATAATGGGACAGGCTAGCACAAGTGTGGAAACAGTTGTGAGGCTGGTGCTGGGCCGGGCAGTGTTTCGTTCTGTTCTGCACAGGGTAGCCACGGGTCAGAACTGACTCACAGCACCTCACAACAACAACATTGTGTAGGATACAGTTTAATGCATAACACTACCCTATCTGTTTGCTCCCCAAGTCTAGCCTCATGAGATGTCTTTTCTTTTGATTCTGATTGGGCCATCCAACACATTAGCTCATTCCTGCCACACACTGTGCTTACTGCGCCCAAAGAGCTGAGCCTCTTGGAGCATTGGTCTGGGAGACACTCTGCTTTGCCCAGCACATCTTTCCATTCACCCTCACATCCTTCCATCTCAGAGGGGTGTGCTATGATCCCCATCTTGTCTCCTCTGTTGGTAGGTGCTGTTGAGTTTGTTCCAACCCAGAGTGACCCTGTGTCCAGCAGAATGAGGCGC
>NW_022111324.1:3970457-4050984 GCF_000313985.2 Echinops telfairi
CCACTCTGTCCATCCAACTTGTGGAAGGTCTTGCTCCTTGTTACTGGCCGTCCTCTTTACCAAGCAGGGTGTCCCCGTCTACGGACTGCTATCTCCTGATAAAATGTCTGAAAGGACTCTCTGTGCTTCTCCGGAGCTGTCTGCCTGTGCTTCTTCCAAGACAGATTCTGTTCTTCTTCTGGAGATCCCTGGGTCTCTCAGTATTCTTTGACACCGTAAAGAGGAGGAGTCCATTCTCCTTGGGGGCTTCCTTCGTCATTGCCCAGCTTCCGCAGGCACATGAAGTGATTGAAAACACCTTGGTTTGGGCCAGGCACACCTCAGTCCTCAAAGGGACCTCGGCGGCCTGCAGTACCTTACAAGGTCTGCTGCAGCAGATTTACCCAAGGCAATATGCCCTTGGATTTCTTGACTTTTACCTTGATCTCCATGTGAATAGATAAGGAAATTGCCTCCACACAATGAAGTCACTTATCCGAGGACACAGCCAGTACACAGTCAGGATGTGTACTGGATGCTATCTGACTCTCAAGGGTATGCTCGGGGCCACTCTACTATGGAATTTTCATCTAAGTCATTAATAATTTGAATGGGCAAGATAGGAGCGGAGGCTGGTGACAAGTTCTTTGAGAAAAAAAAATCAAATCCACCTTCCCACAATGTATTGCCGAAAATCTGAAGTCCAGAAGAATTTGCTCAAAATGACATGGACTTGCTCAAAGGCAGGATTAAGAGTTTAGGGGTGGAGTCTAGGTTGTCAGTCTGGAGATAGCCAGTGAGATCTGTGTGGGCATGGCCTTCTCCTGAGAATTCTGGGAAATCTGGTACTTCCTTCTTGGAGGCGGAAGACACCGCTCCCTCTCTCTGGTACTCCCTGGGAGACATTGCAGAAGACAAGCCCTATGGACCAACCAGACTTCTGAAGCCGAAGAAGCCATGCAGAGACCCCTGCAAGCACTGAGATGTTTCCAATGACACTGGATCCAAAGACTTTCTACCCACTGGCCTGTGATCTTCTGCATCCGACATCATTGCATGTGTTTTGTGAGTCTGAAGAGGACTTTCTAGATTGATATTGGAAATATGGGCTAATATCAGACTTCTGGGCTTGATCTGCACTGGACTGGAATATTTTCTCAATGATCAATTGTTCTTGTATATAAATCTCTTTCTAATACAGGTGTGTGTGTGTGTATGGATTTGTTTCTCTTGTTTACCAGACTGACACAGGGCAAACTGTGAAGTGAAGTTAGAATCACAAAAGGTTTATCCGATAGTTACACCTGTAAAGAAGAATCTATGCATTTGCATTATGATGTTGGCAAAGACTCTTGAAAGTACCGTGGACTACCAGAACCGACAAATCTGTCTTGGAAGAAATACAGGCAGAATGCTTCTTTGAAACCAGGATGGCGAGACTTTGTCTCAAGAACTTTGGACATGTTCTTAGGAGAGAGGAGTCTCTGGTTAAGGGCAGTGATAAAGGGGAAGACCCCGGATGAGAGGGCCGACACAGTGACTGCAACAATGAGCTCTAACATAGCAACACTTGCAAGGGCCCCGCAGTGTTTCCTCCTCTGGTGGATATGAGTTGGAACCAGGTTGATGACCTCTAATAACCCCTGGAAAGGAAAGGGGGAAGGAAGCTTGGTGGGACACAGAAGAAGACAATCAAGTGGTAATGCAGACTCTGCCAGTCCAGCGGAGAGCTCCAGCACAAAGATCCCCCTTTAAAGGAATCTCCTGTTGAGCAGAAGTGGCCAGTCACTGGCTAGGGCCTGCCCCAAGGAGGAGATACTTTGGCTCAAAAAGGAGACAGACTCAGAAGGAACTACTAGTCCGAGGTCGTCAGCTAAACGCACTCCTCAGAGCGAGGCAGCGAGCTCTTCCTCCCAGGGGCATATCAAGGGGCATTTCCACATCTGCCACAGACCTGGATTTAATCTCGTTGGCTTTATATAAGTTCTTGAAAGATATTATTTTACTGACTTAATAACAAGAACAATGTTGACTTTCAGTCATTATGAAATAAAAGTATTGTCTCACTAGATACGTTACAAATGCCAAAAAGATATATATGTATGTGTGTGTATACACACACACACACAGACACATAGACACACACCAAATGGTTTTTCATTAAAATATTTTACAGCAGGCATTTGGGCAAGCTATTGGAAATGGCCTAAGGTGTCTCCAGAGTGGAGGTCACTGAACTCAGGTCAACCCCTTGCGTTTTCCATTAGTGAGCAGTTAGATGAAGTAATAAATAAATTATTATTAAGCACTTTGCAAATATAGTGTTATGTAAATGCTAAATAATCATAATAATATAGTAGGATGCTGATCTTGATAAACGGGTCGGCTTCCATGTCATTTAAAATGGATAGCGCAGCACTGTCTGAGAAGATGAATGAGGAGCGGGCTCGCAGAGCTCAATAACAGCGCAGACTCTTCTGCGCTGAAGCTGGGCCTCCTCCCGAGTTGCTGCCTTCTACCCTGGTCTCCGTGGGACAATTAGCAGGGGAGTGGGATTCTGGCCGGCTTTATGGGGGTAGTAAAAAGGCTCCTAGGCCAGCGTGTTGGAAGTAGACGTAGGTGAGTGCATGGGGATTTGCATTTCTGAGAAGTCAGGGCTAATCTATAAGGGGGTGGGGGCAGGGAATTAACATTTATTGAGTGCCCCCTGTGACCCAGACACTGTGCTCGGTGCTCTGTGTTTATTATCTCATTCATCCTCCAGACCAGCGCATTAAGGTAATAGAGGAGTGGAATAAAGCAGAAGGCATTACTATTTTCTGTAGAAAAGCAAAAAGAGGGAGCCCAGCGGTGCGGCTGGTGGTTTTGTTTTTGCATTCTGGAAAAGAGCAGGGCCCAGAAGCTGGGGAGAGTCCCCCAGGGAATCAGAGCCAGCCTGACCCAACGATTCATCACAGTCCCCCAAGGCAGTGACCTTCTAGGACACACATTTGTATGATGAAAGAGTTACTCTCCTCCTTCCGAGCTACCCCAGAACACGCTCCTCCTTGTCCCTGCTGTTCACCTGCCGGAGTCCACTCGTCCAACACGGAGTCAATGCTGACTCATGGTGACCCCGGTGGGCTCCTGAGACTGCAACTGTGTACTAGAGTAGAAAGCCCAGTTGTTCTCCTGCAAAGCTGCTGGTGGTTTCGAACTGCAGACCCAACACCTAACCACCACCACACCATCTGCCTCCTTCAAACCCTCATTAACCTTAGCAACACTTAGCAGATATTGATCATTGTGGTTCAATCAAGAAAACCGCTTGTCGTTGTGTGGATTCCAATTCATGGCAGACCCTGGCGTGCCAGGGTAGAACAGTGCTCTGCCAATTTTCAATAGTACACATTTTCAGAAACGGATTACCAGGCCTCTGGGTGGACTCAAAGTCCAACAGTTACCTTATTAACTAAGTATGTTAACTGTTTGTACCACCTAGGGAGCGGATACAGGGATTAACATACCCCTAACACTGTGGTGAGGATCCCTGGTGCCGCTATCGGTAAATGCTGGGTTGTTAACAACAAGTCAGTGATTCGAACCCACGAGCTTCCTGAGGGAGAAACAAGAGGCTGTCTACTTCCATCAAGATCTACAGCCTCAGGGTTGTTCTTAGTTAGAATCCAGTCCATGGATGTTGGCTTGGTTTTCGGTGATATTGAAGTGAGGGATTTATATACATGGTCTCATTTATTCCTTCCAACAACATGTGAAGCATGTTTTAGAATAACTAACATTTTGTTATAGGGACTTGCCAGAGCCACGCATCTAGTTCAAGGAAAAGAAGTGAGAACCAGGGTGATCAACAACAGCGTTTCCCTATGAGGTAACCTGGTTAGATGACAGGAGCATGAACATCCTGACAGCTGGAGAGTTTTCCCTGCCACCATTGCTGCATTCTATTCTTAAAATGAGTTGGGCCCTGATGGCACAACTTTTAAGTACTCAACTGCTACCCAGAAGGTTGGCTGTTTGAACCTCCCAGCCCTTCTGAAATAGAAAGATCTGGTGATTTGCTTGTGTAAAGATTACAGCTAGGAAACCCCGTGGAGCAGTTCTGCTCTGACCCACTGGGTCAGTATGAGTTGAAGCTGTCAACAATCCTTAGTTTCATGTGCTAGCTTTTGAGGGTATAAAAATCATTCAAGCATTTGGGTTTTTTGTTTAAACCGTTTTCTTTCTTTTTTTTAAATTGTTTTATTAGGGGCTCATACAACTCTTAACACAATCTATACATACATAATTGTGTAAAGCACATGTGTACATTCATTGCCCTCAGCTTTCTCAAAACATTTGCTCTCCATTTAAGCCCCTGGCATCAGCTCCTCATTTTTCCCTTCCTTCCCCTCCTCCCCTCCTTCATGAACCCTTGATAATTTATAAATTATTATTTTGGCATATCTTGCCCTGTCCGACGTCTCCCTTCACCTACTTTTCTGTTGTCCACCCCCCAGGGAGGAGGTCACATGTAGATCCTTGTAATCAGTTCCCCCTTTCCTACCTACCCTCCCAGTATCGCCATTCACACCACTGGTCCTCAAGGGATCATCCGTCTTGGATTCCCTGTGTTTCCAGTTCCTATCTGTACCAGTGTATATCCTCTGGTCTAGCCAGACTTGCAAGGTAGAATTGGGATCATGATAGTGGTGGTGAGGGGGGGGGGGCGCATTTAGGAATTAGAGGAAAGTTGTATTTTTCATCGTTGCTACACTGCACCCTGACTGGCTCATATCCTCCCTGAGACCCTTCTGTAAGGGGCTGTCCAGTGGCCTACAAATGGGCTGTGGTTCTCCACTCCACACTCCCCCCCTCATTCACTATGGTAAGATTTTTTGTTCTGATGATGCTTGATACTTGATCCCTTTGATACCTCGTGATCGCACAGGCTGGTGTTCTTCATCTATGTGGGCTTTGCTGCTTCTGAGCTAGATGGCCGCTTGTTTAACTTCAAGCCTTTAAGACCCCAGATGCTATGTCTTTTGCTAGCTGGGCACCATCAGCTTTCTTCACATTTGCTTAAACAGTTTTCATTGAGCATAATAAAACCAAACCAGAGTCAAAATCATCGGGTTGATGCTGACTCATAGTGACCCTATAGGACAGGGTAGAATTGCCTCTGAATTTCTGAG
Source organism: Echinops telfairi (assembly GCF_000313985.2). Lineage (NCBI taxonomy): Eukaryota > Metazoa > Chordata > Mammalia > Afrosoricida > Tenrecidae > Echinops > Echinops telfairi. The sequence goes on from NW_022111324.1 coordinate 3,975,608, forward strand.
ACTGTAATGCTTCACTGATTTAAGAATAATAATTGATATAAAATAAACTGCACATCTCTGGCGTGTAAAATTTGGAAAAGCTCATTTACAAGGGGGCTTCAAAAACTTGTGGAAAAATGTAATGAAAAGATAATGGGATTTCCCCACAAACTTTGAAGTTCCTTGTGCAAATATTAGTGACACTGTCACCATAATCAAGATTGTGGACTGAGCCCATAAAAGTCTGCTGATGTCCCTTAGTAGTCCATCCTCTCCACAGATCCTCCCGGCCGCTTCCCCAGGCGACCGCTCATCTGCTCTCTGTTATTGCAATTAGCTTGCATCTTCTAGAGCCTGTGTAAATGGATCTATTAAGTACATACTCTTTCTTTGCCTGGCTTATTTCAATCAGTATAATAGTTTGAGATTCATTTAAGTGTTCTCCTTTTCTTTTTCTTTACAAGGAAGTAAGAATGTTGAATTATCTGTATTTTATTTCATTTTAGCTTTGGACTCGGTCCATAGTACAAATTCCAGTTCTGTCACTGTGTGCCATACAATTTTTTAAAATTAAAAAAAGTTTAAACCTCTTTGAGGCATAGTTTTCTCATATGTGCACCGAGTATGACAATAGCTGTATTACATAGGGTTAGAAAATTAAATGAAAGAATACTGGTGACCTGCATAGCACAGAATCTACATATGCTGTTGTTCCTAGGTGCCTTTACGTTGGCTCTGAATCCGAGCAACCTTATGTAGAGCAGGACAAAACACTGCCCCGCTCTGTGACTTCTCAACTGTCATAATGTTTGCAAACATTGTCGGAGCCAAGATGCCATGATATTTAAATTCCGGTCTTCCTCTTTCCCTAACCTTACTATTTTACCAAGAGAGATGTCCTTTCTCATGGACCCGTCCCTCCTGACAACATCTCCAAAGTATGAGAGACTCAGTCTTGCCTTCTAATAAGCATTCTGGCTGTGCTTCCAAGACAGATTTGTTTCTGCTTTTGGCAGTTCCTGGTGTCTGCACTGCCAACTTCATGATGCAAAGGCATCAGTTCTTCTCCAATCTCCCTCATTCATTGTCCAGTTATCTCATGCTTAGTGGGTGATGGAAAATACAATGGCTGGGGTCTGGCATGCCCTAGTCCTCAGAGCGGCACTACGAAGAGGTTCTTGTGAAGCAGATTTGCCTAAAGCAATACATTGTTTGATTTTTCTGACTACTGGTTCTATGTTGTGATCCAAGTAAAATGAAAACCTTGAGAACTTCAATCTTTTCTCCACGTATTATGATCTCTGTAGGTCAAGTTGTGTGGATTTGGGTTTTCTTGACAATGAATTGTGATCCATACCAAAGATTGCAGTCCTTGATTTTCATCAGCAAGTGCTTCATATCCTCCTCCCTTTCAGCAAGCAAGGTTGTACCAGCTGCACCAGGTTAATGAGCTATACGCCAATCTGGAGGCTTGGTTCTTCATACAGTACTGCATGTCAGATTATTTTATCAATGTACACATTGAATAAGTATAATGAAAGGATGCAAGCTTGGCACACACATATCCTGATTTTCAACCCTTCAGTTGTCCCCATGTTCTCTTTGAATGACTGCATCGTGGTCTATGTATAGGTCCCACATGGGCACAATATTCTGGAATTCCCATTCTTAGCAATGTTATCCAAAATTTATCATGATCCATACAGTGGAATGTCTTTGTATAGTCAATAAAACACAAGTAAATATCTTTCTGATATTCTTTGGATTTAACCAAGATATACCTGATGTTAGCAGTGATTTATATCACTTGTCTCATGTCCACTCCTGAATCCAGCTGGAATTTCTGACAGTTTCCTGTGAATGTTCTGTTGCAATTGTTTTTAAAATTAGCGTTAGCATAAGGTTACCACTAGTGATATTAATGATATTGTTCAATAATTCCCAAATTCAGTTGGGCCACCTTTTCTGAAATGGACAAACCATGGATTTCTTTTAGTCAGTTGATCAGTTAGCTGTCTTTCAAATTTCCTGGCATAGACTAGTGTTTCCAGTACTACATCCACTTGTTGAAACATTTCAGGTGGTATTATGTCAACGTGGAGGGCCTTGTTTTTCATCGATGCCTTAATGGCAGCTTGGGCATTTTCTTGCAGCATGAGTAGGAGCTCTGGTGGCCTAGTGGATTATGTGTTGAGCTGCTAATGGCAAAGTCAGCAGTTCAAGACCACCAGCAGCTCTGTGGGAGAAAGATGGAGCTTTCTACTCCAGTAAAGAATTACAGCCTTGGAAACCCATGGGACAGTTCTGCCTTGTACTATAGAGACTGTATGAGTCAAAGTTGACTTGACGGCAGTGAGAGTTCTTGGAATAGTTGAACTTGGACCATTTATTTGGGTGGAATGACTCCATGTATTCTGTCAATCTTCTTTTAATGCTTCCTTCATTGTCAGGATATTGTCCATAGAATCCTTCTATATTGAGACTCCAGGTTTGAAATTTTATTCAGTTCTTTCAGCTCTAGAAATACTGAGTGTGTTCTTCACCTTAAGTTTTCAAACTCCGGGTCTTTGAACACTTTTTAAAATACTTTACTTGCTGTTCCCAAGCTGCCCTTTGAAAATTTCTGTTCGGCGTTTTTCTTCCATCACTTTCGCTGCTCTGAATTCAAAAGCCAGTTGCAGAGTCTCTTCTGACATCCACTCTGGTCTTTCTTTCTCTATTTGTCAATCTTTTAGTAAGCTTTTGCTTGCTACATGTATGATGTTCTTAACATCATCAACTTGGCTGATCTTTTGTCATTAGTGTGCAATACATCAAATTTGTTCTTGAGATGGCTTTAATTCAGATGGGATATACTCAAGATTGTATTTGGGCTCTTGTAGACTTGTTTTAATTTTCTTCAGCCTGAAATTGCATATGAGCAATTGATGATGTATTCCACAGTGAGCCCCTGGCCTTGTTTTGATGGATAATATTGAGCTGCTCCAGGATCGTTTTCCACAGATAGAATCAATTTGATTCCTGTCTTCCATTTGGGGAGATACACACATATCAAGGATGTTCAATAAGTAAACCATTAAGCTAGTACAATTCAGTCAGAAGATCTCCAACTTCATTTCTCTCCCCCAGGCAATATTTTCTATGTACTCTTGCTCTTTGTTCCCAACTTGTGCACTGCATTCACCAGTGAATCTCAGCGCATCTTGATTGCATGTTTGATGAAAAAGCGGAGAATTCCACCAACTTCTCTAGTCTTAAATTGATCCAACTTGCAATCAAGATGAATTGGTATTTAATGATAATCAATATAAAACTCAAGAGACCTGAAGAATTCTTCAATTTTTTCATTACTGGCTTTAATGATTAGTATGTAAATTTGAATAAGTCATATTTACTGATAATCCTTGTAGGTGTATGAATATTGTCCTATCAGATTTATTTGTACTTTAAGAGATTTTTTCCCCAAAACCATTTTATTAGGAGTTAATCCAGACAGCATAGCATTCCATATTTCAATTATATCACACAGTACTTTACAATTGCTACCAAAATCAGTTTCCAAACATTTTCTTCCTTTTTACCCCCCTCCCCCTGCCACTTCTCTCACTGTACCCCCAGGAACACCCTTATTCTAGTTGTTGTCTCTATGTAATCACCTATCCTGGGTTTCATATACAGAAAAACATGTAACGAAGATTCAAGAAGGATGCCAACAATGACAAAATACAATGGAGATGAACCCCAATATGAAAAACATACAGAAAATATTAAAAAGCAGATCATGCCCAAAGTGTGTCAGAGGGGAGTCCAAGTGACTAGGCTTTAATCATTCAAGCCAGATTTTCATGTTAATCTACTACAGTGGTCTCCCCAGTACTTTCTGTTTCATAACCAGGGTCATCTCCTCCCTCAGTTATGCTTGGAGAGAAATCACCAGAGGTTTATTCCCTGTGTAGATTCTGCAAATGTATTTTGGACTTCCACTGTCATCCAGATCTTCTGCACACAAGAATCTCACAAGTTAAGCTCTGATATTATTCCATCCTTCATATTTGAATTATAGAATTTGCAATCCTTGGATTACAGATATTGGTATGCTTGTTGCATGTGGGCTTATTTGACATCTCATTTAGCTGGCTGCTTATTTGGAAACAGGCCTTTAAGACCCCAGATGCTATTGTATCTGATATCCAGGCACCATCAAGATAGATTTTGAGGTGTTCTTTTTGATGATACATGAGACACTATTCCTCCAATAGTTCTCTTATAGAAGAAACCATGTGACTGTGTGATTAAAAAGGGACACCAGTCCATTTCAGCTCCTTAATTCCTAGAACATTTATCTTTATGAGTTCCATTTCATTTTTGACCACTCCAAAGTTTTCTAGATTTAGATATTGTACATTACACATGTTTATTATTCATGGATGTTTGCAGCCATTTCTTCTCATTTTGAGTCATGTAACATCAGCAAATAAAGGGTTCCAAAACTTTATTCATCTGCAGCCTTAAGATACATTCCATTTTGAGGAGGAAATTCAGTTGTATTGAATGATTTCCCACCTGTAGGACTCGTCAATAACAGATGTTCCGATGCTAGTTACAAAGTTTTCAGTGTATAATCCCTCAAGTGTGGACAACATTTTCTTTTTTTCTAGTCTGTCTTAGTCTAGAAGCTCCTCTGAGACCTGTCTACCATGGGTGACCATTGTGGTATTTTCAGTACTGGTGGCATAACTCCGAGCATTACAGCAACATGCAGGCTACCTGACAGATGAGCCAAGCATTGCTAAAGTGTTTAATAATGATACAATATAATTTTTAATCAAAATCTATTTGCTGTCTCCTAGGAACTCAGTATTAAGTAAAATAATTGGCACATTTTACTAAGTACTGTTCTAAAAGGGATATATGAGTTAACTTAGCTAATCCTCATAAGAAGCCTATAAAATATTAGGCCCATTATAATTCCCATAAAACAAATAATAAAATGTAAGTAGGTAAAATAAGTTTCCATTCTCACAGATGGTGGTTGTGAAATCAGAATCTGAATTGAGGCGAGTCTGGCTTGAGACTCTGTGTCCTTTCCCATAATCGCCTGGTTGCCTGTCGGGATGCAGTGCCATCCTCGCTCACACCTCGATCCTAGGACAAAGGATTTAGATCTAGAGCACAATGAAGTAACTAAGTAATATTAGAGGATCAGTAATAAAATAATAACTCTTATTATTCTGCTGTGGTTGCTAGGTACTGTTGAGTTGGCTCTGACTCACAGCGATCTTATGCAATGGAAGGAAACACGGCCTGGTCTTGGACCATCCTCCCAACCGTTGTTCTGTTTGAGCCCACTGTGTCAGTCCATCTCATTCCAGACCCTCCTCCTTCGCACCGCCGCTGCGGTTTACCAGCACAATGTCCTTCTCGCAGCACCATCCTTGGCTCGAAGGAGCCTTCTAGCGGTCCTTGTCCAGACAGCGCTGTTTGTTCTTTTGAAACACTTTGGGATCTGCGTGTTCTTTTGGAATATTGGAATGCTTCCAACATTCTTCACCGACATCATAGTTCTAATGCAGTGATTTTTTTTTGGTCTTTGTTTTTGCTTATTCAGTGAGCAACTTTCACACGCATATGAGGCAATTGAAAACACCATGGCTTGGGTCAGGGGCACCTTAGTCCTCAAAGTAACATCTTTGCTTTTCAACACACCCAACAGATGTACCCGGTGCAAGGCATCATTTGATCTCTTGACTGCCGATTCCATGAGCATTCCTGATTCCATGAGAGCTAAGCAAGACGAAATCCTTGACAACTTCAATCTCTTCTCTGTTTATCCTGGTACTTCTACTGGTCCAATTGTGAGGATTTGTGTTTTCTTTACATGAGTTGTAATCTATGCAGTATGGTATCCATATTAAAGCTTGCAGGCTTAGATCTTCATCAGCAAGTACAAGTCCGTCTCACTTTCAGCAGGCAACGTCCTGTCATCTGCATATCAGAGACTTTTACTAAGCCTTCCTTCAATCCTGATACCACATTCTTTTTCATATAACCCGGCTTCTTTGATTATTTGCTCAGCATACAGATTGGATCAGTCTGACAAGAGGATACAACCTTGATGCACACCCTTCCTGATTTTAAACCATGGGATATTCCCGGGTTCTGTTTGTACAACTGCTTTTCGTTCCAGGTCCTGTTTCTGCAAGAGGACGATGAAGTATTCTCGCATTCCCATTCTTCTCAAAACTCTCCATAGTTTGTTAGGCTCCCCACAGTCTAAGGCATTGGTATTCTCTGCTTTCAGCAAGATCCATCTGATCTCAGCAGTGATATCCCTTGTTCCACATCCTCTTCTGAATCCGGCCGGAACCTCTGACAGCTATCTGTCAATGTACTGCTGCAACTGTGCCAAATCATTATTGCTGTTCGGAGGTGCCACCAAATTGATTCTAACATACAGAGACCCAATAGGACAAAGTGGAAGCGCCTGCATAGGGTGTCCTAGCATGCAATCTCTATGGGAACCAAGTGCCAGGTCTTTCCTAACAAAGTCAATGGGTGGGTTCAAGGCCGAATACTTAATCATGGTGCCACTAGGAGGCCTTATATTTTTATCAAAGGATATCAAATACTTCCAATTTTATAAGCCTATCCTGTAATTTAGTAAGGGTATTCCATAGCTAGGAATGTTAGTGGTGCAGTGGTTGAGTGCCTGACTGCTCACCAAAATGTTTGAAACGAGACCCTACCAGCCATTCCATGGGAGAAAAAATGCTTCCCTAAATATCAGAAGCTTTGGAAATGCTGTAGAGCAGTTCTGTTCTGTCTTGAGTATCTCTGTGAGTTGAAACTCACTTGACAGCACCAGATTGGGTTTGGCTTTGGTTAGTTTCCATCTGATTCTGATTCTAGAGTGAACTGTGAGGGAGAAAAACATGGAACTTATTAGGAAGAAAGTATGCCAGTCAGAGCAGAATCACCTTCTGCTGGAAACACTTCAGAAACTTCATGGGGAAAAATAATTAATTAACTAACAAAAGAAACTTCACGAAAACCTTGGGGAGGGTAAGGTTGTAGAGCATTTCACGAAGGTAGGCCCATCCCTGAGGCCCAGGCCCAGTTGATCCAACTAGATTTGTCCTCAGTCTGGGAATTGGCTGACCGTTTGGAGTCCATTGGAGACACAGTTTCCAGAACTACAGGGAGTTAAGACAAATGGGTTTGTAAACTAGTGATAAGGACAATTTTTGGCATCTTGTGTTTGAAGCATAATGGGAGATCCAGATGGTAACATCCAACAGGTGGTTGTGTTTCTTGGGTATTGAGTTCAGGAGGGAGGGCAGGATTGAAGATACAGACATGTGAGCTGTTGATATATGGAATGGAGTTGAAGCCATGGGAGAGGGTGAGATCGCTCAGGGACAGCTACCCCATTGGTTGGCTCAAGTACTTGTATACTATAATTGGGGTGCACTGAAGATCTGGAATTTGCTGGAGTTGGAGGAGGGAGAATTAATTCAGTTCAGATGAACAAATGCTGCTGTCTTGACTGGCACGCACAGAACCCCTGACTTTGAGAGTCTCATGCTTGCAATGGAGGAGAAAGGAAGAGAAATACAAATTCAATAATTTCAGAGGTAATAAAAGTGTTCATTCAAAGGTTATTTCACTCACTGCCACCAAGTCGATGCTGACTCATGGCGACCCTGTAGGACAGGGTACTACTGCCCCTGTGGGTTTCTGAGACTAACTGTTATGGGAGTAGAAAGCTCGTCTTTGTTCTGCAAAGGTTAGACAACCAAATTTAAAACTATGTGATTACCTGGAAGCCCACACGGGAAAAGATTAGCATTGTGGCCTTGGAAACTGTGTGCAGATCACTAAGACAGGGAATTATGAAAAGCAAAGATTTAAACTATCAATTTTGCCATCTAGGTTGGAGATGTAATGAGAGATCCAGGTATTAAAGTCTGGCCTGTGTTTCCAAGTAACTGAACTCGGGAGTGAGGATAGGATTGAAGATATAGGCTCATGAGTTGCTAGAATCTAGGGTGGAGTTGAAGCCATAGGAGAGGATGGCATCACCCAGGGACAAGTGCAGAGTGAAAGTAGCTAGTCAACACAGCAATATGCCAGTATCAGAGGCATATTAAAGTAGTGGGACTGGACATTATCTTATTAATGTTTGTGTTCATGTTAGCTCTCATCCAGCCCCTGATTCTTGGTGATTGCATAAAAAATAATGTTGTCTATTCAAATGTTCCCCAAATCCACCAGTGTCAGGCACACACCATTTATCCCATCTGTATAAATGTAAATTTTAGAAACCATTGGCATTCTAAAGACTTAGGGGGTCAACGAAAGCAAAACAAACACAAAAGTCTACCCTTTACCTACAAGTTAGGACAGAAGCACTGGGAAAATATGCAAGTGTCATAGAATAACTGCTTTGATGAATCTGACATGTGGAAACCTGTGAGAGGCAGAAGTGGAAGGGACTTCCTTGTTTTTCTGGGTCTTGAAAGTTGTTCACCTTTTCTAAGGTCCAGTCTTAGCACTTTTCTATCACTCTCTATTGGTGAGAAATATTTTAGTTTTCCTTCTCTGATAGGCCCCCACCTTATATAGGTCCCAGCTTTTTTAGTTTTTTAACAAACTATATTTCTAGGGGATACAGTATATGTATACTTCATGAATGGAGAAGGTTTAAAATACTGGAAAGAAGATATATATTCTATGATGTTGAGTTAGTTTTGTGTTAATCTCCCCACACTAATGTAAAACTGTGTTAGACCGGGTTGACTAGAGAAACAAATCCAGAAACACTCATATGTGTGTATGAGAGAAGTTTATATCAAAGAGCAATTGTATATTGAGTAAAAATCCCAGCCCAGTCCAGATCAAGTTCACAAGTCCGATATTAACCCATATGTCCCATACTAGTCCATAAATTCCTCTTCAGACTCATGCAGCACATGCAGTGATGCCCAATACAGGAAGATCACAGGTCAGTAAGTGAAAAGTCTTGTGGATCCAGTGGCAGTACAATCATCTCAGCACTGGCTTGGGTCTCCATATCGCTCCTCCAGTTCTCTGATTGTGGCTCCTTAACAGGAAGGTGAAGCAGAGAGAGAGAGGCTCTCGCAGGGCTTGGCAAGTCTCTGTATGACTTGTCAACAGGAAAACCAACTCACAGAGAGAGAGGAAGTTCCCAGAATCATCATGAGAAGGCCACGCCCACAAGGAGGCATCATCAGGCTGATTGACAAGCTAGACTCCATCCCTTCACTCTTAATATCCTCAAATTGGCATAAGATTATGTAACTACCATAGCAACTCTATGTAATACACACACACACACACACACACACACACACACACACACACACACACAGGGTTACCCAACCCAGAATGTTTTTCAAAGCCAAGTATTTAATTTTTTGTTTTTTACAAAACAATCTTATCGCCTTCAAAGTACCCTCCATTACATTTAATACATTTGTCAAATCTACGATTCCATTCTTGGAAACATTTTTCAAACTCATCTGTTTGGATGACTGACAGTACCTCCCTTGTTTTTTCTTCACCTCTTCTATCTTATCAAATCGCTGTCCTTTCATGTCCCCCTTCATTCACAGAAACAAAAAGAAGTCGCACAGAGTGAGGTCAGGTGAGTAGAGTGTGTGGGACAAGGGAGGGATGCTGTTTTTTGCCTCAAACTGGCACAATGAGATGGTTACATAAGCAGGTGCATTGTGGTGGCAAAACCAGTTCCCCATCTGCCACAAACCAGGCCTTTTTTGTCACACACTGTTACTCAGTCTTTTCAGAACTTCTAAATAGAAAGCTTGATTAACAGTCTGACCTTGTGTAACAATATCCAAATGCACTACCCCCCTCACAGCAACAGAGTTTTTTCCCCATTTTTTGTGGGGGTACCCCCTCATATGTGTGTATACTTATATACACAAACATATATATGCACAAACTATATGTACTATATATACCCATCTCTTTACACTTCTAATTCTTTATTATTCAATCAGCACACACACTGTTGAGCACCAGCTATGCGTGGACAACCTATTAGGTGCTAGGACACAGTGGGGAATAGTTTAATATGATAGTTTCTGCCATTGGGAAACAGACTTTCTGTTCACAGTATTTCAGGCAATCCCTGGGGTTATGAATGTGAATGTCCAACTCATGGAAAAGTCATGCTTGGTCTTTAATATGATGCAAATTTGCTGTCACTTTGGGTGATTGAACTAACCCTTCCTCGCAACAAATTTTCCATCACAATCATCTTCATTTGCTACATGTGCAACTTGGAGATCACAGAAAAGGTGCTAAGCCGTTTGCATCAAAACCAACCAAGACTCAAACTCACTGCCCTTGAGTCCATACAGACTCATAGTGTCCTGTAGAACAGAACTGAGCTGCCCCACAGAGTATCCAAGGCTATACTCTTCACAGAAGAAGACGTCCACATCTTTCTCCTACATTTTGCACAAAAGTAAAAGTAAATAAGAACCATATGCACCTGTTCCAACTGCCCTACAAATTCTTAAAGAAGCACTCAGGAACTCATCGAGTGTATAGCTTGGGCACTGCTTGGGCACTGTACAGAAAACATTCTTCCCTAGCCTAGTTCTTTATGCGTACCTATGTGTGCCCAAGCACTCTCTCCTGCATTCTATTGCTGGAGGTCTCAAACGCCCTGGTGAAGGAGGTAGGGCAGTGATCACTATTATTTTGCACCGGGTAGCTAGGCACAGAGGTGGAATAAGTTGGGAGGATCAGTCCGGGGCACAGATCCAGATCTTTGGGTTAAATGCTGTTTCTGTTCAGGGGAATGTTTCCTTGCCCCCCGCACCCTTATCCCAGGCACCTTGCCTTTGCAATTTCCTGGTTGTCTATTTTATCTCTTCAGCTGACAGATTTGACAGATGCTTGGGGAATACTGCCTCAAGCATAACTTGCTTTTGGTCAAGTGTTAAGTCCCATAGGTGGAGAATGGACTTTGGAGGGGCCACCGTCACTCTCTGGGTCCTCTTCCCAGTCCCCTCTTTGTGTCTGGAGGGACGTATGCTTATCAGTTCTGTATGTACCAGCGAGCAGCTAGCAAAACCAAATGAGCTCAAACTGGCTGTCGTTCAGGTCAGCTAATTAAATTAGCTATTGTTGCATTACTGATAAGGACAGTTTGGAAAAGGAAAAAAGCCACACATTTCAGCAGCCAGAAGGCTGGAGCCAAGAAAATGTGTTAATGGGAACATTGAAAGGAAACCCTTCTGACTAGTGGCTATATCTAGGGGCTTCTGGTGGCTCGTTCTCCAAGCCATCTGCTCTGAGCTCAGTGCTCCCAGCCCTCTCTGGCTCTGGCCCTTGTAGGGTATGCTGCTCTCCAGCTTTCTGGTACCCAACTGCATCCGGGGAGACCCGTTCCTCCTTTTTCCACCGTAGGTCTAACACTCCTGGGAGTCTGGACAGAAATAGGACTAATTTCTGGGAAAGAATAGCTTACCATGTATTATAAAATCTAATCTTTCCATAGTATGAGAGCCAGTTGTTATGGAAAAGATCTCCAGAAAAAAACTGAAAAGGGAAAGAAGAGCTAGAGTACTTTCTATGGGATTAATGTGTATTAGAATCCAGGACACTAGCAACATCAAGAAGAGGAATAGGCATTCTAATTTTATGGGGAAACTTGCAATTCTAAGTAGAAAAATGTGATAAGTACCTACTCTATCTAAATGAGGAAGCACATTCCCTGGGCCTCAGTTCATCTTCCGCAAAAGAGAATATCAAACAGCTGTTGTCTCTTCCCAAGTCCCAGCATTCTAAGGCAAAAAAAAAAAAAAAATCTCACCAAACACACTGTTATTGAGCCAATTCTGGCTCATGGTGACTCGATAGGTGGAGTTATTAAAGTTGGTAAGCTACCTGAGAAATTTTATAGGTGAACGAGGCATGGTTACTGAAATAATTCATGTTTAAAATCTTCCAAGCCCTGAAACAGAGAAATGAAAGACCTTGCTAGTGAAGCTAATGTAAACGAAAATCGCTTTAACTGAAAAGTCAAGTTCTACTTCTGTGTTCAATTGAGCAATACCAGAGCAAGTTGAGGGCCGCAGTGTTTGGGTGTGAGATGCTAACTCCACAAATCTCAGTGCCATACATCATATGTATGTCTTGAGAAGACCTGCTTGTGCCTCCAATCCAGAATAATTCTGCCTTTTAAAAACCTCAACTTAACCAATAGCTACACTGGGAATTGGATAGAAAGAAGTCGTTTGGCCTTGGGGATGCCTCTCCCAGCATCCAGCAAAGTGAATAGAATTTTGCTTTATTGTCTTCACAATTCAAAACAATACAAAACAATTGCAGAATCTGTGAAAATGCGGGGGGGGCAGCTCTTTCATAATTGTATTACCCTAACAGAGTATATTATTTTAAACCTTACCCATTTCTGATATTTTCCCATAGATTTATAACTAAATTCTTAATTTTTAAGAGGTTTATCAATTTGAACTCACGCACAAAAGGTAGGATAACTAGTGCTGTGCCATTTTGCTAGAGGTCTCTTTCTCTTAATTCCTGTTCACAAATGTATGTATGTCAGCCTGTGTATGTATGGATGTCAGCTTTTGTATGTATGGATGTCAGCCTTTGTATGTATGGATGTCAGCCTGTGTATGTATGGATGTCAGCCTGTGTATGTATGGATGTTAGCCTGTGTATGTATGTATGTCAGCCTTTCTCTGATTAGAGATGGGGTTAGTGTCTGTGAGGTTTTCTCAGCTATTCAGAGACAAGTACACATTTGCTTTAAATGTACTGTTAACTTTTTGAAACATTTGTGTGTGTGTGTGTGTGTGTGTGTGTGTGTGTGTAAAGACTGATTTCCATTAAGGCTTATTCTATATTTCTCTCTCCCCTGCCCTTCATTGGCCCATAGTAGGGTCGGGAGGGCTTGCTCTTAATCCATTCTTTTTAGAGGAAGACAGAATAAAAAGAGTTATGTTCATGTCCTGGGTTTGCAACTTACCAGTCCTGTAATTTTGAGCAAGTTGCTTAATATTCTTTGGATCAGTTGCTTCATCTGTAAAACATGGATAATAATAACCATTTCTCAGGGCTGTTATGATGATTAAACAAGCTAATTTAGGGGAAAGTGCAATATAAATGAAACACTTTTTTCTGCACTCCTTAAAAGGAAACTATAAATAGATCATTCCACAGGACTATTCCTAGTATTTATCTTGAAGGATTTTTGCCCACATTATATGAATGAAAAAGGAACTGAGATTTGTGGTGGCCGATGAGCCATTTCTGAAATCATCTAGGTCCAGGCTGTCTCCTTTGCCTCCTATTTTCAGCTGGTTAGCTGCTCGTTGAGATCTTGCCAGAGGGTGGAGAAAAGAAATAAAAGCTGAAATTGGTCAATTTGACTCTTTGATAGCAGTCCCAATAAAAGATTTGTGGGTAGAAGATGTGAACGTTGTGGGTTAAACTGGAATTGTGCCTTCTTACCAGGAAATTGCAAGGACCTACTGATTGTTTGGATGTCTTGACGGAGATGTTACATCTCTTCTCTTTGCTGAAGAAATGTCTTCCCATACCGGAAACGTCATCTCATCCTGAATCACACCTGTCAACTTTTGAAGAGTAAGAGGACACCTGTTGGCCCGCCAGATCAGCCAGACCCCTGTGGTGAGCAGTGAGCTGGCAAATGCTGTGGCTAGATGGCTGTCGTATCAACGCAGCCCCAAAGCGATACTCACTCTTCCTTCTCTTCCCGCTCTACCAGTCCTCGTGCAATCACTTTAAAGCATTTATTATGCACCATGACATAACATAAAATTTGAGTGGATAGCAAAATATAGATGACAACTTCTCAACCCTCGATAAAATTATAATGAACGAAGAAGGCAAGAGTCGTGCATGTGGAAAAGACAACTAACGTCAGAGGAAGGAGGAAACAGTGACCACATTTAGAGCATCTCCCACATGGCAGCCTTTGTATGGGGTGCTATACATATATACTTTCATCTGCTCCTCCCCACAGCCAGCCCTGAGAGACATTTCTTCCCTTTTTTATGGAAGATAATACTGCGGGTCAGAGATGTTGAATAATTTTCCCAAGAGCACATAGCTAGAAAGATGTAGAGTCGGTTTAAGTATAGGACATCTAATTCCAAAATGTATGCTCTTTAGCAGAGCTCAGAGGCATTGTTTAGTGCAGTTGGGTCCAAATACAACTCTTTAAAATAAAGGGGACAATAACACTAATGAGGTGCACACACCTCAGAATAACCGCCCTGTTGAGACAAAAGGGCAGCATCGACACGTGGACAGAGCTCAGATGCGTTAGGTACACAGGAGGAACGGAGACAGAAAACACAGGGAGGAAGTGGGATCAGTGATGGTTTATTGTGAGGCTTGCAAACAACACGATGCACCAAATGTGTGTGAATTGTTGAAAGAAAAACCCTTGATTCGCTGCAAACCTCACCCAGTTCGCAATATAATTCTTAAAAATGCATAGCAACCAAATACATTGTTAACATTTGGCCAAGGTCTTTTATTGCTTTGGACAGATTTCTAACCAAAGAATGATTAGAGGCAAGTGGAATTGGCAGCGTTGCAGGCTCAGCTCAGCCAAAATTTTGGTGGCTAGCAAAATATAGACGACAACTTCTCAACTCTCAATAAAATTATAATAAACTAAGAAAGCAAGAGTCATGCACGTGAAAAAGACAACTAACTCCAGAGGGAGGAGGAGACAATGACCACGTGTAGAGCATCTCCCACGTGACAGCCATCGTGCGGGGCCATCGTCTGTGTGTGTCCATCTGAGCACGCTCCCTCTTACTCACCTTCTGTTGTCTTCCTCTGGAGGTGGGAGGTTTCTAGAGTCTCTGATGGCCCTCACACCCCATCACTGGGTATGAGCGTGAGAGGAGATAGCTTTCCAGGCAAGCAGATCTGGGTTGGAATTCTGGTTCCGTCCTCACACAGTCGGCTCTTGGGCAAGTCAGTTAACTATCTGTGAAATGGAGATAATCATACCTACCTCAGGGTCTTTACCCTTATTGCTTGTCCCACTTAGCCAGAGAGATCACTCTTTTACCTCCTCTCGACTTTAACTCAATTTACCTTTTTAGTGAGACCTACCTTGAACACTGTATCTAAACTTGTAAACCACTTGGTATTTCCTATCTTCCTTCTTCACTTTACTACTGCCCTTAATACGCAACACCTAACACACAATATATAGCACTCAATTATCTTATTTATTGCCTGTTTCCCACCTTTAGAGTGTAAGCTCTATGAGGGCAGAGTTTTTTGTATTCTTTTCTGATGTATCCCAAGGTTGTATAATGATTTAGGTGCTTAATAAATATTTGTTGTTTAAATAAATGGTTGTTGTGAGGATCATTTGAATAAAATGTTTTACCCAGGGCTCCACACATAATAAACATTACATACACGTTATCTGCTTATTTTCATTTCTTTGCCACACCTCAATACAGCACATATGTTTCTCTTTCATATTCAAACAACCATATTTGAGCACCACAACCCCCTGGGTTAAGACTTGGCTCAGTTGAGATTAGTTTAGAAACAAGAGGAGTCAGTAATTGTCAGAAGAGTTAGGGAGAAGATTTGAATGGAAGCCACCTTCAAATATATAAAGGTTTGTTACATGGATACAAATTCCTTATTTCTGTGGCACTAGGAATAATTTCTATAAAATCTGATGTCTATTGATGGAATAAGCTATCCCAACAGATAGGAAGCTATTTTTCCCTGCAGATCTCCTAGATGGTAGATAGCCACATCTCTTTGACCCTTGGCATCATTATTAAGAAGTGACAAGGTTGGAGTGCTTCCAGAGGATACTCTTAGAGAGCTATGGAGATGATTAATAAAACATGGTATCTCTAGGGGTAAGGTAGATGAGCATTCAATATGAGTATCAAATATTCTAAACAATCAAAGAGATCAAGGTTGGAAGATCATGAGAATGAGGACAGTCACCCGAATGGAAGCCCAAATCTGAAACCCAGTTACCAGAACCACATCGGTTTTGACACTGAAAACCCATTGGCAAAGGGAGAAGCTGGGTCATCAGGTAAAAGAATCCTTCACTATCAGAGTACATGCTAACAATTCTCCCATTTGATTCCTCAAAAGGCCCTTGGCCATTTACACAGGTAACAATGTACTGGGAGAGAAAGATTGCCCAAACATCTTATGGAGCATTAGATGCAGATCCCCAGTTTACATTGATACCTGGGGACCCAAATAGTTATGATGGTTTCGTTGGTAGAATGGGAGTCTTAAGCTTGAATCACAATGCATCCACGAGGCCCATGGAAACTCCCATTGCTATTTAATCAGTCCATGAATGAACAATTAGAATGAACATACTTGGTAGTTGGCAGAAACTGCATAGGGTTTCTTGGTCTGTGGGGTAAGAGCTAAAGAGGACAATACAATGGAATGGTCTCAAATGTCTTTTCCTACAATCCCCACTGCCCTGCCAAAATCAAAGACTGCAAACACTATTGTGTTTTAGAATGGATGGAAGAAATGAGTATGTGTCTTAAAGAATTAAAGGAAATAGGGTTGGCACTCCCTTCCATATTCCATTTACCATAATTTACCAGTTCAATCTCTTCAAAATTTCAAGGGATCTTAGCAGATGATAGTATTTAAGTTCAAACTCATAAATGCAGCTGCCGTGCCATCTGGTAGCTTTACCGTAGCAGAGTAACCACCTCAGATACAAATTAGTAGTCTTTGCCATGGCAAATATGTTCATTTCCATGCCTGATACCACAATAATTAAAGTGCTTGACTGACAACCCAAAGGTTGGTAGTTGTTCCACGGAAGAAAAGACAGGTGGTTTACTGGCACGGAAGTTAGACCCTAAGAAACTCTAGGAGCTGGGTCACTCTGTCCTGTGCCATTACTCAGAGTCAGAATGGACAACACACAAGGAGGGAAGGAAAGAACAGCATGCATTCCTATGGGGTGGACAACAAAATATGTATATATGAGGGGGTACCCAAAATAACTGGATCTTTTCCCCCAAAGCTATGTATTATTATTATTATTATTTTTACAGTACAACCTTATAACCTTCAAAATGCTCTCCATTACACTTAATATAATTGTCAAATCTGCAATTCCAGTCATGGAAATCGTTTTCAGTCTCATCTGTTTGGATGGCTGACAGCACCTCCCTCATTTTTGTCTTCACCTCTTCTACATCACCAAAATGCTGTCCTTTCATGTCCCTCTCTATTCACGGAAACAAAAATAAGTCACGCAGAGCAATGTCAGGTGAATAAGGTGGGGGGGGGGACCCGCAAGCGAGGCATGTTGGCTTTTGCCAAAACTGGCACACTGAGATGGCTGTGTAAGCAGGTACATTGTCATGGTGGGAAAAGCAGTACCCCGTGTGCCACAAATCAGGAATATCTGTCACACTCTATTAAGCAATTTTTCCAGAACTGCTAAACCACCAGTTCTTAACCTGTGGGTCACAACCCCTTTGGGGGTCAAACGGGGGTCACAGGGGTCACCCAATGTGTAACAGTAGCAAAATTACAGTTATGAAGTAGCAATGAAAATAATTTTATGGTTGGAGTGTCACCACAACATGAATTGACTCAGTGACCACAGGATGAACTTATATCTCTTTGCCATCGAGTCAATGCTGACTCATAGAGACCCCTGTGATTTTCCAAGAATGAAACTGTTTTTGAGAGTAGAAAGCCCCATCTTTCTCCTGAAGAGCTCCTGGGGGTTTCAACCGCCAACCCTGTGGGTCACAGATGAACACATAACCAGGGCTACTCATGATAAGAGTAATTCCTTCCAATTGACAAAGCTTTTCATAATCAATCAGCCAACCCCTTTGAGTAAAACAAAAATAAAGTAGTCTGAGCGAAGACTATCTAGAGACTCAGAGGCAGTGGCCAATCATTTGGCTTGATGGTCAAGAGTTTGAAAAAAGACTAAATGAAATATCAAAAACAAGGTGACCGGGTCATTTTGGGTTCCTTGTAACAAGCGACCAGTGAGCAAATTAAGCAACATGGGCAACTGATCCTAATTATAGCTGATTTCTAAGGAGGGCAACAGGACTTTCTTGCGAGGTGCTTTCAGGTGAACCCAAACCTCCAAAGTGTGGGTTTGCAGCAGAGAGTGCTCACCATGTGTAGCCCTCTGCGATTCCTTTAAGACCCCATTCCAATTTTCTCCAAGATGTCAGACTAGGCAGATACACATCCAGACCCTCTACAAGAAAGCACAGGAGAAAGGGAAAAAACTGATATGGATGAGAATCCTGGAACTCCGAGTTTCAGGGTAAAGGAAAGGAAGTGGAATGAGAACTGACCAGGGGAAGCAGGACAAAGGAGCGAGGAAGGAGACAAATGGAGCAGGTGAACTGACAGGAGGGAGAACGATAAGATTTTCTGCTCCCGTAAAGACTAACAGCCTTGGAAAGTCACAGGGGTAATTCTACTCTCTTACAGGTGACTATGGGGAGAAGAGGCTTGATGGCAGCGAATATGATCAGCTGATCATTGACAAAGGGTGGAAACACGCCAGGCGGGGAAGCAAAAACCTCCTTAACCAATGGTGTTAGCAAAACCGGATATCCATTTGTAGAAGATCTACCTCTCACACCATGTACAGCAAGGAAACTCAAGATGGATCAAAGACCTGAATAGAAAGCCTAAAATTATAAAGATGATCAATGAAAAAATAGGAGCAAACATAGTGGTCCTAATATATGGCATAAATACATCATTAAGCATAATGGAAAGTACACAAATCACAGAAAATGAGCTAGATAACAGAAATCCCCTAAAATTAGACACTTGTGTGCATCAAGAGATTTTACCAAATACGTGAAAAGAGAACCTACAGGGGAAAAAAAGCTAAGAGACTAAGTTCTAAAATTTATAGAAAACTTCAATACCTCAACCACATAAGAACAAACAATCCAATGTAAAAGTTGGCAAAGGATATGAACAGACACTTCACCGAAAAGACATTCGGGCAGTCAACAAACATATGAAGAAATGTAGAAATGTTTGTGATAGTTAGCCATTAAGGAAATGCAAATCAAATGATAATGCGATAACTTCTTGCCCCAGCATTATTAGAAAAGCTGGAAGAGAAACCATCAAACAGGACAATGAATGACGGAGGGACTGGAACTCTTGTACATTGCGGAGGAGGCTGCAAAATGGTGCCACCATTGTGGAAAGTGGTTTGGAGCTTTCTTGAAAACTTGGAAATAGAAATACCATGTGACCTGGTAACCTCTTAGCTTAGCATAAATCATAGAGACACAATAGCCAAGATGCAAATCGGCCTATGCTCATCCATGTTTATTGCAGTCCCTTTCTCAATAGCAAGAAGAACAAAAAAGATGGAAACAACCTACATGCCAATGAATAGACAAATGGATAAGAAAACTGTGGTAAACACACACACAATAAAATATAATCCAGCATTAAAAAAACACAACGAATCTGCACAACACCTCACAACATGGATGAAGCAAGAGGGCATTGTGCTGAGTGAGATAGCTCAATCACAAAAGAACGCACGTTATATGAGATTACAATTGTAAAAGTCAAGAAAACACTCCTTGAGAGTTACTAGTCACTGCCATCAAATTAACTGACTCATAGTGACCCTGTAGTACAGAGTAGAGCTGCCCTTGTAGGGTTCCAAGCCTTTAAATCATTACAGGACCCTATGGAGGAGCTGGTGGGTTTGAACTGAGAACCTCATGGTTAACAGCCCAAACTGTAAGCCACTGCAGCACCAGGGCTCCTTAACTAGAAGATAGATACATATCAACTTGGGTGAAGGAAAAGCCAGGATGTAATAAGA
This sequence comes from Echinops telfairi, assembly GCF_000313985.2. Lineage (NCBI taxonomy): Eukaryota > Metazoa > Chordata > Mammalia > Afrosoricida > Tenrecidae > Echinops > Echinops telfairi. The sequence goes on from NW_022111324.1 coordinate 3,995,517, forward strand.
AGGGAGTCAGCTTGTGAGGATTGCAATCAATGACATGAAACAAAATGCATATACTTAGTGGAGAACTGATTTTCTCTGTAAACTTTCACCTCTAATTCATAACAAAAAGATTTTTGTTTTTGTTTCTTAAATTAAAAAGACACCTTTTACAGATCCCTAGCTCAATAAATCAGAGAAGGTCAAAGAGCATTGTTACAAAATTTTCGGGGACCTTTAGTAAGTGAAATTTAAAAATGGGAAGCTATTTTTTCCCCTCAAAATACCCTCCACTAAGCAGATACATCACTGAGGCAGTGCTTCAGTCTCTCTAAGCCTTCCCTGAAGAATTGGGTGCACTTCAATTAATACCACAGTGAAACGACAATTGGAACAGCTTCTAGAGGTTCTCGACCTTCCTAATACCATGACCCTTTAGTTAATACAGTTCCTCATATAGTGGTGACCCCAACCATAACATTATTTCCATTGCTACTTCATAACTGTAATTTTGCTACTGTTATGAATCATAATGTAAATATCTGATATGCAGGATGTATTTTCATTGTTACAAATTGAACATAATTAAAGTATAGTGATTAATCACAAAAACTATATGTAATTATATATTGTGAAAGATTTATTTCTAATTATAAATAAATGAAATTTTGTCTTGTAGCATGGTGTAGCATGGGTAACAGTCTTAATACAACAACAGTAAACTACACTGCTACATTTGGGGACAGTATGCGTAAAAAGCCAATGTCAGTGCCAAGGATGAGATGGCTGCTTTCTCACCAGATCAGAAATTCCCGGGGTGGTCTTTGCAAGAGCACAATGAAGATCATCTTCCACAACAAGTCTACTTCTGTATTTAGACTTGATTACCAACAAGCTGGAAAACCCCGTTTCACAAAGATATGTTGTTAAAATGGAAGAAGATGGTGCAACACAGTCTCAGACAGAACAGGGCATGACTGCAAACACTTGATCCAGAATTTTGTAACCAGTATTGTAGAGAATTAGTTCTCGCTGCATCACTGTTCATAAGTTCAATGAACTGCTCTGGTGCTGTCTCAGGAACATCTTCAACTCTGACTGGGAATGGGCCTCTGACAAGTGCAAATGGGTGTCAGGTAGATTTGGAAAGTACGATGACATTTCACCCACAAGCATGCGCAAGTGTTCTTTCACAGAAATTATCATCGTAATCCTTTTGTCTGGCTCAATGTCATGTTCCTCAAAGAAAGCAGATAAGGTAGGCAACATGTAAATTTTATTTTCATCCAATTTTTTTTGCCAAAGCTGAAGTTTCATTGGAATGAGAGGATCTTTTCAGACTAATGGAGGCATGCTGCATTTGGTCCTTGCAGTGCTAAATTTAACTCATTCAAGATGGCAAAGGTGTGAACCAAGTCAGCTATTTTCTGCAGTTCACTTTTATTGTTGAAAAGTGCTTCGAACTTGCTTATTGATTAAAAAACATTTTTGAGTTCATCACGAAGCTCAAAAACACATTTTTAAACTTTTCCTCTTGACAACCATCTCACTTTAGTGTGAAATAGTAGAACATTATTTGGTACATCCAACTCGTTGCACAGTTGCAAAAATAGTAGATCGTTTACAGTGAGTGCCTTTACAAAATTGACAGAATTTATGACGCTTTTCATTACTTCTTGTAACTCTTGTGGCAATGTCTTCATTGCTAATACTTGCCGATGAAGCATACAGTGAGTTCCAATGACTTTTGGTGACTCATTCAGTACCAAACTTTGAAATCCAGATCGACATCCTAGCATATCTGGAGCACCATCTGTGCAAACATCACAAACCTTTCCCAAGAGATCTTAAGTTCTTTCACAAATGAATCAACTCTGTCAAATATATCACTTGCAGTAGTTATCGTTTCAAGAGGTGTGTTAGTCTGGATACATTAGAGAAACAAATTCACAGAAACTCACATGTATAAGAGAGAATTTTATAAAAAGGGTAAGTGCACATCAAGAAAACATCCCAACCCAGTGCTGCCCAAGCCCACAAGTCCAACATTGACCCATATGTCCAACACTAATCCACAAGTCCCCCTCCATCTCAGAAAACACACACAATGATGCCAACTGCAGGAGAAAAGCTGAGTAAGTAAATGTGTAAACATCTCAACGCTGGCACGGGTCTCCACACAGCTGCTCCAGCACCCAGGGCTGCATTGAGATAGGTCCTTGTGGATTCTCTTAGGGGATGTCTTGCAGGAAGTGATCCTTGCCAGCTGAAGCAGAGAACTGGCTAAGGCAGCTGCACCCTGGTCTGACAATCACAAAACAAGAGACCTGAGAACTTGAAAGGCTAGGCTCACCAAGCCATTTATCTCTCTGCCCTTCAATTAACCCCACACATGTTTATCAGCCAGGTTGGCACAATAAACTAACTATATCAAGAGGTTCGCAAAAAAGAAACTCATCTTTAAAGTCACCATCATTAATATACCTCGCATAAACCAGTAACTGTGAACAGATTGCAATGTCTGTAAATTCATCAAGCTGGATGCTAAATATTGGAAATGGAACAGATTTAATTTCCTGGATTACCTGATCAAGAATATCAGAAGACATGTCATCTATTCTTCTGCAGACAATGTCATTAGATAAGGAAATTTCACTCAATTTCGTAACAAATTTGTGTCTGATCATAACTCAAACAATGTCTTTGGCCACTGGTAATGGTAAATCCTCAGCAATGGTGTGAGGATTCGTAGCTCTGGTGATTCTGAGTGCCACCAAATATGAAACTTGAATGGCTGCTCCGTGTTGTGTGTGGTCCTTGCTTCCAGGGAGTGTCAAGTCTGGCTTTCTTGAGTCCATCATTTTTGCTTCCAAAATACTTGGTATCCTTGCTGGCAAAGCTTGGATGCTTGCTATCAAAATGGCATTTTAGTTTGTTCGGCTTCATAGATTTGGCTGATAGAACTTCACAACAAATAACACATTGCAGTTTCCCAATTCATGCTATAATTATTGAGGTAAAGCCATACTGTAAAAAATGCTCACTATATTTTCCTTTCTTAATGTTCTTCTCTCATGATCCATTGTCATGGGATGGTTTGCTAATGAAATAATATATAACATTAGCTTTAATAATACAAAAGATGATATATGGCATAGTTCAGACAATACAGTTCATTAAAGTTGCCTATGATTCACCATTCTGTGTTGTTGTTTTTATATACCTGTTACTATCACAAGGGGGCAGTTTTCACACCAACGACAGCTGAATATAAAAAGCCCGATCAGCATCCAGATTAAGTTCCCATGGTACAGATATATATCTCTATATCAGCAGTTGATGATTTTACAGAAAGTTATTTTACATTTATCCAGTATTTATAATTCATGAAGTGTCGTTTTACCTCCAATACTGCTGCTCTCAAAACAGTAGCTGCTTTTAACAGAGTAGCTGCTCTCTACACATGTGTGACTGGTCTGCATAAGTACATTATGGCACCAACCCTGTCACATGCACCTGTATTTGGATGGGGTGTATGTGATGGGGTTTGCATGAAGATGTCATCACGCCAGGTACTTATATGTGGGTGTGTCTGCATGTGGGCACACCCTCCTGGAAATGGATAAAGGAGCAGTGTCTAGGTTCCTAAGACCATCGTAAATATGTGTTTTCCAATGGTCTTAGGTGACCCCTGTGAAAGGGTTCTTTGGCCCCCAAAGGGGTCGTGACCCACAGGTTGATAACCGCTGCTCTAGAGGCTCAAATTATGTTCTTTTAAAATGTTGGGTTTGGGTCACAAAAATAAGTCTAAAGGGGCAAGAGAGGGCTGGAGCGTGAATGGGGCAAGCTTTCCCTATGAAATCCTCATTGGACAGTTCTTGATACTCTCCAAGAATGAGCAGATTCATTGTGATAATAAAAATCAAGTCCTGGGTGCAACTACCTTAGTCTTTTTATCACCAGTGCAGTTATCAACTAAAACTAGATTGTTTTTCTCCTTATAAGCCCCTCTGATTATCCAGTGTCCTTCCAAGAGTATCCTTAGGAATCACTAATGGGCCCAGAAGTTTTGGAAGCCACTCTTTGGCTTCTCCCCACCCCTTCTAGTCACCGTAATCCTAATGAGATTAAGGCCAGTGCATAACAGATAACTCATCTGCAGGCATCCAAGGTGACACAGGCTGTTGAAGAGCATTTGCTTTGACACCACTTGGGCTTGTGTGACATGGATCCCTCGTGGCAATACTTGTAACTTGTCCTAGTCTGTAGGATATACTTCCCCTCCCCCACTGAACTGAGGCTTCATGGCAAGCTTATACAGAAAAGCATTTCTAGGCCCTTCTAGGACACAGATCCCAGGGGAGGTGGTGTTTGCTGGTCCCACCCAGCCCTGGTGGCATTCAGAGAACCCTCATGGTTCCAGAGGAAGATTTCCCACTGGAAGTGCAGCCTCTCCCAGGATGCTCATTCAATAGGCTGTTCCCTTCTCTTTGTACCAGACCTGTGGGGACATGTGCCAATAGCAGGTGTCCCTACCCACAGAGAAGACCCTATTAAACCTCACTCTCTGTCTTTGGGAGCTTTCCTGTTGAGACGTGCAGGCACATTTTTTAGGGGCTCAGGGTAGGAGGTTAGGAGCGTGAGTTGGGGGAGGGGGAACACTGGTTGTGCCCTGCTCAAAGTATTTCATCTTTTTATTGTATTGTTTTATTGCTGTGCAGATGCCTCTTTGGATGCCATTTTCATCATGATGACTTACAGTAACTATCTCCGCTGTTCAAACAAAAGTGCAATAAAATGTGCGGGGTTTTGTTTGAGAGCTGCTGGTTCACATGTGCGACCAATAAAACCAGGGAAAGTGCTCCGGGTAAAGTAAGAGCTCAGGACCCTGCCACCTGCCTCCTGTAGAAGTGGCTTCAGGTTGTCCCTCAAAGAGCCGATGGGGAAACTGCTCTGAGCTGCTCAGAAACCTTCTCTAGCTCTATTGTCTGTGTCTGACCTCCGTGGCCCACTCCCTGCTCCCATCAACTCAGATCTCCAAGTCCAGGCAGCTGGCTGCCTAAGGTGTTTGGGGAAAGTGAGTGGTGAGGTTGGGAAGCATGCTTTGCTTGCCTAGAACTTCTAGAGCCCTTTGGAATGATGGCCTTCAGCTGCCCTTTGCCTCTGGAAGCGAGAAGCTTCACAACATTATCCTAACATGATCAAAATGCTGGCATTTGGAGTCAATTAGCAATGCTATCCTAACTTCTCTTGCTCCTGGTGGAGCAATAGGACCACGAACACACAAACACACACACACACACACACACACATCCTTCTTCACAAGATGGGCAGGGCTGGAGGGACGCTCTGTAAAGAGGCTATTGGGGAAAGGGCTGGGCTTGGGCCAGCCTTTCTGAGGATGCGGGCTGGAAACAGAATCACGTCCAACAGTTGGGCAAGGGCAGGTGCCACGGATGCACCTGCACTCAGCCAGATGCTCAATGCATTGAGCCTACCGTGCTTTTAAATCCTTCTTGGAGCTTCGGAAAATGTCTCCTGCCTGCGCTCTCTGCGGGGCTCATGCACCAAACCTGTAAAATGCTCTGTGTGTAAAGGAGAGCAGGCTCCTATATGTCAAGGACCATGGCTCTCTTGACAACCTGGAGGAGTGAGAGGCTCTGAGTTCAGCTTAGGGGCCGGGGTCATGGAGGAAGAACTGGAAGGATGGTGTGGGGACAGATGCACACAGCCCACAGTCTTGTCTATCTCTCAGACGCACAGACCCACAGACATACACACACAGCCACAGGCATGTTACAGCCCATACTCGTGAGCCTGTCACCGCCGCCTTCCTCCGTGTGCCCGTTCAAGCCTGGTGTCCGTGAGGGTACTGCAGTTTAAAAGAGGGGGGCAGTGTGAGAGTAGGAATTAGGGGGCCTGATACAGCAACTTTGAAGCCAGTTATAGAGTCTGGGGTACATCCTTTGTTCGTTAATTTTTCATGTCCTTATATTTTGCCTCCTGACCCAGAGCTCAGCTTCCCGAGGTTGGCAACCCGCTCTCACTGTCTCTGGGGCCCTTGCTAAGCCAAAGCAGGCCCAGAACTGCTGGCTGCTCTCATTGGTGCACAGATTAGGGCCAGGATAAGGCCATATGTGAAGGAGAGGCGAAACATTTGCCTGGGTTTATCCATAAGAGAATCTGCTCCAGGAAGCGGAGGAGGCTCTTGAAGTGTCTGAGTTCCTGGGGGGCTTTGAACAGGTCATCCCAGTGCAATCCACTGCTGAGAATCTGCTTTTCTACCCCCAGATAAGCCTGAAGACACATCTACATCTTAACAAGAATGAGGTTCTTATGTATGCACATAAATCGCCTGAGCATGTGGTTAGACTATAGCTTGTGCCTGTCTCGGGTAGAAGCGCAAATTCTCAGCAAAGGGGCTGACCTCGAATAAAGTGGTTTGAATCCCAGGCATCTTCTTACTACCATAACAGAAATACCACAAGTGGGTAACTTTAAGAACTAAAGTTTAAATCAAAATTAAACTAAATTTAAGAGAAATGTAGTTTCTCACAGTTCAGAAGGTTAGAAATTTATAACACATAACGTACTGGAGAGAGATGCTGTGTGGACCACGTTCTTTGAGACCCACCAGAAAAGTGTGCCTACACACAATATTTTCCTTAAGGAAAGCAATAAAGAACATTAGTTATAAGATTTTTGTTTCTAAACATAGAAGAAAATTAGTAAGGATGTTGCCTTTGGCCTCTCTCGTTTTAAGTTCCCCACCCCCTTTTTCCTGCTCATGTTTTATAAGCAACAAATATTCTGATATTCTAAAAATAACGAATAAAACAAGCCATTTTCTGTCCAGTCAATTCCAACTCGTGGCAACCCCGTGTGTGACAGAACAAAACTTCTTTGTTTTGGGGGAGAAAAGAGACTCCAATCTCAAATATAACTTAAGGAGAACATCTATTAAGTCTTAAACGGGACAAAGACACAGACCCAACATACGAGGGAGGGAGAACATTAGCACAAAGTCATAATGGTGTCCCAGTACTCCCAGGACCATAGTCAAATAAGGCATGGAACAAAGGAAACTGTCACAAATTCATGATTGGTGGCAGATCAATACATCACAGTTACAAGTGCGACTACAGAAGTGGGAACAGGGCCATAACAGGGATATGTACATGATATTGGATAGAAGAGTTAGCAAGATTGGTCCTGGGTCTTCTGACTAAGGCAGTCAGGGCACCACTGACTTATGACTTTGTGATAGTTAACGTTTATTGTGCCAACCTGGCCGATCCACACATGTGGGATTAATTGAAAGGCAGAGAGATAATTGGTTTGGTGAGTCTCACCTTTCTAGTTCTCGGATCTCTTGCTCTCTGATGGTCGAACCAGGGTGCAGCTGCCTTAGCTAGTTCCCTGCTTAAGCTGGTAAGGCTCACTTCCTGTGAGTCATCCCTGAGGAGAAGCTACATGCACTTCCCCTGATGCTGGAGAAGCTGGTGCTGCCAGCACTGAGATGCTTACCCGTTCACTGATTCATCTTTCCTTCTGCAGTCAGTGTTATTGCGTGTGATTGGCAAGTTTGAGGAGGACTTTGTAGATCAGTGTTGGACATATGGGCTAATGTTGGACTTATGAGCTTGGACTGGACTGAGTTGGGATGTTTTCTTAATGTACACTTACCTTTTATATAAAACTCTCTCTTATGTACATATGAGTTTCTGTGTATTTGTTTCTCTACTTTACCCAGACTAACACAGTCTATTTGACCCTTAGTATTGACCACCAAGGACACACCCAGCAAGCTCCTAAGAGACTGCCCCTCCCCAGGCTGGTTGGAGAGGGTGGAGGTAATCTGTTTCCCAATGCACTCTGCCTGAGGGGGAGATGACCTCCACCCTGCCATCGAGCGGATGCCGACTCACGTCAACCATCTAGGACAGGGAGAGCTGGCCCCACGCATTTCTGAGACTGAAACTCTACAAGAGGAAAAAGCCTCATCTTTCTCCTGACGAGCAGCTGGTGGTTTCAAACTGCTGACTGTGGTTAGCAGTCCAATCCCGACTCCACCTGGGCTCCTCCTGGGTTAACAATCAGAAGGAATTCAATGGTGGCTTAATTTCTGTGGGGACTCTGCAAATGGATTTGGGGGGTTCACGTTCACCCATAGCCTTCTGAAAATGGGGTACTCAGAATTTAAGTTTAATCCAGCATGTAATCTTTACGGAAACTGATCCTGGGCTTTTCTTCCATTGAGACTCTAGATCAGCAGTTCTCAACCTATGGGTCGCCACTCTTTTGGAGGTCAAACGACCCTTTCACAGGTGTCGCTCGATTCATAACAGTAGCAAAATGACAGTTATGAAGTAGCAACGGAAATAATTGTATGGTTGGGGGTCCCCACACCACGAGGAACTGTATGAAGGGTGGCGGCACGAGGCAGGTTGAGAACCAGTGCGCTAGGTGACTTCACAACACCAACCTGCAGCTTAGCAGCTAAGCATCCACTGCTGGCGTCATCCAGGCTCAGCGCAGACTCGTTCCTGTCTCCTTCCCGCACACATAAGGAGCCTGATAATGGGCTACGTGCTGGGCTGGTAACCACAGGGTCAGGAATTCAAAACCACCAGTGTAGCTGAGAGAGAAAGAGGAGGCTTTCTAGTCCCTTAAAGAGGTACAGTCTCAGAGAGCCTCAGGGGCAGCTCTACTACGTCTTATACTAAGTGGTTCTCAACCTTCCGAATGCCATGACCCTTTCATACAGTTCCTCCTGTATGGTGACCCCCCCAACCATAATGTTATTTTTGTTGCTACTTCATTACTGTCATTTTGCTCCTGTTATGAATTAGGCGACCCCTGTGAAAAGGTGGTTCAATCCCCAAAGGGGTCGCGACCCCCAGGTTGCGAACCGCTGTCTTCTAGGGTCACTGTGAATCAGAATTGACTCGTTGCCAGCTACTTTCCATACATAGTTCTTCTACTGTGCCTCTAGGGCAGGCCTAGGCAATGCATCAAATTGTCTTTTCTCTGATGCCCTAACGAAGCCTTTTTTATCCCATCTCTAGAGCTTCTGGGTTCTTGAGGAGACATACTCTTCGGTAATCAAATTCACAAGGAGGGACTTACAGCTTTATGAGGGAAGAAACCTGGCTGTGGCATTCAGGGACTTGAGAGGGCCCTGCTGTGGAAATGTTGCAGCCCCAGGCTCCCTGTGAGCCCTGCTCCCTCCACAAGGACTAGAGGCCAGCTCAGGTGCCAGACTTGAGGAAGCACTGCTGTCAGTGCCCATCTTCCTCCCACGGCGTGCCCTTGGTGCTCTAGCTGACCCCTGGGATGTCACGTTCTCACACAAAAGGCTCTGGGGGTCCAATGAGACCGGGGTAGGGATGAGAACTTGGCTTTCAGGGCCAGGTACATGTCAAACCACATTCCACTCATGATCAGGTGTCAAGCTTGGGCCTGAAGTGACCTGGATCAGAGTGATCTATTGAAGTCAAATGACAAGGTTTGTCTGACTGGGACTGATCTGACAGGACATGTTGCCCAAAGGTGGCAGGGCCGGGGATGGAGGTGGCAGAGACAAGGATGGGTGGGAGAAAAGAGAGGGTGGGTATCTTTCTTTGCCTAGTCGGCAAATTCATTGCTGTCTTGTGCTTGCTAACCTCTGAGCAGATGCTACTTCTAGCAATAGGCTCTTTTGCTTTCGTTTGAGTCCCTGGCCTGGACAGAGCCTGCTGTCACAAAGGGTTCTTTCCATGGCAGTGAGCAGGAGCACAGGCATGGGCTCCACAGCCAAGGAGGGGCCAGGGCTGGGATGCAGTGGGCTTAATATTGATGGGAATTCCACATGCAAGTGGATGTGGAAGCCAGTGCATGGTTTTGAAATGAGACAGAACGTTGGCCGTGATTTACTTCACGGTGATCTCACGCACCATCGGCCCTCCACCATTCCCATCCCACAGTGACCTAACTGCAGCAGATCACGCTGCACTGTTACCACAGGTGGGTTCTAATCTACTGCCACCTTAGTTTTACCATTTTATTGTGATTGTTGATGCTGGGTTGTCAATAATGTATTCCATATTTGTGAGCCTCTTTGTAAATTTTTGTAATAAAAGACAAAAAAAGCAAAGAGCACTTAGGTTGAGATCATATAATTGCCATCTTGGGTTCTATGCCATCTAATAGTTGGAAACCTGTTCTTTCAGGTCAGTCGATATTAGAGCCTCTCATCTGGATCTGGATTTCTTTTCTTCTGAGCTATGGTATCCATGGATCCTGTAGTTCCATCTTTTCTTTTTTTTTTTCTGCTTTGGCATTAAAAAAAACAGTTTTATTGGTACATGATCTAGTTCAATCATATCAAGAACAGTTGTACAATCATTAACACAATCAATTTAAAATATTTTTCTTCTTTCTTGTATGCATCATTATTAGATTCCCCTTTCCCCTCAACCTCCCAAGAAACCATTCATCCAGTTACTGTCTCCACGGATTTACCTATTGTGGGTTTCATCTACAGGAAAACATGCAAACAAACCAAAAAAATCTAACAATAGCAAAGTAAAACAGAGAAAAACCTCAATTAAAAAAAAATTGAAAATATGAAAAACTAGAGCAAATTTAAAATGGGTCAAAAGGGATATCAAATGACAACAAGTTAAATTTTAACCTAACTGCATCCTCAACAACCCACTTTCCAATGCTCTCTGCATTATAGCAAGACTATACAGTGACAGATGGTTACCTGGAGGCTTAGTCCACATGCATTTCCCCTTCATTTTCTTAAAATTGAAACAACTTTTAAATGGGTCAAAAGGGAGATCACATGATAAGATATCACATTTTAACCTAACTACATCTGTCATAATCTTTTAACAATGTTCTCTGATAGTAAGGCTATTCACATCCCTCCAATTGTGGTCAGAGGGGATTCACCTGAGGTTTAATCTATGCATGGACCTGCAAATTGGTTTGGGACTTCCACAGGCTTCTGTAAACCTGGCGTTCACAATTTAAGCTCTGATACCTTCCTTTGGATTTTATTATTTAGAATCCGTGGATCACACAAACTGGCGTGCTTCTTCCACATGGGCTTCATTGAAATCTCACTTAGATGGCTGCTTGTTTGAAAACAAGCCTTTTAGGCTTCAGGTGCTATTCTTTCTGATAGCCAGGCACCATCTAGTTTCTTCAGGCTTTGCTATAACACCCATACCTTCAGGGATGGGATCCAGCAGGGCCACGTCATAAGAAGTAATTGTTTTTAGATGAGGGCTATTACTAAGTGTGAACCCCAAATCCATCAATATATATATGGTTTACATATGTCTCTGGCTCACCTTAGAGGCATCATTGTCATTTTATGTTAGTGAGCACTGCCAATCATGGTAATTCTCCTCTTAGTGTCAGTAATTTTGCCAATGGCATAGAATTTAAAGCACAGTTGAGAAAGGAAATTATCAGATAGGTTGTCAATGAACCACAATATGTGAATTGTTGACTTGTACAGATTAAATGCTTAAGTGACTGGACACCATTTACGCAAAAAATGGGGGTTGGTTATAAGGCCACATTTTCAATAATATTGATTGACAGTGGCAGATCCATGCCCACTAGATTAATGCACATCATAATAATGTTCAGTCCTGTCCTGTCCAATAGCCATTGGCTTGCAGCACGTGGCATGCCACAGAAGTTGTCCTCGAGAGAGAAATCAGGGCAGGATTTCTGGGGATACCTAATGATCACTCTCCCCTAATGATTCTATTCCCTTCCTACCCCTTGTTAACCATCTCACTGCCATGCAGTCAATGCGGACTCAGCACAACCCTCTATGGGTTTCCTAGAGCAGAAAGCCCAGCCTTTCTCCAGAGGAGCTACTGGTGGTTTTGAATGGCCAACCAGGTAGATCGCAGCCCAACGCTTTACCACTAAACCAACAGGGCTCCATGTTTACCATCAGACCCATTGAAAAGAAACTTGATTCAAGTAAAGAAACATGTAAGAGGATTCTTTGTTCTCCAATAACTAAGGACGGCTATGACAGCTCTTGATTTAAACTCTTGCCTCCATTTTCTCCTTTCTGACTACAGGTCCTGAATCGAGCTCTTCCTCCACCCACTTGGCTTTCCACTTTTGTCTCAATTTGAGTGACCTTCACTCACTCTAAGACAGATTTGATATTTTTATGTTTCCTTTGAAGAAAGTATATTCATGTTGATTGGGTAACCTACAATATTTGCTTTATATATAAACTCTATAAATAAAAAATGAATTATAAATAAAACAGCACAAATTTTGCTGGTGGTTGATAAGCAGAATATGAAATACTTTCCAATTGGAGTAATTCATCCTTGAGAGAGTAATGTTAAATTTTGATGTATAAATTCAACTCTTTCAGACGTATTTTCTTTTGTCATATCTTCAAATATTTTTTTCTGGTCCTACTTGTTATATTCTTTAAAGCTTCTTTTTCTTCTCTCAAAACTATGAATTTCTCTACAATCACTTTCATATTAGGTTCTTCTCCATTTTATTTTGTGTGATTAACTCTGTTTTCTGTCCTGTTTTTTCCCCCATTTGTACTTTGTGTGTGCATGTTTTTTATAATTGTCATTTTCATTTATTTTGTCCTTAGCTCTTTAACTAACTCTTTAAAATGAATTTTTAACTGTGAATTGTGTGGGGAGTCTAAATTTAAAACTATCAACTCTGCATTCAACAGTTGGAATCATTAATCAACCCCACCCCACCCCACCCCCTGTTCTATCCTACCCACACCCACCCCACCCCTACCTGGGTTTCTCTTCTCCTCTTATGGACCTCCATCCCCCTTTCACCCAAGCCAATGCCTGGCAACCTCTAGCCCATTTTGCTAATTTTTCATCTTTACTCACTTTATCTTAGGTTTGCATTCTTATTTCTCTTCCGTGAGCTCATTTTAAAGTGCCAGCAATTTCTTGGACACTGGAGAACTCCTTGTTTAAACCCTTGCTCATTTATTTTATGTAATGAATGTTTTCCATCAGCTTTTAAGTTTCTTAAATTAAAAATGAAATTAAAATTTTAATTTCACTTATTTTTTTCAGACTTCATGCCCAGGTATTTTATTACTGCTTAGTAATCCTTCTTGAACAGAGCCAGCAACTAGGAAGGCCCACATTTGATCGGCATTATTGTACTTTACTCAAATCCCCACTCACCAAAGCTGTTAGTGCCTTTGTTCTGAGGGATTGTTTCCCCTTCAGTCTCAGCTTTTAAGAGATGAATGTTGCTCTCAGCAAATTCCGTTAGTTCACAGGCATTCCAGGCTACAGTCCTCTCTGTTTCACACACAGTCTGCAGGCTGACTTCCATCACCAGGAAGTTCTCAGACATCTCTAAATGATGTTCCGTGAAGCTATGTGTTATTGGGCTTCTGTATCCCCTGTCATTTTAGTCAAGACTTCACAGTATTAGATTGATGTGTTTTATAGTTGTGGTTTGGGTGTGACAAAATTTTCACACGCACACATGCACAAGTGTGCTTCAAAATGTTTATGGAAAAATGAAAGTTAAAAAGAATAGAATATAAATTATTTTCAATGGATTCGTGGATTTTAAGGGAGGAGAGTGACATGAATCTATCATACCGCCACTGTGTATAACTCTGTTTCTAAAACATCTAATGAGATTTGGTAACATTTTAACATTTATTGGGCCTCACTCACTGCCATTGGGAAGGTTCTGACTCCTAGTGACACAATAGGGCAGCATGGAACTAGCCCTGTGGGGTTCTGAGGCTGTAAAACCTCGTGAGAGTATGAAGTCTCATATTTTTCCAAAGAGCAATTGGTAGTTTTCATCATTTGATCTTGTGGTCAGCAGCCCAACCCATTATCCATTATGCCACTGCATTTACATACAGTGATTTCTCCTATAGATAGATATAAATTATACTAGATTGATATTATAATGAGAGATAACCTGAACTTTCTTCCTTTTAAAATAAAACATGGTAGCAACTTTGCAACATGGACACAATTTTTCTGGGGAGGAAAAAAGCATCGTACAGTTTGACTTTCCATTGATTCCTTAAGCAAGAGGCAGGTTGGCATGAGCAGCAATTGATATAACCTTCACCAGCAGTGTCTCTATACATAACCATTTCGTTCTTCATCTGTCTTCGTAGAGTGAAGTTTAGTAACTGACCAAGTCAAAGGATACCTTCCTTTGTTCAAAAAAAAAAAATCCTTGTACGAAAAACAAATAAGTAGGAACAGTTGTTATTGAGGGTGATGGCATCCTTGACATCCTAGATTTAGCCAAGTGTCATTAGGTTGGATTTGGATAGCTGAATATGCTGATATTTGTGCCCTTCAGCAAATTCTATATTTGATTCTCTCATCCCAGGGGCTTTTGTGAGACAGTGTTGTATCAGGAATAGAGCTGCTGTCAGCCTCATAGTCATTACGGTGCGATAACTGGCAATACATATAAAACATATACCACCCAGCAATGAAAAGGCCAGGAGGTGGGTGAAAGGATGGGGCTAGATTATTCTTTTCACAATTGATCCATTGCCTTTCTGTGTATGTGTGTGCTAAGCATTTATTAGTCATTCCTTATAAAATCTCAGCAGAGTAACCCCATTCTTAAGATATGAAGCATAGGCATAGAAATGAATCCTTTGCATTATGCAATTCTTATTTTTCTAGATGCTTAAGGCAAATAAGTAAGTACAGATAGAGGGGAAGACAATAAAATCTGACATATTAAGCAGTCTAGCAAGAGTTTTTTTTATTTTATTTTCTGGCAAACTTGGTGCATCTGCAAAATCATGCTCATTGCTCTTTGTAATGATGGGGGAAAGACTAAGACCCACGTGGAGAATGTTAAAAGCTTGTACTTTTCATTTTCAATATAAAATCTAGATTCCTCTGCATTTTCTAGGCTGGTCTTGCTTAAACTGTTAACATGTCTGGACTCATAGTCTCAATGAAGCACCTGTCACATATTTCTATGTCTGCTAAAGATCTGGTACTTTTATTCCTAATTAGCTATATAATAATGATTAATTTTCACTAACTCCCCAATAAGCCCCCAGATGCATTTCTGCTCGCCTCTGAGAGCCAATATCATGTATATTCTCTCAGAAATCATGTTTGATTCTTCCTCTCTTCAAGCAGGTGAACCTACTTCTGCCCCCAGCATAATCTACGTATACCCAACTCTCATAACATTAACTAGTTTTGATTGCGATTGTCTGTTTCTTTGCCTGGACTCTTCTTTCTAGCATATTGGGTTGGGATACCCATTGCTTATGGGGTTCAGGCAGATGATCTATGGCATATTTCAAGGGTGTGGAACCGGGGAAGTATGAATCAGATCAGTTGAAAAGATTTCTTACATCTCTTCTAATTTCAAGTGTCTGAATGTCTCTGGCCCCATAACTCCATGAGATGGTGGAATTACTACTCAATAATCAGCAAAACAACCTATTGTCACACGTTATCATCAAAACAGTTTTATTCTTTATGCCTTTAATTGACTTCACAGCAACTAGCAATGACACCAATAATGGCTTCAAATGGATTACTCAGTAATACATACTAACCATGTGACTGCCTTCACTAAGCAACTCTTTCGCCTAACAAGGACCCAGGGGAAACGTCCTCTGCCTACCTTAGTGCTATATTAGCCCCTACTTACATGCTCTCGCTTCAGGGTTTCTGTCTTCTATAGCCATAGAAGACAGTGACTAGATGAGAATAGAGGGTTTGAAGGAGGATAGCTGTAGGTTTGAATTGAATTCTGCCACTTACAATTGTTGTGCACAGCAAACATCCTTGGGTGCAAGTTTCCTCATGAGAAAAGGATTGTTGTAAGGATTAAAGAAGATAACATATAAGAAGTGATTCACCTTGAACTTGGCCCATAGAAGACATTCATTAAGTCGTTATTAGTATTATTGTTATCCCAATGGGACAAGAAAGAGGAAATTGTTTTCTGGGTTTTGGGGTCTCATGATCACACGAAGTCGGCGAGCACAATAGTTTTCAGCGATTCCCTTGACAGCAACACCCTGATTTCCGTGGTTGAACTGTATTGTAGTCTAATCTGAGTCAGATTTAATTTTTCTTTCATTGATCTTGGTGGTGTTGACGCTGTTATTACTGGAACCCATGTCTCCAAAGGGCTTACGACAGTGGACAGTTCTGGGACTTATGAGCAGCCCCTTCCTAAAGGACAATGAGTGATACAGGCAAAGAGATGGCAGAAAGGCAGGAACGGAAGTTGCTCGGCGCCCCACCCGTTAGGAGGAAACAATGTCAGGATCTCAGCCAACAGCAGTAAGGGGTAAGGCATGATGACGCACAGGCTGACAGTCTGTGACATGAAGAAAATGACCTAGTGACTGGATTTCTTCTAAAGAGGAAGAGCTTGCAACCTGACATCAGGAATGGTTTCCAATCCAGAAGCTGCTAGCATCCAACTCACAAAGGCGAATGCCCAGCGGGGAGAATTCCATCCAGAGGTCCAGAACCCTGCCTTGCAAATGAAATTGACAATGCATTAGTACACTCCCCTGGAGTCACCTACCACACCCATCCAGCCATGGAAAACTTGCCTCAATCAGAAAAACAAACAAACAAACAAATGCAATCCCTGACATTTACCAAACAGGTAAATTAAAGACTTGGAAGTTGTTACTTTGAAAGGTACCTCAACTTGATACAAGAATTTACTGGACTTTGTTTCTTCCCATTGTTGGATGCCCTCTGTTTTTTCTCGACATAATGATTTACCTGATATTGCCAAAATATAGGCCAATAACCGTTGACATGAAAGTGCACACACACGACCTCAGTAGTTCCTTTGCTGGGATTTCGATTTCAGAAATGAAAAACCGGTGTGTGTGATTCTTGCTATTCCTTGTAGAACTCTGTAGGGCTGGAAAACACTGGAAGCAAGATGAATGTCTATGAAAAGAAGTTAAATAAAGTAGACTCCTCAGGCTAGGGAACATTTGACCAGGAGTGAATTCAACTCCTGCCAACCCAGCGTAGCACTGTGTTTCCGAGTAGATGTGTCCTCTATGTAGAGGGGGTCCCTCAGTGGTACATATCATTAACCCCCCACAGTGCCGTGGGGAGAAAGCCCTGGCCATCCATTTTCCTAAGGCTACAGCCACGGCAGCCCAGTGCCAGGCTGTTTTACATGGGGCACGACATAAGTACTGAAAGAATAAGCATGATTTACATGCAGTAACCTGAAGAAGTGTCCAAATATATAAGTGCATATATGTATATATGTGTGTATATATATATTCATGATTAAAGAGTTGATTAAGGAAGCTTGCACAGCAAACCTCTGAAAGCTGGAACCTCAAGAAAGGCTGAAGTCTCTCAGAGAAGGAACATACAAGTATTTTTCACTCAAAAAGCAATAGATAAGTATTAAGATTAGACTCTTGATACAGTACGCTTGATAAAATTGATGTATGGATTGTCATAAGGGCTGTAAGAGCTCCCAATAAAATGATCTTTTAATTAAAAAAAAAAAAAAGACCGGACTCTTAAGCTCCAAAGTGGAAAACTTTCGAGACCCAGAAGAAAAAGGCAGTGCTGGCTAGTTCTGGTTCTCACAGGTCTCCCGGTATGAGGAAGATGTGTGCCAAGACATCCCCTGGCAAAAAAACCCCAGCTAACTTTAACGATTTTAGTTTGGGACTGGAACAGGTGAGAAAAATGCTCTATGATGTGACTCTGATTTGTCATAACAATTACAGATTACTGTGATAAGTTTTAAAGTCCAGATAGGATATACACAAACATTTAAATCGATGCTTTTGTGAAGTTCGGTTCTTGGGCTCTCATCCATGGGGGGACTAGCAAGCTCCAAGCCTATGTGGTTTGTTAGAGTCCCGAGAGAAGCCACACGTAGGCACACAGACACAGAGCAGCCAAGAGTTAAGTCACAAGTTTATCAACGATGAAAAGGGTCCCTCTCTGGGGTTGAGAAGGACACCTTTAGAATAGTTGAGACACCCTTTGCTCTGGGAGGGAGTGGCTCCCTCTCTTGAGTTGAGGTGAGGGGAAGGCTTCGAGTTTTTATACGGCACTTTCAAAGGGGAGGAGGCTGCCACTCTTTAGATGGTTGGGCAACTTTCTGATTAGTTCTTCAGTTGCCCTTGGGTCTCAGACATCATTTCTTTTCGTTGTATCTGAGCTGCTGCTTACGATCAGCATGTTTCAGAATTATCTTTCGACTAGACCTGTGCCAGAAGCTTACCGGGCCTGCTGTCAAGGTGAAGGTGTTTACTAAGCCAGTTCTCACTGAGCCCTTTGCTCTTCATTTGTTTCACAGGGTCCTTTGCGCATCCCCTTAGCAGACAGAGCAGAAGCCCCTCTTCTGTTCCTGTCGGTTTTGTGGTCAGGTGCCATCCAGGTGGTCCAATTCACAGCCACCCCATGTACAACCGAAGAAAACACCATCCAAGCCCATGCCAGCTTCACAGTTGCTCTGCTATTGAAACCCATTATTGCAGCCACGTTGCCAATCCATGCTAACGAGAGGGTCTTCCTCTTTCGTGCTGACCCTTTCCGTGACCAAACATGATGTTCTTTTCCAGGGACGGGTCTCTCCTGATCGTATGCTTGAAGTACATGAGACAACGTCTCGCCATCTTTGCTTCCAAGAAGCACTCTGACTGTGTTTTTTCAAAGACAGATGTTTGTCTTTTCAGCAGTCCACGGTCCTTTGCCAGCACCACAATTCAAACGCACCAATTCTTCTTGGGTCTTCTTTACTCAATGCCCAATTCCACATGCAGGTGCAGAGATTGAAAATACCACGACTTGGGTCAGGCATACTTTTCTCTTCAATGAAACGTCCTTGATTGTCAACACTTTAAAGAGATGTTGGGCAGCAGATTTACCCAATGTAATGAGTCATTTGATCTCTCGACTGCTCTTGACCGCTGCTGCCATGAGCATTAAAATGATAATAACTAAAAACTAGATAAACCCGTATTTGTGTTTAGGACTGAGGAGTAGAGGGAGGGCAGAGAACTTTGAGTGAGGTGAGCGATGTCTATGATGGTATTAAATCCTACAATTTGTTAAGACAAATATTAATGTTTCATTTTAGAGATGAGGAAACTGAAGTTCAGAGGGACTCAACGAGTTGACTGAGGACAAATGGTAAGTGGTAACGCCAGGAATTGGAGCCATGTCTGCTCAGCTTCGAAGGCCACACATTTCGACAAGCCCAGTTTTACACTCACTTATTTGTCTTTCTACAGAGCGTCTACAGGCATAACCGTATAAAGGTTATTTATTTCTTATTTGCTAAATGCCGTACACATCTGAAGAGGGAATCCACTGGAAGTGACAATTTTATGGTTAAAATATAAATTTGTTTTGTAACATAAGCCTTGTCATAAACCTTGCCTATATATCTAACAAAGGAATGATATTGACTGGACATTGTTATCACAATGGATGTAATACTTTAGAGAATAGTATCATGGTTAGAGATGTAAAGAAGACTATAAAAAGAAAACACAGAAAGATATACTTAAAAACAAGAAACCATTCTCAGGCCATGTGATAGGGTGAAGCATGTGCTTACTTGGAAAGCAAAGACCAAACCTCCATTTTCTCACACAAATGAACGATAGTAGTCCTTGAACAAACACATAATTAATTCTAGGCATTTTGAAATTATTTTGATGGGGTCTGCCACATGAAACACACTATCATACCCCTCTCTTGTCCTTTAGTGAAACCTCAGGAGATTCCATCGCGTTGTTCACTTACAGCTTTAAGCGTAGGGTTAGTATGTTCATTAATTCTACCCCTCAGGATTAAATGGTCCAATATGAAAACTTGAATTCATATATGACCCATATGTCTTGCCACTGGTTAGGTTCCTAATCGTGGCAATCTCATGGATCCCAGAGAATAACTGTGCTCTGTAAGGGTGTCAGTGTCTTATTTTCCAGAAGTAGGTTGCCAGCCCTTTCTTCTGTGGCACAGGAGACTCACACCTCCAATCTCCCCATTAGCAGCTGAATACGTTAAACATTCGGACCACTCGGGGACTTCACCTTCTTAGTATCCAGTGGGGAGGTGAGAGCTCCTTCTCTACTTCCTGCTACATCCTCAGTCTCTATCCTCATGGTCCTCAGTCGCTTCATCTGGGGTTGGGGAGAATCATTTTGGAGAGAGAAATAGAGAAGAAATATCCTGTGTGTTAGCCTAGGTTGACTGGAGAAACAGATTCATAGACACCCATTTGTATATAAGAAAGAACTTTATATAAAAGAGCAATTGAATAATGAGAAAATATCCTAGCTTAGCGCAGCTCAAGTTCTTAAGTCTGATACTAGGCCAATGTCCGATACCAAACTATAAATTCCTCTTCAGACACATACAGCACGTGCAACGATGCCACATGCAGGAAGATCACAGGCCAGTGCGTGGGAAGTCCTGTGGATCCAGTGGCAGTATAAGCATCTCAGTGCTGGCAGGGTTCTCCACGTGGCTCCTTCAAATCCAGGGCTCTAGTGTAGCCCATGTGTCTTGTCCACAGGAAGGTTAAGCAGAGAGTGAGTGATCTATTTATCCCCTTATCACCTCCAAATGAGGTAATCAAACTGCCACCTGATTGACAGACTAAACTCTTCCCTCTCACTCGTAAGTCTCAAATTGACAACAGATTATGTAACTACCACATCATGACTCACCACTCATCTGGAAATCTCTCAGAGAAATGCTTCTGCCATCCATTTGAATCTCTTAACTTGTCTTAAACTCCTTGGTGGGGATTGATGGAAACTGATGGTTCTGCTTTCTTTGACTGCATTGGGCATGTTCTTTAGTTCCTTCTCTTTAACATGAGGGGTTACTTCTTATCTATTGTTCTCAGCTTTAGGGCTTTAGACAACATTCCAGGATACTGAGAGAAGTCCTATTCAGCATCCCATCACAGTCAGAAAATGGTTTCCTTTAGCTAGGGCATTCTTCAAGAAAATAAGAGGGCAGAATTTCAAATTCTTCAAAAGAAATTATTCAAGTTAATAAAATAATAATTTTAGACCTTAGAGGGCCCTAGAAATCACTGTCCTTTCATGATCTATGAAGAAGAAAAAATTCCAGGAAGAGAAATTGATTTACTCAAGACCAGGGAATTGAGGATAGTGCTGGTTATATATAAAATTTGCAATACAAGGTAGGAAAAAGAAACACACTTTTTCTTTTACTATGATGCTTCCCTCATGTTTA
Organism: Echinops telfairi; assembly: GCF_000313985.2. Taxonomy (NCBI): domain Eukaryota; kingdom Metazoa; phylum Chordata; class Mammalia; order Afrosoricida; family Tenrecidae; genus Echinops; species Echinops telfairi. Next base: position 4,016,768 of record NW_022111324.1, read on the forward strand.
TCATTGGGGCTAAACTGTGGAAATTTTATAACTGAATAACTTTTAAGAGTTTAAAATTATACTAAAGTAGAGTCATCTGGAATACAGTTTAAAAAATGGAAACAAGAGGAATTGCGACATCATCTTTACTTTGCTTCGTTGAGGCAGAGGTGAATGACATGTAAACCAATTATTATCAGGAATTTATTTTTAAAATCATTAAGGTGTGTTATCTATTGATGAATCAGGTCAGTATAATTTCTTCTCAATTTGAAAACTGAAATGACAAACCTTTGTATTCCTATAGTGCTGTGCCACTTACAATGACCTCTCCCACATACCATCTCAAACTCCACACTGAGAAAGAACAACAATTCACTGTCATCGAGTCAGTGCTGACTCAGACTAACCCAGTAGGACAGGGTACAATTACCCCTGTGGATTTCCAAGGCTGTTCTTTAAAACATTTTCCCCCAAACCATTTTATTGGTAGCTATTACACATATCATATAATTTCATAGCTCAATTACACCAAGCAGTATTATGAAATTGCTACCACACTCCTTTTCAAAACACTCTCTTCCTTCTTCAATGCCTTGATATCAGTTTCCCTTTAACCCCTCCCACACTGTGCCCCCCAGGAACCCTTATTCTATATGTGGTCTCTGCACGTTCATCAATCCTGGGGTTTCCACATGAAAAACATGTAACCCAGATTAGAGAAGACTGTGTCCCAATGACAAAATACATTTGAGACAAACGCCAATCTGAGAACAAACAAACAAACAAACAAACAAGCAAACAGAGAATATTGAAAACCAGATCAGGCCCCGTGTGCATCAGAGGGAGGATCGCTTGCCAAGGTTCTAACCGTTGAAGTCAGGTTTATCATGTTGGCCCCTAGTCATCTCTGCAATGCACTCTGTTTGGTCACCAGTCTCTTCCCTTCCCTCTGTTACGGATCAAAAGCAATCACTGGAGGCACATTTCCTGTGTAGATCTCACAAAAGTATCTTGGATTTCCATTGTCATCCATAGCCTTCTGCAAGCCAGAATCTCACAATTTAGGCTTGTATACTGTTCCCTGATTCAGCTTCACATTATACAATTTACAAACCTTTGGTGACTCATGTTGGTGTGCTTCTGCCATGTGGACTTATTTGACCTCTCACTCAGCTATTTGTTTGGAAGCAAGCCTTTAAGACCCCAGACACTGTTCAAGTTGATAGCCTGGCACCATCTAATGTCTTCACCGCACTTTGCAATAACACCCATTTATTCTGTGTTTCTTTCATGCAGGCGAGTATCCAGCAGAGCCATGATGCAAGAACTAATTGTTCTTAAACTGGAGTTAGGATTTAGTGCAAACCCAAACCCCATTCCTGGTTCTATGGTTTATTGTTTTTTTTTTAATCTGCCTTTAGTTCCCTTTAGAAATCTCCTTATTATTTCCTCTCACCCACTTTTCTGTTGTCCATCCCCCAGGGAGGGGGTTATATGTAGATTGTTGGTTGAATGGAGACATCGGATAGTGTAAGATATGAAAAAATAATAATTTATAAATTATCAAAGTTTTGTGAGGGAGGGAGGGTAGGGAAGGGGGAAATGAGAAGCTGATACCAATGGCTCAAGAAGAAAGAAAATGTTTTGAGAATGATGATGGCAACAAATGTACAATGTGCTTGACACAATGGATGGACTGTGATAAAAGTTGTATGAGCCCCCACAAAAATGATTTGTTTTAAAAAGAAAGAAAGAAATCTCCTTGTTAATTTATGATACTCTTATTGATCATCTCCCTGGAGCATAAAAATCTTCTGTTAATATTGTCATTGATTAGCCCCTGGTACTAATTTTTTTAAATCCTGTTGAGTGAGAGACATTGGGCCAATGTAGGCTAACATCATATCTCAATACCTGAATTATTCACTTGTACAGAAAAAAATACTTTTATGGCTGGATGGTATTTATATAAACAATGTGAGTTTGTTGTCAGGGAAAATTCTCAAAAATATTCATTGAGAATGTCAGTCACAGGTTTGACAGAATAATGTATATCGTAATACAGCATATAGGGCATTGATGTAGTAAGTCAATGATTGTCTGCCTACTGACAGTTCAATACTGTTGGCATAGCTGTCTTCTGCTTCTTCAAACACCATGAAGGTTGTCTTAAGTGCTCAGGTTACAAGTGTGTTTGAAGTAGAGTCCAGTTCACCCAGTGGTGTTTTCACATCAGATCTCTCTGTTGTGGCCTTTGGAGATTGTTGTGCATCTTGAAGATCCAGGATTCAATGCCTCAGGGTTCTATGGCACTTGGTCTGGGTGCCCAGGATGTTCCCAGAAAGTCAGGCCACTGTGGCTTTTATGGTGCATATTGCTAGGGGTACCCTTGGGGTCTTTAAAGGTATTTCTATGACTGTAACTCTTTGCTAGAGTAGAAAGCTTTGTCTTTCTCCCCTGGAGGGACTAATGGTTTCAAACTGCTGACCTTTCAGTTAGCAGCCCAATGCATAACCCCTGCACCACCAGGGCTCCTCTACCTCGAGAAGTGAGGTTCTAATAATGACTCGGAAGCACTGTGGGCACCTTTTGTATTATTGTGTTGTTGTTGTTAGTTGCCATTGATTGGGCTCAGAAGCATAGCAACCCCATGCTCAACAGAAAGAAACTTGGATGGCTTGGCCCTGCAATATCTTCACAATCATTGCTATGTTTGAGCTTATTGTTGTAGCTCTTGTGTCAGTCCATCCCATTGAGGATTTTTCCTCTATTTCTATTCTCCTTTACCAAGCACTATGCCCTTCTCCAGGGACCGCTTCCTGCTGGTAACAATTCCAAAGTACATGAGATGAAGCTTTTCCATCCTCCCCTTTAAGAAGCATTCTGACTGTACTTCTTAATCATAAGACAATGGAATTCTGTTCTCTGTAACTTACTGCTAAAACTGTTTAGAAATAGTCCTTCTGCTTGTGATGCTGGTAATGGGCATCTCAGCTCACTAGAACCTTCCGATAATGGAATACTTTTTTTTTTCTGGCCATTTCAAATATTTCATCTCTACCATGAGGTACATCTCTCCTGATGGGCAGTCACTGTTGCCTAAGAAAAAGTCCCTCTGTCCTTTCCTTCACTATATATATTTTTAAAATATTTCAGAAACTTATCCTAAGAAAATAATTGGGCAAATGTGGAGAGCTGAGTTATAATGATAGGAGGTACAACATTACTTATAATTCTGAATATTAAAGAAAATCCTCAATGTCTACTGAGATAGCAATGACATGAAGTCTATACTGTCAATGAAACTGTGATGGGGAAGACACTTTCATCACATCTGAATATGTTCATGTTATTTCATCGTGTGACAGATCCAGGCTTGGGTGCAAATGATGAAAATCATAATTTTGTTTTAAAGTCAGTGTTTGAGACTTCCAGTCTCTCCATACTCTCACCAGCTTGCTGCCCCTGAAAAGTTATTTGCATGACCTGATAAGATGGATGCTAGAGGCATGCATTCTTTATTCTTTAGGTTAGAAGGAGAGAAAGGAAATGCTGGCAGATACTGAAGGAGCTAGAGGAAAGGATGAGGGCTATTTAAATGACAGGCACTGTGTTCCTCAACTCAGCCAAAGGGCCTGGGTTTGATTGTTCACTGAGAGGGCGGTGAGGGAAAGAAACCGAAGACCTGTATTGATGAATGGCTACATGCGACTTCAGGGCTTCGGGAGAAGCTCTCTCAGAAAACTGGGAGAAGGCTCACTGTTCCACCCTGTCCTCCACCTGCCATTTGACAATACTGACATTTCAGGCTAGTTTTCTCTCTCTCTCAGCAGGGGGCTGTCCTGAGGTCCCTAGTTGGGACGAACTGTTTGCACTCAACTGCTGACCTAAAGGCTGCCTCTCACCTAGTGATGCAGCAGAAGAAAGGCCTGGTGAACCGCTTTCACAAAGATGTGTGGTTAGAGCTGCCGGCCAACCAAATCCCATGGAGCAGCAGGTCTCCTCCGTCACGTATGAGGCTGCTCTCACTTGGAATCAGTTGAGGGCTACGGGTTAAGGGTCCTGTGTTCTGTAGGCCATCTACCAGCATTCCTGAACTCTATCCACTAGATGCCAGGCAGACCCACATCCTCCGTGGGGACGGCAAACAAACCAAGTCTCCAGACGTGACTGTGTGACCTCCGGAAGACACAATTGCTCCAGGCGGAGAACTTCGGATCCAGTGGAATTGCAGTCGTGTCCCGGCTTGCCGAAACTTGGTGGATCATCACGGCTAACCTGTACTGAGCATGAGGGTGTGCTCTTCTAAGCGCTTCACACTTAACTCATTTAACGCTGACAACAATTCCGTGAGGTTGTGTGCTTCTCGCCATCGTAGAGAGGAGAAGACTGAAGCATGGAGACCTCAAGTCACGCTCCCGGCTCACACAGCTGGGCTGAATAGGCGGGGTGTTGGGGTGGGGGGGTGTACTCTAGCTTCGGAGATCCTGAGCCTAAGAAACCGAGGAATACCCTAACAAGTGGGCCATTTCTAGGTGATTGCTACTATAGTATTTGCTGGGGGTGATTAAAACCTTTTCTCCAATAATAGGAATCATTTCTATACTGCTCAAACAAGTACCTAGTTTAGCAAGTGATTCAAAACACCTGAGCGCTGTAGGCTTCCTGAGACCTGAGACCTGAGTAGTGACTGTCTCCCAGGCAAGCCTTTCCAGGGGATTCCTGGTGCACAGCCCCCAAGAAAAGCCCAAGACAGCCACCTGGATTTAACCCCAGGAGCGAAAACCGAAAGGGTACAGGAGAGACTTGGCACAGCCCTCGGTCTATGTGGTTTGCTGGCTTCCGTCTTCATCCCTCTCTCTGAACCAGGCTGAGAGAATTGGCAGTCCATTTTCCAGGCCCCTAGCCCGCAGTCCCTACTTCCCCGAGAGGGAAGGACAGACTCTGGCCACGAGCAGGCGGTGGTCCCTAAGGCTGTTTCTGGGTTGTGGGGTAGTGGAGGGTGCGGTTGGATGAGCTGAGGCCCATTGGCTTGATTGGACCCTCCTGGGTCTCTGAGCACGGATTGGGGGGGGGTTGGGAGGCTGGGAAGGTGCCTGGCCGCCTGCTGTTGGGGGTGGAACTGAGAGTTTAGCAGTCGGCCTGCCAGTCACTGCTTCCGCTCAGCCCTTAATGGCTCTTCTCTTGTCATGTGTCTGGTGTCGCTTTTATCTTTAATGAATTGAACAATGGTGAAAGGTGCCAGTCTGAAGTCCCCAGAGAGCAGCTTTGCCAGAAGAGGGGTTGGAATGGAAGAAAGTTCCGCCCAGTAAAGGCCTCCGCTGCCCTGCACGCTGGAGGAAGTACCTGTAGCCCCATGGCTGTGGGGTTACGAGGGAGGCTGGGCTGAGCCAGCCCCAACCCTTCCCTGGGCTCAGCAGTTTGCAGACCTGCAAAACTGGCAACACCTCACAATAGCTTTTTCCTTAATGTTCACACCCAGGCAAGTTGCAGGAGGAATCTCATATCCATGTTTCTGGTTCATTTACACCTAACTTCACAAGATTCTTTCCAAAGAGTCATTTGGTACCCAAGAGGACTTGTGAGCTTTAAAACATATATCCATCTTTCCCCCCCCTCCTTCCTACCAGTCACTTCAAAGCAATATCTAAGCACCACATAGATAGGAGATGGTTTTAAATTTTAATTCCAGTTTTATTGAGAGTGGTTCCACGAAGCTGCCAGTCTCCCAGATCAATCCATGGCAGGCATCCATCCCCAACCCGCTGCCGTCAGTTCAATTCCATCGGTTCATGGTGACCTATGTATGTACATAGGGTGTCCAAGGCTGTAAATCTTCACCGAAGCAGGCAGAGCAGGTGGAGAGAGGTCGGGTTAGCAATGCCATCAGGGCTTCTTATGGTAGAACAAAGCAAGTCTCAGTTGAAACTCACCTGAGAGAGGCTGCGAGGCGAAGCTGGGATGTGGACAGGGTGAGGAGCAGAGAGAGGAAGGAGAGCAAAGAGAAGCCTGTAGCATAATATTTTCAATTCCCTTGTCTGACTCTTAATGTATTCTAGGAATTGTGCTGAGCATTGGGAGGATCGGTTCTTACTACAAAGGCCTGGTGATCATTCCCAGCTGTACCGCAGAAGAAAGTTCACTGTTTTCTAGGTAAATAAGCTGGAATTCAGAAGTTCAGTAATTTATCCCATTCACACAGCTAGTAACATTGGGGTCCATAACTTGAATCCAGCTCAATCTGAGTCCAAAACCATAACTTTAACCATGAGGAAGGCCGGGGACAGATAAAAGGGAACAAACAGGAGAACATTCCAGGCTCTCTATGCCCTTTGCCACTGTCAATGTAGGCTAGTGCTTGTACCATGGAAGTCCGTGGACAACACTGTGGAGTCAATTCTGACTCATCGTGACCCTCCCAGACAGAGCAGCACAATCCTGTAGAGCTTCCGAGGCTGTGATCAGAGGGAAGCAGACGGTCTCCCTCTTCTCTTGCAGAGCAGCTGATGAATTCCAACCACCAACGTTATGGCCAGTAGCCAAGTGCTTACTTGCTGTGTCACCAGGGCACCGGCATGTTAATGCCAGAGCCTCATCGTCTCAGAAAGCACTGTGGGATTGAGGACATGGGACAGGTTGAGTCCTTGCCTTCTCATTGTAAGTGAAGGTTCAAAGAAGTTAATGGTGCTCAATTGCTAATTGAAAGGTTGGCGGTCTGAAGCCAGAAGTTGCCCTGTGTCTGGCAGATTGCTTCTGTAAAGATGGCCACCCTGGAAACCTGTAAGGGCTGTTCTACGTTGCCCTATAGGGTCACTGTGAATCTAGTTTGAAGGTTATGGCTTTGGTTTGGTATTGGGTCTTAGCAAGTGCACCTGAGAGGTGGAAACTATGATTCCATTCAGTTATAAATGTAGGATACCTTTTCCTACTTGAAACCCTGGTGGTGTAGTGAGTTATGTGTTGGACTTCTAATCAGAAGGTCAACAGTTTGAATCCACCCATCTAAATGAAACTGTCTGCTCCAGTAAAGATTGTCAGCCTTAGAAACCCCAGAGTGCACTTCTACAGACCCCCCGTGAGACTGAGTCCACTACTTGGCAGCGGATTTGTCTTGGTTTAGGGTTTGTCCTACCAGCCCAGGAAACTAACGTTGTGGTAAAATGAGGAAGAAATGAGTTCTGGCTTTCTGACTTTTGGGTGAAGCCTGACTTTATTCCCAAAGAGATTTGGAGGCAAATAATTTCCTAGGCTCTGAGGTTAGTTATTTGGGAGAGGAAATCCTATGTGGGGTCATTATGAACAAGAGTCAACTCAATGGCAGTGAGTTTCATATTTTTAAGACAAAACTCTTTTCTATTGTTCTGGAGCTTGAGAAAGAAGAGCAGGTGTGTGTGTGTGTGTGTGTTGGCAGGGTATCTGGTGGATCAGAGGGCAATTTTCAGCCCGACTAGAATCATAGTTTGCTTATTGCGGTTGAATAGTAATTTGCTTTGGGCTGTACTTCCCGAGCTATTTCGCTGGTGAAGTGCTGAGGACCTCTGATGGCAGGACTGCTGTGCTGGATATTAAACAAACCACAGCGAGGAAGAAAGAGCCACGCGTTTACTGAGGCTGCTGTCTCCATCATCCCTCTCTCCTTTTGTAGAGTAGGCACGGGTGATCCTGCAGAGATAGCTTCACGGCTCAAGGGCACACTCCTATGCTCCCTAGTCTTGTTATTTTCTCATTTATTTAAATATGCATGGGCCTGCACGCATATTCAAATACAGACTTTCCATTGTTTTAGACCGTACACAAGTCCTGGGAGACGATGAAAAGTGCCAGTATGGAGGCAGCCCAGGAACAGAAAGAGCTGCTAAGGACTCTGCTCAGAGGCCCTGGCCCTCTAGAGCAGTGGCTCTCAACCTTCCTACTGCCATGACCCTTTCATACAGTTTCTCCTGTTATGGTGAGACCTCAACCATAACATTATTTTCGTTGCTACTTCATGACTGCAATTTTGCTACTGTTATGAATCCGGGGACCCTGTGAAAGGGTCGTTTGACTCCCAAAGGGATCGTGACCCACAGATTGAGAACCGCTGCTCTAGCAAAAAGCCAGGCCCGAGGAGAGAGAAGTTAGCACAATGGGAAATGGTGAAATGGAGTAGGTTCATAAATTATTTGTTGTGGCAAAGGCATAGAAATGACATATCTTCATCCTCCTCCAGCAGCTTATATCGGCAACAAATGGTACCAAGGACTAAAGGCCACTAAGTAAGGAGAAAAGCAACCCAGTTTCAAGAGGCCAAACCAGACTCACCGTCATCGAGTCGGTCCTGGCTCACCGTGGCCCTATGGGGCAGCGTCAAACGCCCCTGTGCTGTCTTCAGCGCTGTCACTCCTTTGGAGAGTGGAAATCCCTGCCTCTCTGTGGAGGAGCCGCTGTTGGTTTAAGAACCTGCTCCATGTCACCTTCTCCCCTTGCGCTGACTTCTCTCTCCTCAGGCCTGCCTTTTCAGTGTCAGGGCCTGTCATCCCCGTCCTCACAGAGCTTTCACCGGGGGGCTTTGGCTTCGGGGAGAAACAGGGGCCACTGGGGACAGTGGGGCCCCTTTAACATCGCTCTTGCTGCTCAGCTGAGAATCAAGCAGAGTGGGGCAGAGTCATAAAAATAATCATCATAACAAAGCAGAGATGTCTGTCAGGAGACTGCCGAATGAGCAGGGAGAGAGGTGGCCTTGACAAGGGTGCCAGTGATTACATCCTGGCTTTTATTTATTTATTTATTTATTATTTATTAAAAGTTCATTTTATTACGGCTCGTCACAATTCATATTTTGCGAGCATCAGGTATGTTTGTACATATGTTGCCTTCATCCTTTTCTAGGCATTTACTTTCTATTGAGCCTTTGGTATCAGCTCCTCTCCCCCCTTCATAACCCCTTGATAGATTATAAATTATTATTATTTTCATCTCTCACACTGACCGCTGTTTCCCTTCCCCCATGTTTTCCCTTGACCTCCCCCCTGGAGAGAGGTGTATGGTTATGCGTTCATAGACCCACAGGATCTTCCAACCGAGAGGGACTCCACTCAGCACTGCCTGCAGGCTGTTCGCCCAAAGAAGAGCACGGTGCTGTCCGCGGCCGGGGACACGGGACATCACACGGAATGGAGATCACACGCTCAGCCTTGCGCACGAACACGGCAGGGTGCCTGCTAGCGACACCCACGTGGGGACAGGGAACCACGCAAGCCGTGCCCTGGCTTTCTGCTGTAGGTCATCTTGGAGTTCTTTGGAGGAGGGTCCGGATTATCGGCGGCAGTAACTAACGCTTCTCCTCTGAGCCGCCCCCCATCTTCCCACCACTGCTTCACCAGAAAGAAGGGCAGGCGCACAGCCGGGTATTTTTCTGGGAGCCCCCCCCCCCTCCATGCTTAGCTCAGAGCTGAGCACACCCGATCAAAACCGGAAGCCGGGCCCCTGGGATCGGAGAGCTGCTGGGACACAAACACAGCGTCCCTTTACTCGGAGCTCCTTTCCTAAACCACCTTGGTCTTCCACGTGGAAGCTTCCTGAAAGCACCTCGCCCGTCCGGTGGTCCCACGTGACGGCTGAGTGAGGACCTCAGGACCCGCCCCCTCTCTTCCAGGGTCCCCAGAAGCAGGCGAAGAAAAGGCAGACGATGAATGGCCTTTGCCTCTGAAACAGCTGCCGCGGCTCCGGCATCTCCATGGGCAGTTGGTGCAGAGATTTGTGCAGAGAGCCCCTGAGCCCCTCTCGTCCCGCCGGCCCAATCACCGGGAGCCGCCCCCAGCGGGACTTATCGTCCCGTCCAGGTGCTGCGGGACTAACCCCGCACCGCCGCAAGGTGAACGCCATCCTGCTTTCGGCGCCAAGTCCAGCACGCTCACCAAAGTCTAATGTCCAAGGGGGAGGTTCTGTTCCTGACAGGTTCTCATAGTATTGCCCGCTCTCTTTCACCTGTACCCCTCGACGAGAGAGGCAGGGGTAGGGGCCTCACGGGAGTTGGTGTCACCCTGCCCACCTCACATGCATGGGTGAAACCGGCCAGGGAACACACTCTCCCAACGTGGTGCTAAATCAAGGGGCAGCTCCAAACCTCCCCCTCCCCCACCAAGGCCCTCCTCCAGGTTGGTCTTGCTGCCTGTGTCAATGCAGATTCATAGTGACCCCCGGTGGGTTTCTGAGACTGTACCTGTTTGCGGGAGTAGAACGCCCAGTCTTTCCCTGCGCAGCTGCTGGTGACTTCCACCTGCCCACCATGCGGACCGCCGCCCCATGCGCAACCCCTGCACCACCTGTGCTCCTTAGGTGCCGTCGAATTGGTTCCCACCCACAGCCAGCCCGTGCACAGCCGAAGGAAACACTGCCCGATCCTGCACCTCTCTCACAGGTGAGCCCCTTGATGCAGGCACTGTGTCCATTCATCTTGTGAGGCCTCTCTCTCTCTCTCTTTTTTGTTACCAAGCATGATGTCTTTCTCCAGGAACTGATCCCTCCTGGCAACATGTCCCCCATACCTCCCCCTTTTCCCATTGGCCAAGGCAAGGGTGAAGGAGGAGACGGGTGGTGACGGGTTATAGCACTAGGTCATGGGGGATAGCAATCTTAGTGAACTGGCGCACCCTCTGGGCCCCAGACCACCTTCCACCCCCACTGCTGCCATCGCCAACACCACAGACCCTGTAGTATTTTGGTGTCACAGTGTCGGGGTACGCAGTTCACACCCGCTTCTCCCTGCACACTTAGTGACACCACTGGGCAGTGGTGCACATCACAGCACAGTTGATCTAAACAATACGTAAGTCAGAAAACCTTTCCCACAGATCACAGGTGAAATTATTGTCCTTTTGTCCTCCTTAAGCCACACTCTACAGATACTCAAATCAGTTGCCATAGACCAGTTCTTTCCCTCAGAGACTCATGTTCTTAACAGATTGTTCCATTGCCAAATAAATTAGGAAACTTCGAGTTAACCAAGCTGTGTTAGACAGGGTTCTCTAGAGAAACAAAAGCAGAGCACTAATAATTTTACATATATTTATGCAGAAGATAGATATAAAACATAAGAAATAAACAGTTAATTAAATTATAAAGCAGTAAAAATGGCTTAATGCAACTCACTCACGTGAGCCAATTGTGAGACACTGGCAGTCCTTCAAGTCTTGACAGCCACCGGGTAGTCCTTTGTAGAGCAGTTCAGGCTATCCGGGCACAGGCAGCAAACATCAAGGCAGGTCACCAACAGTCAGCCAGATGACAGGGTCTGACAGTCCCCAGCTCAAGAGCTAAAAATTCCAGTGGTGTGGCAAAGCAGGTCTTGAAGGAACCTCAAATTACAGTGACATAGTTCACAGGTTAGGTATCCCACAGGTAGTGTAGCTTGTAAATTGAGGCAGAGAACAAGCTAGCAGCTACACATTGGTCTGATGATCAAATAGCAAGAGACAAGAAAGGCGAGGCTCACCGAGCCATTTATCTCTCCGCCCTTCAACTAATCCTACATGTGTTTATCAGCCAGGTTGGCACAATAAGCTAACTACCTCACAAGCTAACTAGGTTTGCTTGTGCAAGTTCTTTGTGCACGACAAAGGGCATCACAGTCTTCCAAAGGGGAGGAAGGCCAGCAGCAATATTGGAGCCTAAGTACCTGCTTTCCTGAAGCACCTATTAAAGGGGAGTGCTCCCTGAATCGCACTTTGGCCATGCTTCCTTAGGTTAATGTTAAAACTTTGGTGTGCATTCTCTGAGACCACAGGATGCTTAGGGAAAGAGAGCCCAGGGGGATACTGAGAAATTGATTGTAAAAGTGCCACAGGAGATTTAAAAAGAGGAAGAAAGGAAAGGAAAATGGAGGAAGAATTCACCAGGCTTGGGGCTGAAGGGGAAGCTGGCTTTCCCGCATTACTATTTCAGACTCAGTAACTTCTGACTGAGGCTGTCAACTTTATCTGAAGGGCTTTGCCTTCAGAAGTTGCAGATGGGACATTCGCTCTAGGACCTGGCTAGCGCCCTATAGCATGGGGCCAGGGGGAGTGGTATGGGAGCCAGAATGAAATCCAAACTTTACCTGAGGCTACTTTGAAGGATGGAGGGTCTGTGAGAAAATTAATACACGGAATGTTTCACTTAAAACAATCTTCAAGGCTGGATCTTAAAACATGCCAAGTGATAGGAGTCAGTCACAAAGAGGCAGGTATTATATATCCTACTTGTATGAAATATCTAGATTATTTTTTATTGCCTACAACTTACATTAGCCCCATAGAACAAAGTAGACCTGTCCCTGTGGGTTTCTAAGGCTGTCAATCTTTATGGAGCAGAGAGCCTCTCTTTCTCCTTCAGAGTGGCTGATAGCTTCATACCACTGACCTTGTGGTTGGAAGTCCAACATGTAATGCACTATGTCACTAGGGCTCCCTATAGCTGGACTAGTCAGTGTACAAAGGTCAAAGTTTATTAGTGGTCACTTGTGGCTGGTGGGAAAGAGGATCTCACTGTGAAGTCTGATGAAAAGTGTGGAAATGGGTCATCACAATGGTTTAGGGACAATTTTACCGGAGGCTACTTTGAAGGACAGAGGGTCTATGAGAAAATGAATATGCAAAATGTTTCACTTAAAACAATCTTCAAGGCTGGATCTTGAAGTAGGCCAAGTGATATGAGTCAGTCACAAAGAGGCAGGTATTATATATCCCACTTGTATGAAATATCCGGATTATTTTGATATCACTAAATAGTACGGGTGTAGAATGTTGAAATGACAAAGATGTGTTACATAGACTTCTACTACACTAGATGAAGCACACAATGTTGATGAGCAATGGGGAGCTATGGCTTACAGAGGACTACGTTTCTGCTCAGGTGATGAAACTGTGTGGATGGAGAAGAGTGATGAAGGTTGCACAACCTTGTGGCTGTCATCAATGGCAAACATAAGATGGTAAACATGGTCTCTTTATGTATTTGACCACAGTAAGTGGTTTAAAGGTAAATTTAGAAATCACAGCCTTCAGAAAATTGAGATCAGTTTACAAGGAAGCCCTTTGGCAAACTCTTTCAGAAAACCAGATAAGTGGAATATCAGGGATTTTAAGTTGGATGCAGAGGATTCCATTGGACCTCCTACTTTATCCATCAATCCCCACTGTGGTGATTAGCACAGTCATCTTATTGCTCCTTGAACACCCTCAGTGATGGAGGTCTCCTCACCTCAAAAGGTAGATTGTTTTATTTTCAGTCAGTCAGTTTTAATGGTCCTTTGTATTGGTTCTGCTATACACATCGGACCAGACCACAAAAGAAGAGATAAAAAAGGTGGTACCCCTCATAATAGCCAAGCACAAATTGAAATATCTAGGGATATAGCTGACTAAAAAAGAAAAAAGATTTGTATGAGGAAAACTACAGAACACTATTGCAAGAAACCAAGAGTGACCTTAACACATAGAAGACTATCCCATGCTCATGCATTGGAAGACTCAACATAGTAAAGATGTCAGTTGTGTCCAAGGCACTATATAAGTTTAATGCAATCCCGATACAATTACCCTCATCTTTCTTCCAAGAAATGGAAAAACTGATTACCAACTTCATATGGAGAGGGAAGAAGCCCAGAATTAGCAGAGAACTCCTCAAGAAGAAGGACACAGTGGGAGGGCTTGCTTTACCCGACTTTTGCCACAGTGGTCAAAAGCATATGGTATTGGTATAAATGACAGATATTCATACCAATGGAAAAGATCTGAAAACCTGGGGAAAAAATCATAAGCGTACAGACAACTGATCCTTGATAAGGGCCCCAAACATATCAAATGGGAAGCAGATGCCCTCTTCAACAAGTGGTGCTGGAAAAATGGATATCTACCTGCAGAAAATGAAGCAAGACCCTTATCTCACTCCATGCACAAGAATAAACTTAAGGTGGATCACAGACCTCGAGAAAAAAACCCTAACCTATTAGGACCATCATTGGGGGAATTGGCGCACAGAATACATAGGCTATCAGAAATAGGGAAGGACACAAATACAGATGTGTCACAAATTGACAAGTGGGATATACTGAAGATAAAGCACCTGTGTACATTGAAAGAGTTCACCAAGAGAGTAATAAGAGAGCCCGTGAACTGTGAAAACATCTTTAACAATGACACATCAGGCAAAGGCCTTATTACTAAAATCTACAATCCTCTGTTATCTTCCAACAAGAAAAAAAATAATTGTCCAATAAGGAGGTGGGCAAAGGAACAAACATTTCACAAGGGCAGAAACCCAAATGGCCAATAAACATATGAGAAAATGTTCCCAATCATTAGCCATAAGAGAAATGCAAATTAAAACAACAGTGAGATACCACCCAACAACCTCAAAGATAGCCCAATTAAAAAAATCAGAAAACAAGTGTTGGAGGGGCTGTAGTGAGATAGGAACTCTCATCCACTGCTGGTGGACCAGTAGGTATGTACAGCCACTATGGAAATCGATTTGGCGATATCTAAAACAGATGGAAATTGAGCTACCATACGTCCCAACATTCACCCTACTGGGCATATATCCAGAAGTGGCAAGAAATAAACCATGGCCAAACACCTGTGCTCCAATGTTCATTGCGGCACAGTTCACAATTGCAAGGAGCTGGAAGCAACCCAGATTTCCATCAACAGAAGAATGGATTTAAAAACTCTGGTACATACATACAATGGAGTACTACGCATCCCTATAAAGCATTGATGAACGCATGAAGGACATCGCCACATGAGAAGAACTGGAGGAAATTATCTTAAGGAAAGTAAGCCAAGCAAAACAGAATAAGTATAATGCGAGTCCACTGAGCTAAGCTTAAAAATGCAAGAGGGACATAGGGAAAAAGCTCCTGTATACTGTACAAAGATTCCTGGGGTGAGGTCCAGGTAGCATGGCAGGGGTCAGATCAAATCCAGGGATACATATGTTAGCCAACTGAAAAGGAGCCAACTAAAAAAAGAGAAGAAAAGACATAGGTAGTGGGGGAACAAGGCATTAACCCACCCAAGGGGAAAGGATTGCTTATATCTCCACAAGAAAGAGGGACCAGACTTCAACCCAGTGCTTCAAGACATGAATGCAACATATCGGCATGAAGCAGGGAACCAGTAGAGGTCAGAGGGGCCCACCCCAATCCCAACTATATGGACAGCTCCCCTCCCTACCGAAGGATTCACTGCAGAGAACAGCAATGAAGCTACAGATCCGGGAGAGGGACATGTCTGATCAGAGCACACAGGAGAAAATGACCCACCAAACCCTGAGGATGATATTCTTGCTCAGAGCAGCCAATTCCACAGAGAGAACCATAGCATCGGCCCCACTATAAGACATGAAGTCCCTCACTGACCCATAGTGCCATGGGGACAACACTGGAGACACAGTGCAGGAATTGCGCCCAATCTGACTCCCCCACACCGAGGTGAAACACTAAGGCCATGCGACAGAATGGCAAGGGGAGAAGAGCAACAAAGCCCCCAGAGAATACCAAAAATAGACTTTGGGGCCAGAGCAGGGCACCCCATCAGACCTGATTGGGAAGCACTCCTAAAGGTCAACAAACATACCTTGAACTATTTACAGGCTTTTCTCTCCTTTTTAGCCTTTTGTTGTTGTTTTGTTTTCTTTTCTTTTGCTGCTTTGTTTTGCTCTGTCTTGCTTTTTGTGCATATTATTATCTCTGCAGGTCTATCTAGATAAGATAGGCGGGATAAATAATCTGGAGGAGAAAACAACAGGACCGATGGTTCCAGGGGGACATGGAAGAGGGGCGGCTGGGGAAAGGAAGTGGGTGTTAACCCAGGGACAAGGGAACAACAGTGATCTACTACCGATGGTGAGGAGGGTGTAGGAGGCCTGGTAGGGCTTGATCCAGAGCAATGTAACCGAGAGGAATTACTGAAACCCAAATGATGGCTGAACATGATAGTGGGACAAGAGAAAAGTAAAAGGAAATAGAGGAAAGAACTAGGAGGCAAATGGCATTTATAGAGGTCTAAATACAGGCATATACATATGTAAATATATTTATATATGACGATGGGGAAACAGATCTATGTACATATATTTATAGGTTTAATATTAAGGTAGCAGATTGACATGGGCCTCTACTCAAGTCCTTCCTCAATGCATGAACATTTTGTTCTACAACCTGGCATTCCATGATGCTCACCTTCCCAACATGATTGCTAAAGACAAAGTGGATGATTAAGCAAATGTGGTGAGGAAAGTTGATGGTGCCCAGCTATGAAATGATATAGCATCTGGGGTATCAAAAGCTTGAAGATAAACAAGCAGCCATCTATCTGAGAAGCAACAAAGCCCACATGGAAGAGGCACACCAGCCTGTGTGACCATGAAGTGTCAATGGGATCAGGCATCAGGCATCAAAGACCCAGAACAATAAATGATATACTTGTGATTGAGGGGGAGTGTGGAGTGGAGACCCAAAGCCCATCTGTAGGCAATTGGACATCCTCTTACATAAGGGTCACGGGGAGGAGACAAGCTAGTCAGGGTGTAGTATAGCACCGATGAAACATACAACTTTCCTCTAATTCTTTAATGCTTCCTCCCCACCCCACTATTATGATTCCAATTCTACCTTACAAATACAGCTAGCCCAGAGGATGTATACTGGTACAGATAAGAGCTAGAAACACAGGGAATCCTGGACAGATAAACCCCTCAGAACCAGTAATGAGTGTAGCGATACCAGGAGGGTAAGAGAAAGGTGTGGGGAGCAAAGGGGAACCAATCACAATGATCTACATATAACTGCTTCCCTGGGGGATGGACAACAGAAAAGTGGGTGAAGGGAGACATGGGGCAGTGTAAGACATGAACAAATTATAATAATTTATGTTATCAAGGGTCCATGAGGGAGGGAGGATGGGGGAGGAAGGGGGGAAAAAATGAGGAGCTGATACCAAGGGCTTAAGTAGAAAAAATGTTTTGAGAGTGATAATTACAACACATGTATAAATGTGCTTAACACAATGCATGGATGTATGGATTGTGGTAAGAGTTGAATGAACCCCCAATAAAATGATTTTTAAAAAAGAACCTAAGTATGGCATACACGTAAGTCTCAGGTATTAACAGTCGGTGCTGTAACCAGAGAGTCAGAGCAGAACGGAAGAGAAGGGTCAACCCGTCAAGAGACTCTGAACAGAATTGGGCAGTGGCTGTTCAGTGGTAGAATTCTGCCTTCTCTGTAGGAGACCCAGGTTCAACTCGTGGGCAGTGCCACTCAAGAGCAGTCACCAGCTGTCTGTCAGTGAAGGCTTGAGTGTTGTTAGAAGCTGAACAGATTCCAGCAGAACTTCTAAACCAAGATGAACTAGGTAAAAGCCTGGCGACGTGCTTCTGGCAATCGGCCAGTGAAAACTGCATGAATCACAGCATTCCGATGCACAGCGATCCTGGGGGTGGCTCAGTCATGCTCTTGTGCACGGCATCTCCATGAGCCGAGAGCTGATGTGATGGCACTTAACAACACCCAACCCAGAAGTGAAGGAAGGGCAGAGGGGTGAGAGGGCAAGTGCTCTCATGAACAATACTCCTTCAGGAATCCCTCACCTTCCCCTTTGCTGCCTAACTCCCAAATGGGGCATCACCATTCATCCCTTCTTTTTTGATGCCTCATCACCTAAACCACAAGGCAAGGAGCTCGGGTAATAATTCTGCCCTCGGTTGCTAACCTAAATCCTGGCCATTCAAACCCACCCAGGGGCTCTGTGCGAGAGAGACTTGGCAATCTGCTCCTCAAAGGCTGCCGTCAGGAAGCTCTGTGAGCAGTTCTGCTCTGCATAGGGAGCCGCAATCGAAGAAATGGCACTTAACAGCAACAGTGAACACAAGATAACCCAGTGGCGTGTTGCTAAGTGCTCCAGCTACTTTAATGAAAGGAACGAGGGACCCTTTTTACCAGGCCGAGCAATGAGGGGAAGGCCTTCCCTGTGAATGTCTCCCTGTGTCACCGAGCATCACTTACCCATCAGAGGGAGGACACACTTCTCAACCAATGAGCCGTTACGACTCGGTTTCTGGATCAATGGTAGAAATGCACTAAAGGGGGAGAAGCTCCTTTTTTGAAGGACTCACTGGTGCCTGGTGTCTCAGAACAGACAGACAGCTGCCTCCCTGAAGACATGTCCTTCACTCTTTGACTTTCACTCTTGGCACCTGACCTCCCTGATGAAGCCACCAGTCAAAGATGACATCCTTGCTTCTGACTCGGCTGACAGATTTCCTAAATCTTCATTCGCACTGGGATTGCTTAAACCAGAAAGCACAACAAACTTACTGCCACCAAGTTGATTCTGACTCATAGGGTTCCTGGGGCTTTAACCCTTTACAGGAACAGACAGCCTCCTCTTTCTGCCATGGAATGGCTGGTGGGTTTGAACCCACTGATCTTGAGGTTAGCAAGCAGATGCTAACAGTGGCACCAGGGCTCCTGTAGGGTTGCTTAGGGCTCCTAGAATAAAGGATGTCCTGAAAGAAGCAGCTGAGTGATGAGAGAGGTGTGGGGTGAGGGAGGAATCCTGTGAGCGTTCATGATTACAATTTGCATGTGAGTGCAAGATCTGGTTCATGTGTGTGTGCTGGCAGAAATGGGATAACCTGGCGCTCCATACTTCCCTTAGCAACCTATACCTAGAGGCCCCTGGCTGGTGTGGATTGAATACAATCTTAGGAGCATACTCTTGCTCTGTACTGATGGGCCACAGCCTACGGTTTGCCTGAAACCACATCTCATCAAAGGCCTTTGATGACTTTGGTGGCCTTCTGTATCCAACCCTGGCCTGTGTGCCCAGGGCCCAACTCATCCACACTCAGGGCCATCTTCCTTCGGAGCAGCTCTCTCTAACTCATAACTCCAGGGGCCTTCTCTGTTCTGTCCTTTCACCTTTTGTTGACCTCTCTGGGGTTTGCTCTGTCTACCCGGTATGTACATCCCTTCTAGGGAACCTCAGCATCAAATGTCTACTTTCTTCTGTGAGCCGGTAGGTGGGACCGATTGGTAATTACCTAGTACTCATAGCAATGAGTTTGAGTTTTGATCCCACCGCATTAGCAGTTAGTATGTTTTGAAATGTGGGATGGGGGAAAGTATTGGCGGGTGAGCAACCAGCTGGTTTCTCACTAGAATCTTTCAGGAGCCTTTCATCTTCCCCCTGTTCCTGTAGACGGTGACTTTTCCCAGTCATCCCTGGTGTGAGGGCCCGTGTGGACCCACAAGACAATGGATGTTTAGAACTTCAAGTTCAGGTGCCACTTGGTCATTTTGGTCCACTAAAAGCTTCCACAGAGTTACTTACCTGGACTAAGTGTCATTCTCCTTTGCCTTAACTTAATTGGTGGGGTTACGTGATGAATGTTCACGTGGGCCGCTAGTGTATATATAATACATAGATGTCCTACTTTTGGTTGGATGGATTATAGCATTGGTAATTCACTCATTCAACAATCCTGTCACAGATGAGGTATAAAGTGGTTTGAAATAGATATAAGTTTTAGAATTAGATCCGGGTCTCAATCTGGACTCTTCCAAGTTATAGTCTAAACCTGTCAAACTGCACATATAAAGTGCATTAGTGTGGACATTTAATGAAATACTGTGTGCAAATAAAGTGCCCGTGTTGTGTATGTACTTAATAATGGCAACTGTTAATTAATTATATATGAGTACCCAAAGGCATGAGGTGCTGGGTTAGGTGTTGTGATGTCTATAAAGATTTGACTACAGAATCCAATCCCTTAATCATAGTGATGACGGTTCTCAGCTCTGGCTGAATCTCTAATCACCCAGAAACGTTTTTGCAATATTGCAGATGCCTGACACTGCTTTAAAAGGTTCTGATTTAGCAGATTTGGGGGTAGGACACAGGGGTCTGCATTTGGCAAAAGCTGCAGGGATGCTTCTATTGATTAGGCAGAGATTGGGAAGTACTGCTTATCTGACCACAGAATCAGTATTTGTTAATGATGTGATAATACCACTACCACTGATGTAATGATGGATGAGGCGGGGGAGAATAAGTATGCTGACATCCCCTTCAGCCAGTGGGCACAAGAGAATGGAGGGGGTAGGTGTCGGGCCGAACTCTTCACTTTCTTTCTTCTTTATTGTTGTAAAACTATAACAAGCCCTGGTGGTGAAATGGGTAAGCATGTGACTGCTGGCTCGCAAGGTGAGTGGTTGAAATTCAGCCAGCATACCCTGGGAAAAAGGCCTGCTGACCAGCTCCCAGCAAGATTGCAGCCCAGAAAACCCAATGGAGTAGTTCTACTCTGTCGCATAGGATTGTGATGAGTCAAAAACTGACTTGTCAGCATCTCACAACTAAAACAACGATGCATATAACACAACCTTTGCCAATTTAAGGTTTGAGCACATAAAATTTAGTGACATCAATTGGATTTGTTATTTGTGCAACCTTCGCAAATGTGTTGCCAAATTCCCATCACCCTAGACAGAAACCTGCTGCTTCCTAAGCATGACTGCACCTTTCCTCCTCCTCGCCTGCAGCAACCACTGATAAACTTTGGTCACTGTACCTTTGCCTAGTCTAGCTCTTTCATGCAAGGGAGGTCATGCAATACTTATTCTTTTGTGATTGACCAATTTCACTCAGTCTGATGCTTCTAGAGTCAAGAAAAGTGTCTTTTTAAAAAATTATTTTATCGGGGGCTCGTACAACTCTTATCACAGTCCATATATTCTTCCATTGGGTCAAGCACATTTGTACATTTTCTACGTCATCATTTTCAAAACATAGAGAAGTGTATTTCTGAAGCTTCCAGATTACCTTCCTGTACATTCCTTTCCCAGTGGAATCCTACATCAGAGATCTCTGGGAGCTCAAATCCCAGCTTCCCATCAGTAACCACAACTCTGGCACTATCCACATGCCTTACAGTTAGTCCCCAAACTTAGCTGCCTGTTCAAATCATCTGGGAAGCTTTTAAAAACATCAATACCCCATGACATTATTTAAATTGTCTGAGAGTGGGAGCCAGGTGTCAGTAATTAAAAAATAAAAAAGATTTCCAGGTGATTCCAATATGCATCAAATTTAAGAATGACTTTATTCTAACAGACAACCCTTTGAAACGGACATAACAAAACTCAAATGGCTCTGTTTCACTGATGAAGAAACTTAGCTTGCAAAAAGATGATGCATTGTCCAGGGTTATGCAGCAATCTGAGCTAATCTCAGGATTTAAATGCAGCACTGTCTGACCCAGTGGCACACTCTTTCCATCATGCCTGGCTCTCCACTTAGCACTCAGCTGCGAGCCCCTGGTTGTTCCTGAGGGCATGTAAAGCAGTGGTTCTCAACATGTGGGTCGTGACCCTGTTGGGGGTTCAAACAACCCTTTCACATGGGTCGCCAGATTCATAACAGTAGCAATTTTACAGTTATGAAGTAGCAATGGAAATAATTTTTGGTTCTGGGGGTGGGGGGGTGGGCGGTCACCACACCATGAGGAACTGTATTAAAGGGTTGCGGTACTAGGGAGGTTGAGGACCACTGATATAAAGCAGAATCATGTCCCTGAAGGGTAAATCCCAGCTTTTGTGAGACTGTCTCCAACTCTGAAGAAAAACGGGCAGACACAGAGTGAAGCTGCAGTAGAATGAATTTAGGGTTCTTTTATTTTCGATTTGTTCCCATTGAGTAGATTCCAGCTCATAGCAACCTCACGTGTCAGAGCAGAATGTCTTCTACATACGTTTTCAATGACTGTTTCCTCACAACGTACGCGAGCTTTATATTTATATATATATATATGTCGATGGATGTACTGTTGTCATTGTTGTTAGGTGCCATGGAGTCGGGGCCCCTACCCACGGGGACCTTCTATACAATAGAAGGAAACATGGCCCAGTCCTGTGCCACCCTTACGATTGCTTTTATGCTTGAGCCCAGTCTGGGAACTAAGGTGTTCATCTCCTTGAGAGCCTTCCTCTGTTTTAGCTCCCCCTCTACTTTACCAAACATGATGTGCATCTATATATACACATACATCATACATATGCATACATACCCCCCAAACTGGAATTTGTTCAAAGCTATGTATTTGTTTATTTTTTACAAAACAAACATATCACCTTCAAAGTACTCTCATTACACTTAATATATTGTCAAATCTGCGATTCCATTCTTGGAAACATTTTTCAAACGCATCTGTTTGGATAACTGATAGCACCTCCCTCGTTTTTTTTTTCTCCACCTCTTCGATGTTGTCAAATCACTGTCCTTTTATGTCCCACCTCGTTCGTGGAAACAAAAAGAGTTACATGCAGTGAGGTCAGGTGAGTCAGGTGTGTGGGGCAAGAAAGGCATGCTATTTTTTACCCCAAACTGGCACACTGAGGTGGCTGCGTGAGCAGGTGCATTATCATGGTGGCAAAACCAGTCCCCCGTCTACTACAAATCAGATCTTTTGTTGTCATACAGTGTTACACAATCTTTTCAGAACCTCTAAATAGAAAGCTTGATTCACAGTCTGCCCTGATGGAACAAACTCCAAATGCACTGCCCCCTCACATAACAAACAAATGAGCATCACTTTGGGGGCTGGGGGAGGACAGACATAGCTTCCAAGTCATCCTGGAGTGTGCAGTCGCCGTGCCCACCACACAGGGGCTTCTAGAGTTAGGTACCAGGATACATTTCCTGAGAGAATATTCAGGGATATTTTAAATAAGAAACATCTAAGAACTGCTACTTCCACTACTCTTACGGTGTGTATGTAAGGATAGGACCACATCGTTGTTGTTGTTGTTGTTGTTGTTGTTGTTGTTGTTTTATTGTGAATTGAGTACAGGTTTACAGAAGAGGTCAGTTTCCATTCAACAGTCCATACACTTTGTTCCGGTCATTGATCACAATCCCCACAGTGTCACATCACTTATCCCACTTCCTCCTGTGTCCTCTGTTTCCACATCTTCTTTCCTCACCCTTTGGAACTTTGTTCTGGAGAAAACCCTGCCTTTTAGATCTCAAATGATTGATGACTAAAGGGTGTGAGTATCTATATAGCATTGCTCTTTTTTAAAAATCACTTTATTAGGGGCTCATACAACTCTTATCACAATCCATACATACATCAATTGTGTAAAGCACATTTGTACATTCCTTGCCCTCATCATTCTCAAAACATTTGCTCTCCACTTAAGCCCCTGGCATCAGGTCCTCTTTTTTCCCCCCTCCCTCCCTGTTCCCCACTCCCTCATGAACGCTTGATAATTTATAAATTATTATTTTGTCATATCTTGTCCTGTCCAACGTCTCCCTTCATCCACTTGTCTGTTGTCCATCCCCGAGGGAGGAGGTCACATATAGATCCTTGTAATCAGTTCCCCCTTTCCAACCCACCCTCCCTCTACCCTCCCAGTATCGCCACTCACACCACTGGTCCTGTAGGGCTCATCCACCCTGGATTCCCTGTGTTTCCAGTTCCTATCTGTACCAGTGTGCACCCTCTGGTCTAGCCAGACTTGCAAGGTAGAATTGGGATCATGAGAGTGGGTGGGGAGGAAGCATTTAGGAACTAGAGGAAAGTTGTATTTCTCATTGTTCTTATAGACCTGTTTCGACCTTCCAATGTGATTTTGTGTGTGGAGAAATTGGTAGTGGTTATCTGGCACCTTCCAGTTCTTCCAGTTTTAGGGTCATGGAAGCCGATGTCTGCATGGTCCATTAACCCACTGGACTAATTGTTTCCATGCGTCTTCAATTTTCCTCATCCTTCTTCCTTCTTATGGACAAATAAAGACATCCCAGTAAGATGACGAATTAGAATGGAAGAAGCACCCTGATTCCCCTGCTGGACAGTCCAGGGCCGTCTGGAGGGTGATTTTTTTCCTACAGTGCTCAGAAAGAGCCAAATGGCTTCCCTGTTCTCCTTCCAGGTAGAAATGGGCTCTTTCCAGGGCATTCTGTATTCTCCAAAATATCACTTACACGTTACCTTACCAAAGGTGAAGGATAATTTTTACCTCTTTACTTCCATATTTTTCCTAACAGAGAATGACCATCAATTCAGAAAGGAATTACAACCCAAGTTAGTGATGGAGATGGTGGGGGGAGACCTCATCCCTTTATCAAAGTCCAGGTTCCGAGGCCCAGGTGAGAGAATTGGGTTCTCACTAGAAAGTACATTTCAGGTAGGACTATGGAGCCAAAATCTTTGAAAACTCATGGTAAATATCGGACAAAAAAGGTTCCATGTTAATCCTGATTTTAATAAGAAAAACAAAGGTTGACTGTAGAAAATTCTCACTAATTAAAAACATATGTATTGTTTAGGAAAATCATTAGATAGACAAACAAATTATGATTGTTTATTAAAACTGTGGGTTCATTATGAATAATTCATGCATCCTGAATACATTTCCTTATCTTTCTATGGTTATTAGACTGATAGATTGGGAGAATTATATATGTCTATTTCAGGAAGGCATTTGACAGTTGTTGTTTTTTAATAGTATTTTTGTGAAAAAGATATATAAATGTAGATTGGCTAACAATTCAGCGATATGAATTTGTGGAAAAAATCAAGTAGAAATATACATTCTTGACTTAATACTAAAGAGTCTCTGTGTGGCACAAACAGTTAATTAGCTCAGCTACTAATCCAAAGGTTGGCGGTTCAAACCTACCCAGAGGCACTTTGGAAGACAGACTTGCAGATCTAATTCTAAAAGATTTTAGACATTGAAAACACATTGATCACAGTGCTACTCACACATGAAGTTGTCTTGATCAGAGTCAACTCCATGACAATTGGATTATTTCTCATTTTTTACACTAATCCAAACAACAGAGGAAAGTTTCTAATAATTACGGTATCAATGATAACTAATATCTGTCTCTTTATATAGCACTTTGCATATGCTTTGGCTATTATTATATGACTACTAGGTCTTTAGTGGGACATTTATGACACAGTACTACAACCCATCCTGTTAAAAATTTTTTTTAAAGATCATTTTATTGGGGGCTCTTACAGCACTTATAATAATCCATACATCAATTGTATCAAGTATATTTGTACATATGTTGCCATAGTTATTTTATAAAAATTTACTTTCTATTTGAGCCCTTGTTATCAGTTACTCTTTTTTCCCTCTCCCCCTCCCACCCTCCTGACCTCTTGATAAATTATAAATTATTATTTTCATATATTACATCGGCTGCTGTCTCCCTTCCCCCACAATTCCTGTTGTTCGTTCCCCCCCACCCCAACAGGGGGTATGTGTCATTCATTGCAATGGCTTCTCCCTTTGTCCCCGCCTCTCCACACCTTCCCCCTACTCTCCTGGTATTGCTACTCCTATTTCTGTTCCTGAGGGGTTTATCTGGCCTGGATTCCTGTGTCATGAGCTCTCATCTGTACCAGTGCACATGCTCCGGTCTAGCCAGAACCGAAAGGGAGGACTGGGGTCATGATAGTAGGAGGTGAGGAAGCCTCAAAGAACCAGAGGAATACTGTGTGTTTCATTGGTGCTATACTGTGCCCTGGTTGACTCATCCCTTCCTTGTGACCCTTCTGTGAGAGGATGTCCCATTGTCTACAGATGGGCTTTGTTCTGCACCCCGTTTGCATGTTTGTTTGGCTCTTCTGATGTCTGTTACCTGATGTAACCACAATTTTGGGGAATACCAAGAACACATTTAAGGCTGACAACAAACTAGGAAGAACACGCTATGCTGGATTACTTAAATGAGAGATTTTGCCAACAGTTCTGAGTTAGTTAGTTTATTGTGCCAACCTGGCCAATAAACACGTGGAATTAATTGAAGGGTGGAGGGATAAATGACTCAGTGAGCCTCACCTTTCGAGTTCTCAAGCCTCTTGATTTGTGATGGTCAGACCAGGGTGCAGCTGCCTTAGCAGTGCCCTGCTTCAGCTTGCAAGGCTCACTTCCTGCAAGACATCCCCAAGGAGAAGCCACATGGTCCTACCACGATGCAGCCCTGGGTGCTGGAGCAGCCGTGTGGAGACCCCTGCCAGCACTGAGATGCTTACACATTCATTGACTTGGCTTTCCTCATGCAGTCAGCATCATTGTGTCTGCTTTGTGAGATGGAGGAGGACTTTGTGGACTGGTGTTGGACATATGGGTTAATGGGTGAATATTGGACTTGTGGGTTTGGGCAGCACTGGGTTGAGATGTTTTCTTGATGCACAGTTAACCTTTATATAAAACTCTCTTTTACATGAGTTTCTGTGGATTTCTTTCTCTAAAGTACCCAGACTAATACAAGTTCTTAAGAGGAACCCAGCTCTATCCTTTTTAGAATCAGCTGCCCTCAAGTGGTTGCATTCACAGTCATCCCAGGGTGGTCAGTGGGGGTCGGGGAGGGGGGTGGTGGTTTCCAAAACAGGTCACCAGACCTCTCTTCCCAGGTGTCTCTGCACAGAGAGCTTGAAACTACAACCCCGACATTAGTAGCTCAGTGCATGAAGCTCGAATGCCCACCGAGGACACTTCTTTGCGTCTCACTGCCACGGAGTCATGTCCCTCGGAGTGTCAGACTGTGGCTCTTTATGGGAAGAGAAAGCCCACCGGTCTTTCTTCCGGGGAGCGGCTGGTGGGTTTGAACTGCCGGCCTTGCCGATTTCCCCCCAAAGAACTGCGGAGGCCTCTGACACGGCCGGCTCCTGTCCACGCAGCACAGTTTGGGGAGGCGGGATGCCTGGGTGGTCTTGGTGCTTCGGGAGTTCACAGCGGTTCTGGCTAGAGCCTAAGTAGTCCAGTCTACAACATTTCTTGTCCGGGTCTTGAACACCTTCTCGCCCAAGGAAGGTCTGCCCTCTCCCCAGCCTGGGTTCACTTCTGCGGCTAGGAAGCAGAGGGGAGAGGAGGATTGGCAGCAGCAGGCGGGAGCCAGAGGCCCTGGCGCCTGCACCCGGCTAAGCATCTTGCCCTTGTTACTAATAATCCTCCCCAAATCACCGAATGGTTTCTGGGCATTAAAGTTATCGTTTGCCATAAACCCCCTGTCTGTTTTCTGGAGAGTTTAATATATCGCAGGAAGTTTCGCCCATAAAAGGTGATGGCTGCGCTGCCGTGAGTGAGCTGGGCGTCTGTAACTTATGACCTTCATAAATGTGAGTGGGTCTCACGAGCGAGTCCATCCGTCTTCGGAGTCATTCTGCCTCGTAGTAAAGTCTTTTCCTGTGCGCACTCCTGTCAGCGTCGGCCTCAGGGGTGTGGAGGCTCCCCACCCTTGCTGCTGCTTGCCGGCTCCTCTTGATCCAGTTTCGACTCTCGCTTCCAAGCGCTGGTTTGAGACCCGCAGTCATCTTTGCGTTGTTAGGGCCTTAGCTCAGCGCAGCCCGCGGACTCCCCGGACTTGGCAAGTGGCAGAATCAATGGAGCGTTCTTTATCACTATGGCGTCTTCGGTGCTCCCCCACCTCCCCTCCCCTCCTCCTTTCAGAACTGGAGCAGGCCTGCCAAGGAAGCCATTGCTTTCACCTGGGAGAGAGAGCCCTTTGTTATTGCATGCCACCCAGAGCTGGAAGGTGCTTCCTGAGATGTAGAGTCTTCTAACAAGCTTGAGCCTTTTTGTCACCCTGATGTCACATGCCCTAACATGCTTCATGACAGTGCCGGTGAGGGAGATTTTTATTGGACTCTGTCCAGGCATTGTAGAGCAGAAAGGAGGCTCCTGTCAACAAATGCACGGCATAGTGCAAAATCTGGAAAATTCCCAACCCCCTCTGTGCCTCAGTTTCCAAATGTGTGAGATGCCATCTCTACCTCAATGTTGATGTGGAGAGCAGGCCAAACCATCCCTCTACCATGTAAAGCAGTAATATTTGTAATGTTAAATAATGGGGGGGGGTGTAAAGTAAAGCAACAAAGCATCAGACAAAGGAAGGCCGTTGGATATGCATTGATAGACTCTGCCTTCTAGTACTGGGAACTGGGAATTGGACTCCCTAACCTTGTGGGGGTGGCTTGAGGAGGCTGAGGAGAAGGTTCCAATACTTCTTAGCCTACTGTGCCCATAAATTGACTGAGCCTGGCTTCAGGGCAATTCAATTGTTTTCAATTCAACAAATCTCGCTTGAATGCCTAGCATATGCCAGGCACACTGTAAGCACGTACCAGTTCACAAAACAATCTGATATCCCTGCCCGCAGGGAGCTTACACTCTAGTGATGGGATAAAGAGAAGGACGAGGGGTGGTGTCTGCAATCTGAACACACTAGGCAACCAGTTAGTATAACCTAGAATAGTCTTGAGTAGCAGATGGTCTACAAGCATTCGGTGGTGTATGAAAATAAGTCTATTGATCACTGAACAGCAAATTGGTCGCTCTCTGGGGTTCTACAAGGCCATGCTCCTTCCTTCCTCCCGTCCTTCCTCCTTCCTTTTCTCCAAGTTTGTGCGTCACCTTTATTAGAGTCATGCTGTGTTCTCAAACAGACCCACAGGAACCATTGTCCCACCAGGGATGGGTGTGGATACAGACTCTACCTCCAAACCTGCGGCGGAAGAAGATGCAGTGCTTCTGGCAGCATTTAAACCGAGAGTACAGAGATAGGATGAGAGAAGAACAGCAGGGCCGACAATCTGGGGAAATGGGGCCGATGCTAGTTCTCTGGGGAGAGTCCATACTGACATTTTTAAGATTCTCAGAATGGTCCTGCAGTCTCTTCATAGCTTTGTGGTTCTCCCCTTTCCTGGTTTTGAGAAGCCTGCTAGAGAAGCCCATTTTATCATTGATAACTTCACTACGAAGAACGGGTGTCTTTGAATGGTCATATTGGTGCACATATGGGATATGCCAACAGACTGTCTTGGAGGAAGCGTAGGCAGATGCTCTTCAGAAGGAAGGAGGGGGAGATTTTGCCCCGGTCCCTTCGAATGTTATCAAGAGCAACCAAAATCTGGAGGCCATCACGATGGGTAAAGCAGCTGGCCAGCAAAACAGAAGATCCTCAACCAGTTGGTCTGTCATAGCTGCGCACCAATGAGCTTGAGCATAACAATAAGTATGAAGATGGCGCAGGACCAGGTTGCTAACCCAAAGGCTGGAGATTTCCGTCCACCTAAAACCTCATTGGAAGAAAAGCCTGTGAGCTAGTCCCAAACATCAGCCCTTGGAAACCCAAGAGAGCAAGATTTCATCTGACACACATGAGGTCACCCTAAGTCAAAGATACTGAATATTTGATGGCATATTCGATGACAACTGGTTTTAATAGTACTTTGTGGTTTATAATATTCTACCATGTATAGCTCATTTAATTCTCATAACTACTTTCTGGAGATACAGAAGTGTCTCGATGTAACAGAAAATAAAAGAAGACCATTATATGTGGAGCACCAGCTCATGCCTACACAGCAAATAAGGCCCAGGTCTCCATTTCCCAGACACCAAGTGTTTCTATTGCATCAAACTTGTTGGTCAGAGGTACATAAGAATGGGCTTCTGGCACTCGTGTATGATCAAAATTTCTCTAGCTTCCTATTTGATAATAATCTATAAGTTGAAATGGAGATGTATTGGTACTTTGAACTGGACAATCAGATTATCAGAAATTCAAAGTAAGAGGGAAATATGACAGCGAGGACAATGTCATGATATTTATTGGTGCCCTGGTATAGAATCAAAAGTTACTAGATATTTTTGTAAATTTGAAAGGAAATTTGCCAGGAATGTTCAAATTCAAGAAAGTTGGCATTGCATTCATTGGCAAAAAGAATATTGCCTGAAATACATGCTGTCAGTGATAGAATAACATCCATGGACCAATAAAGACCAGTTAATACAACTAGTATTCAAATGTATGCACCAGTTACTAATTTAGGGATATTTCCTTAAAGGAACATGAGAAAATCTTTCCATTCCTTACCATGGCCTCATTTATCTATTTGTGGTATTGTGGTGACCTGCATGTTGCTATGACACTGGAAGCTTTGGCACTCGTATTTCATCCCTTATCAGGCACAGGTGGCAGTGGAACTTCCAGAGCAAGATAATCTAGGGAGAAGGACCTGGTGGTCCACTTCGAAAAACGGCTGGTCAGTGAGAAGCTATGGATAGCAGTAGACTTGTTTGATACACGGCTGGAAGATGAGCCCCTCTGCTTGGAAGACACTCAAAATACGGTTGCCGAAGAACTAAGGGGAGTCAAGCTCAATCAGCTGGATGGAGGAAAGCTCAGGACATTCAGTTACCGAGGTAGTGTGACTCCAAATTAGAACACATAGTTACAAGCATACATTAATAATTGGGACAGGAAATGCATAAAGCATAAATCAAGAAAAATAGCAAGTTGTCAACAATGAAGTAACACACCTAATGTTAAAAATATTCTAGCTGAAATGGATATGCATTGGCCACTTTGAATTGGACAGATGATCAGAAATTAAGAGTACAAGATAAATATAACAGAGAAGACAATATCATGATATATATTCGTGCCATGTTACAGAATCCAAAGACTTTTAGATATTTTTTGTAAATTTGAATGGAAATTTGCCAAGAATACCAAATTCAAGAGGGATGCCATTACATTCACCGGCAAAAAGTACATTTCATGAAATATTTTCTGTCAGGGTTAGATTAAAAAACCTAATACCAGGAGGGAAGGGGGGTGTAGAAAGGGGGAATTGATCACAGGGAGCTATATATAACCTCCTCTCTGGGGGACGGGCCGCAGAGGGGTAGGTGAAGGGAGATGCCGGGCAGTGTAATATAAGGTATAATAATAATTTATAAATTATCAAGGGTGCATGGGGGAAGGGGGAGGAGGAAGGGAGGGGGAGGGGAAAAAAGAAAATGAGCTGATTCCGGGAACCCAAGAGGAAAGCGAGTTTTGGGAATGATGAGGGCAACAAATGTATAGATGTGCTTTACACAATTGATCTATGTATTGTGATGAATTGTATGAGCCCCAATAAATTGATTAAAAAAAAAAAAAGAAATGATTTAACAACAAAAAAAGACTTGGGCAATGAGTGTACAAATGTGCTTTACACAATTGACGTGTGTATGGATTGTGATAAGAATTGTATGAGCCCCTAATAAAACAATAAAAAAAAACACCTAATATTTAAATGTATGCACCAATAACTAACGCTAAAGATGAAGACACTGGAGAATTCTACCAAAGTCGACAATCTGAAAGTGAAAAAATGTGCAATCAGATGCACCAGTGATTGGAAGATGCAAGTTGGAAATCAAGAAGAAGGATCAGTGATTGGAAAATATGGCCTTGGTAATAGAAATGAAGCTGGATGATAGAGTTTTGCAAGAGCCGTGATTAATTGGGTGTCAGAGCCGGGGTGGTGTGGACGAGAGCCCAGGCATGGAGCGAGCAGGCAGAAGGAGTTCTTTCGTGCGGCTGAAGATAACAGTATGACGGGCGGAGGGGTAAGATAAACCAGGAAATGAAGAGTAAGAGGGAAACATGACAGGACAATGTCATGGCGTTTCTTGGTGGAGGAAGTATATGTTTATCAAATATTTTTATATTTGATCAAATATACTTATCACAGATATTTTTTATCAAAGTTCAAGGGAAATTTCAGAGTGTCCCCGATTAATGTTTTAAAGCTATCAGGCTTATTTTTATTTAAAATATTTGAAGAGAAAAAATATTTTTAAACACCCTTGGGAGTCACTTGGCTCATGGGAAAAAAACAAAAATCATGTGCACTTTCTACCTTTATGTGTAGGGCAAGTAACTCTCTCCTTTCTCCTTTCCTGCCGAGACCTCCAAACCCCCACCTTCCAGGACTTCCTGATAATTTAAAGACACCTGAGGTGCTGTAGGAGAAAAATACGACCCCGACTGCTAGGGTGATCTATAGGGAGCCCTGGCTGCACACCTTAATTATTGCTAACAAAGTAACATTTTAATAGCTTTCGGTAGAAATTGATGAGGCCTCCTGTTCCCTGGAAGCCTTGAAAAGACACGGCATGACATCTTGTAGATAAAGGAAAAAAAGGTAGGAGCCAGTGGTGTTAAAGTATCTGGCTCAACGGTGCAGTGGTCAGTTTTTGTTTTTTTTTTCAAGTGCATTGTCCTTGTTCAGCAGCTTTTTCGAAGGAGCATAAAACCCATTAAAGTCCATATGTTCCTCTAATGCATTTCCAACCTTTCTATAAATAGGATGCAAGTATGTCTCTCTACTCTTAAAGAGAAAGACACTGAAGAAAGGCGCATCACGTAGTCCTTGCAATGGAAAGCGGAGATGCTCAACAGAAGACTCTTGATGCTTTCAGGCCGCTGACTTCAATGATTAGAGTTGGAATCAAGGAGTCTCTGTTGGATGGTGGGAGGGATACTGAGGAAATAAAAAGAAAGGGACGTAGCCTCCAAATTTTAAGGTAAGTCTACTGAAGTCTTAGCATCCAGGTAGAGTGGCGTTCTAAATGCTGAGAAAGACTGGCCACACAGTCAGCTAAGCATGGGCCTTTGGAAAGCCCTCCTCTATGATAGACCGGACATCTAATGGCTGTGCTTTTGTGGTCCGCATCCCCACTCTGCACGGTCCATCAGCTTCCCTGGCTTTCATGGTGACGTTTGACCTTGCACTTACATCCATGGAAGTGCAGAGTCCCCTCACCCCAACCAGGAGTCCTCTTCAGATCTGCCGAGCCTCTCTCAGCCTCTCCAAAGTCCTCTCAAGAGGCACCCAAAGTAGAATCACACGTTCCCCAGCACCGTTGTGGGGTGACAAGAGAATGGATATGGCGACAACAGGTGCTCTCTGCTTGTTGCTTGTAGGAAATGTGCCACCATTTCTACTCTAAGATACAGCACATGAAGGTGTTAGGGACACAGCTCCTGGTGTGTGACTTTAAGTCCTGGGGAGTGGAGAGGCGTGGGACAGCAATGAGAGACCCTCCAGACAGACCCACAATAATTCTAATTCTGCCATCGCCTCTTCCTTCCAGGGAAGTTAGTTCTCTCATATGGACAGAAATGGACTCCGCATGCTTTCTTCCAAATCAGCTTTTATGATATAATTTTTCTTCCCAAACCCACATGTCTGAGCTTTAAAACACCCAATCGTCTCCTCTTCTGAGTTGCACAGTGTTGAGTCTTAAAGATTTACTGAAAAACACAAAAGCCAAACATTGGATCCTGCGCCTCCCTTTCTCCTTGCATCTCTGGGTCTGGACAGTGAGTCAAATGACCTGCCTGCTTCTCCCGCCAGGGAAGGAGGAAGTGACAGCCGAGTTCACCACGGAAAGGGCTTCTGTTAATATTGCAAACTCTCCTCCCACATTATAATTTTGTTCCATCGTTCAGGTCGAGCCAAGGCAACTACAGAGAGGGCAGACGAGTGGAACTTTCTTTCCCAAGAAGTAACCACGCGGTCAGAGGGAAAAGGGGGAAAGGCTTACGTCAGCAGGGGAGAAAGAGGGGAAAGGAAAGCGATATTAAAACGCACTGGCTCTCTTCATGGGTGTTTGTCTGCCATCTAGCCATACTGTCATAAACATAATCCTATAATCAATAGCTTCCTGGTGCATAATACTGAGCTAAGGTTTATTTAGGGAGTCCCAATACTCTTGAGTCAAATCTGTATTCCCTCACATTACATGTCACAGCTTGTCTACATAAATAACGGTGTGTGAATACGGAAGACATGATGTGGCAGTTGGAGGAGGAGGGCCTGGGATTCTGTAGTTGGAAAGGGAACAGAAGAATCCCATTGTAAAGAGACTCAAGGAGAGTAGAGGTCTCCCTACTGGGGAGTAAAGAAGGAATGAATACCTAATATCCTTTGCAGAGATGGATGGCAGAGCAGCCGGGGTCTCAGGACCCATAACTGGAAGGTGCATCAGACATGCTAGGTAGAGTTAGGGCTCGTGGTCGGCACTACACGTGGCCATGCGCAGATCCCCAGTCTGTGTGGATAACTCCCTATCTAACCAAGATTTAGCCAGGTTTTTCCGAGGGGAGAAAATAGGACTGAAGAGAATTTCTGAATTGTGAAATAAAAAGCTCACTGTACAAAATCTGCTGATTCAAGCCCCTCCCAAGAATTCATGAAGCAAATGAGCTGGAAGCTTCTAATCTATGCAAATGAAAACTAAATGGGCAAAGGTTTTTAAAAGAAGTCAATCTTCTCTGTGGACTTTGTTGTTTCTGAGCTAGATGGCTGCTTGTTTGCCTACAAGCCTTTAAGACCCCAGACGCTACATC
>NW_022111324.1:4054072-4090098 GCF_000313985.2 Echinops telfairi
TTTGAAATTAAACAAAGAAAAAAGAAACAGCTGTAGGTTTTGTCATAGGCTGGGTTCTCCAGGAAGCCGAAGGAGAGGCAAACGTGCAAGTGTTCCTGTGGCCTTAACTGTGCAGCCCCGGGGAATGAGACAGAGACGGAGGAGCGCCCATGTGAGGATATGTTTGCAAGTTTGTCTGCTCTGGGTGCCAAGTGCAGCTATTTGAACAGTCGCTCGCTTCATGGGACTGTTCCATCAGATGGAGGAACGAACTCCTCAGCTGCCCCTCTTCTTTTGTTTGTTGAAGATTCACCCCACCGGGAGCTCAGTGATCCTGTTGTACTTGGCAGCTTCCATTTCAGCCACCAGGTCTTGAACCGGAGGTGACAGGGCAGAGAGAGAGCAGTGTGGCCAAGAAGCCTGAGGAAGGGGATTCCACACATAAGGCAGGAAGGCCACATGAAATTGACCCCAGGCCCAGACAAGGGAGCTAACGTAAATCTGGTCATAAGAGCAAAGTCGTTTGATCACGTGCTCCCACTGGGTGGCATAGCACTGCCCCAGAGAACATCTTGGTGACTATAGGGAGTGTCTCATAGCAACCTCGTATATGGGAAGAGAAGACTGCTCCACCGGGGTCTCGAGCTGGTGACATTCTGAAGCAGGTCACCAGGCCTGCCTTCCCACGTGCAAGCTCAAAATGCCAATCTATCCAATAGTCGTTGAGGATGTAGCCATTTGCACAATAGAGTCAATTGCAACTAACAACAAATAGCAAGGACAGAAAACATCTCCGATAAATCCGGCAATAGGTCCTTTCTCCAAAAGTGTTCAGGCATCAGCTCCCGTGAGCCCCTAGGCCCGGCTGCTTTCCCACAGTGAACCCACAGCAGTATCAGTGTTGGCGTCGGGGGAGAGTTCCAACCATCTGAACCCAAGTGCAAAGAACCCCGGTTTCCACTGTGAGCTAGGTACCATCACAACTCCCTTCCGGAGGCAAATCTTGTTGCCTGCTTTTAATGTATTTTTCCATGCTCCACAGATGTCCTCTCTCATAAATTCAGAAGTATCCGCACGTCCCAAGGTGAGCTGGTATCTTCTTTTTATTGCCGGCAGTTTGCAGGCAGTGGAGCCGACATTAAAAAAATACGGCACTCACTTTTGCAAGTGTGACCCTCTGACTCATCTCCTTCCTAATCTCCTTCCAAGTCCATTTGCACTGTTCACCTTTGTGCTTCTGGTTGATGCACCGAGGGACTTCGGGGCCTCTCCTGGGCCCGTTGACTTCTCGCTCAGTTGGGGAAGGATGCATTTTCTCTGCAGATTGCTTCGGAGAGACACGGCATCTGTCTAAGGCTGAAAGAGCCTCCAGAGAACGTTCTTCAGCAGTTTGCCAACTAACCCATTTTGCATGCTTCCTGGGGAGAAGCAATATACACCATCACTCGAGATGAAAGTGGAGAGATATTGGAGTAAATATCTCAAAGGAAATTTATGATGCTGGTGGGAAATTTAAGCCCCTTAAAACAACTGCTGGTTTGTGAATTTACGAAGCACAGTTTTATCACCTCGGGCCTGCGCCTTCCTCATCCCCTTCCTGCGAGCCAGTGATATGGGTCCAGTGGTCTCGCTGCTCTCTTTCCTAATGTCACTGCTGTTGAGACTTTTGATAGACATCTATCAGTTTAGTTAATGAGCAGATGGGTGATGGTTCATGGGCTTTTGTATAGATAGCTACGGTCCCCTTTGTGGATGTAAGTACCTACGTTGTGTGACTTGCAAGGAGTATTAGTTCCCTCCTCCTCCACTGCTCATCCTTCAAAAGGAACCAGTCTAATTTGGGGGCTAGCAATGTGCCTAGGTAAAAGACATTTTTTTTATGTGGGCATTTGATGAAATTCTGGCCAATCAAGTGCTCTGGGCGCTGTTCAGAGGAACTTCCTTGAAAATGTCATTAAAAACAAAAACTCCTATCTTCTCATTTGTCTTCCCCACTTTTCAAGGAGCAACGTGGACGTGAAAGCAGAAGCCTCCAGTCATATTGGATCACGAGGCAAACTTGAAGGCGGAATCGCGAACTAAAGTTAGCACAGAAGGAAGGTCGACGGATCCTTGCTTCCTGTCATATCAGGCCTGGACTGCCTAACTCGAACCGCACCTTATTCCGGAGAGTCCTACACGTTCTGTCTTAGTTTAACCCAATGGCTATCAAGTCCACTCTGACTCTTGAGGGCCACTTGTATGTCAGAGGAGATAGAATTGGATCCATAGAATTGCCCATGGATGTTTTTGGGAAATATCTCCTGACCTTCCTTTACCAGCTAACTGACTGGGCTTGAAACTCCAACTTTTCGGTGAGCAGTGGAGCCCTGTGGCCATGTGCACCACTCAGGTTATTTTAGCTGAGGTTATTTACGATTCTCTTGTATTCAGCAAGACCTCATCTTAATTGATGCATTAATTTTGTGGTGAGAAAATGCCAATAATGCTTTGCCGTAATAGACTGATCCAGATTGCGATACTATTATATTTGCTAATTTTCTTTAGGTGGTACGTTATCAAAGCCAATTGGAGTTAGTTGTAATAGTCAGGTGCTGTGTCTCAGTGGTATGACAAGAATCCCCATGATGAGGTTTAGCACAATGTCGCCAACTCCATGATGGCATTAGACATAATGGAATCAATTCTGTGAGTCCCCAGCAGCTGGTGGTGGAATTCAACACCATTTGATTAGGTCTCAGTCTTGGGACAATTAGAATAATGACTCCTAGGAGGCGTGGCCTGCTCTTTTTTAAGTAGACTCCTTGGAAAGCTTCTCCCCTGCTGGATCTGGCTCCTGCATCTGGTATATTGACTTCCTGCCATGCTGCCAATCCCAGGAGGTAGATGGCCAAACTTGGATTCATTCAACTTTGTATCTACCAGCCTGTGATCTTCCTAATTTTTTGTTTGCTAGCCCCTGCAGATACCTGAGACCACTGTGCCCCTAGGACTCATCTCTGAGATACAAATTTGCCCAAGTACCACAAGGCCTGAATGCCTGTGGAAAACGCCGGACCCAGGAAATGGAAAAATATCGGGAACTGCTCTTTACCTCTGTTGCTGTTCCTTTCTGTGCACCAGCTTCGTTCCTCTGTCACTTGGCAGGCCAACCTCCTTCATTCCTTGGCTCCACACAGTGAGGTCCCCTTCGACTCCCCCCCATCTAAGATACTAATTCTCTAGACTTAGACCCAATTCCTTGTGCTGTAAGATGTGCTCTGGAAGGTGGGTTCACTGGCCTAGCCGGTAAGAGAATCATTGGAAGAAGAGGGTTCATAGAAATAGAGAATGGAACCTGCCCTTACTCTGTGGTTTCCTCAATATTGCTCTTACATGGAGGCTTTTCTGAAATTATTCCCCCCACCAAGAATTTTCAGGTTATTTGCTGAGCAGAGTTCTGAGGGGAGATAGAAAGCTTCATTGCTCCCCGCTGCACCTCTAATGCTTGATTGGGACATGGCTTGTTTGTCCTGTGCTGTCTACACAGGGCTACACCAAAAAACCCAAATCACTGCCATGGAGTCGGTACCAGCTTATCATGACCCCATAGCACAGGGTAGAACTGTCCCTATGAATTTCAGAGACTGTAACTGTTAACAGAAGTAGAAAGGCCCATCTTTCACCCAAGGAGTGGCTGGTGGTTTTAAACTGCAGACTGAGGGTCACAGTCCAATGCATAACCACGACGCCACCAGCCTTTAAATACTTAACTTATTTATTTAACACAATAAAAGAGAATCAATTCTCAATTTTGCGTGTGTGGGTGCCTAGGAGTTGGGTAGTTGGGTTGGGTGGTCCTCAACCCGGAGCTCTCTGGGATAACTGAGTTAGTGGGCAGAGCACTGTTGGGATCCTCTTCTCCGATGTGACTGGTCTGACCTCCAACCACCTAACTCAGAAGCTCAGAAGCTTCATTCACCTCAACTGAAATCCTAGCTGCTGACTGATACTTGAGGCTGGGAGAGTGGAGCAAGGTGAAGGGTGGAGGTTCAGGTGTCAGCAGCTTCTTTATCTTCTACTGTACTCGGGCCCAGCCCTCACTGTTCTCTGCTCTCTCTAGGTCTGATCTGATAAAAGAGCTGCCCAGTCCTCCTTGCCCCCTTGGCTCCCCAGCTTTCTCTTTCGGGGCCAGTGTTCCTCCACTAACTTTCCTCTGCCTCAGCCCTAGTGCACACCTGGGATTGCAGAATCCTGCCTGGAAAGTCAGGAGCACCCCCACACTCCTCCACGCCCAAGTGGGAGCCTTGTATCTATTTAAACATCAGAGTTAAACAAAGAAACAAGCAATATGTGAATACTAGATTTTTCAGGCTAAAGACGTAATATTTAAGAAAAAATAACCTCAATCTTACATGAACACATTTAGGAAATAATGAGGCAATACTTCCTAACACTATTTCAGAAATAGGCATAACCTTGGCTCTAAAAGTGGACAAAGACATTACAAGTTATGACACTCATACTCTAAACTGTCTCCTATATATCCATCCATACTGTTTTATAAGCATTAACAAATATGATGGGGGTTCAAAATGTTTATGGAAAAATGGAATTAAAAGACAGTGGAGTTTTAAAACACAGTTTGAAGCCCCTTTGTGGAATCTAGTGATACATTAAAAGGTAATACAGCTAACTAAGTGGAATTATTTTAGATATGGAAGGGTAGTTTAATATTAGAAAGCTAATTAGTGTAACTGACAACATCAATAGAAGAAAATAAGAGAATATTATTATCATTTGATCGCATAGAAAATGCTTCTCTCAAAAATTGAACATTCATTCACGAAAAAAGTAGCAAAGTAAGAACAGAAGCCTACAAAAAAGCCTGTGGTAAATGTGCTCAATCATAGTGTTGGAAACATCCCTCTGAGCTAAGAAACGAGACAAAAACACCTTACTATCACTTCTTTTCAATATTCTCTTGTAAGTAGTAGATGGGGTAAGAAGGAAAGGAGAAAGAAATAAAGACCATACAGACTGAAAAGACATTTTTTTGGTAGATTACAAAATAGTACACCTAGAAAATGCAAAATCATTGACAAATTATCAGAGGCAAAAATGATTCCAGTTAGGTTGTAAATATAAAACAATATTTTAAAATATCATATTTGTAACAAAAATGAGAAAATAGAACACCAAAACATATCCGATACAAATGAATAAGTCTAGTGAAGAATGCTACAAGACTACCCCACTGAAAACCACCAAACATTACCAGGAGAAATCAATGAATGACATGGAATGACATGAAAGGACAGGGTACGATCACAGATTGGAAAATGCAGTCTTTGAATATGTCAATTTTCCCAAATTTATCTATACATTTCATGCAAATTGTAATAAAATTCTTAGTAGATGTCTAAAAATGATAATTGAGAAACTGACTAAAAAATGTAAAGGACCAAGAAGATCCAAGGATGTCCTGAAGTACAAAGAATGAGGGCTTACTACTAGATATCAAGACATATAATACAATTATAGAAATTTAGAAAGTGTGGTGTAGTATTGGCACAAAGGTAAACTGATCAGTGGGGCAGGATAGACTAAGTGATGCTCATTGATAACAAAAGGAATACTTTTCCGTGGAAGAAATATTGTCTTTTCCATATGAAATAGGGTTCTGAGTCAATTATATATCCATTTGAAAAAAATTAACATCCCAGATGAATTTTTGGTTTGAATGTGAAAGGTAAAGAAATCCAGCCTTTAGAGGAAAACACCGTAGAATATATTCATGACATTGGAATGCATGAAAATTTCTATAAAATGAAACAAAAAGATAAGTTGGGCTATATTCAAATTGCGTGATTTTGGTATTATAAGAGAGTAAGAGGCAACCCACAATAATGAAGAAGATATCAAAGACTTATATCCAGAATATATAACAATTTATGAAAATCAATAGGGAAAAATACACAATCCAATAGAAATCTGTGTGAACTAATTGAGCAAGTAGTTTACAGAGAGAACATCAAATTTCATTTTAAATTCCTGGTAGAGTGAGAGGAAAACATGGAATGAACACACAAATCATAAGAGATCAGGTGTATAGGTCAGCTAGAAACAGGTGGGACCCCTGAGACTAACGCCCTTAATCACCCTTCAGGTTTAGAACTATTGCAGATGGAAAAGGGCAGCACTTCCCCAACAAGCAGTTCAGAGGGTTATGCGAGAAGGAAAACAGGAATAAGCAAGCTCAGGGATTTTCTGCATGTACTCGGGGGATGGCTGGGTGAGTGGAAAGAAAATGTGTGAATTGTTGAATGTAAAACCGATGATCTGTTCAGTCAACTTCCACCTAATTCACAATAAAAACCTTATCTAAAAAGAATATCAGAATAGCCAACAAATACATTAAACGATTCTTAATTTCATTCGTTATCAGCATAGTGAGAAGGAAACCCATGGTGATGCCAATTCGAATGAATAAAATGGGAAAGCAAATGTTAAGTGCTTTGTAAGGATTGAAGTAATTGGAATTCTAATGCACTGGAAGTGAAAGTAGATATTTTGACTTTTATTTGGAAATACATATTTATTTGGAAAATTGTCAGCATCTACGAGGCTGAGCATACACATTTTGTATAACCCACCAATTCCACTCCTAATGTGTTAATTTGAATGAATTAATTTGGTCATAAAATGTCATACAAATATCATAGTGGTGATGTTCTTAATACCTTAATCTGGGCAGTACCTAAATATGTTTTCAAAGTATATCAGACACAATTTTGTTGTTTATTTACAAAAGGGGATGCTAATATCAGTAGGACGGTGGTTTATAAGTACACACAAAAATATTGAAATAGAATCTGGACAGCAAATCTGATACAGGTACAATGATAGATCAAACGACAGAATAGAGAACTCATCCACCAATAGACACTTAATTTTTGACAGAAGACTGAAATATTTAATCGGGAAAATATAGCTTCTTTAATAAATTGTGTTTAAAAAATTAGGTTTCCATTTGCAGAAGAGTTAAACAAGACCCAGACTTCCCTCCATCCATAACAATGAATTCAAGATGGGTTAAAGTCCTAAATTTTAACTCTAGAATTATAAAGAGCATCAGTGGAAATATAAGGACAAACTTAAGGGCCTTAATGCATGGCATAAACATACTATCAAACATAATAAAATTTATACAGATAACAGAAAATAAAACAGACAACTGAGACCTAAAATTAAGATTTTTACATACTTCAAAAGACTTTACCAAAAGAGTAAAAGGAGATCTCAGAGACAGAGGAAAAATATTAGCAATGATATATTGGACAAGGGACTAATCACTAAAATACCTACAGTCCTCCTACTTGGTATGCACTCTAAAGAAATAAGGAATATATGCACAACCATGTTCATGGCAGCACTAGTCATCATAGCAAGAAGATGGAGACAACTTAAATATCTATCAATGGATAAATGGATAAATAAACGTTGGTTGATACATGCAATGGAATACTACCCATCATTAAAGAGTAATGATGAAGTGTGAAATATCGCATGACATGATGGATTTGGAGGACATTATGATGTATGAATTAGTTAATTTTAAAAGGACAAATGTTATATGAGACCAGTTACAAAAAAATTTTTCATGCCCAAAGAAATAGATTTCGATGGTTTGCAGGGGTGGGAGAGGAAGCAAGTGCAGGGGGGAAGCAGGCTAGAGCAGTGTTTCCCAAAGGCATTTGGAATGTTCCAGGGGGGCTTCAAAAGTAGATACATACACTGCGCTAGCTAGGTTTATTCTGCCAACCTGGCTGATAAACACATGTAGCATAATTGAAGGGCAGTTTAATTCAGGGGCAGAGAGATAAATAGCTCAGCGAGCCTCGCCTTTCTAGTCCTCTGGTCTCTTGCTCTCTGATGGTCAGACCAGGGTGCAGCTGCTTTAACCAGTTCCCTGCTTCAGCTGGCAAGGCTCATTTCCTGTGAGACATCCCTGAGGAAAAGCCACATGGACCTACCCTGATGCAGCCCTGGGTGCTGGAGAAGCCCCGTGGAGAC
Organism: Echinops telfairi; assembly: GCF_000313985.2. NCBI lineage: Eukaryota > Metazoa > Chordata > Mammalia > Afrosoricida > Tenrecidae > Echinops > Echinops telfairi. The sequence goes on from NW_022111324.1 coordinate 4,062,107, forward strand.
CCCTGCCAGGGCTTAGATGCTTCCATGCTTACTGATTTAGCTTTCCTCCTGCATTCAGCATCATTGTACCCTGTTTCCCCAAAAATAAGACAGTGTCTTATATTAATTTTTGCTCCCAAAGATGCACTAGGTCTTATTTTCAGGAGATGTCTTATTTTTTTCATGAAGAAAATAAGACAGTACACATTTATTGTTGAACTCCCCCCCACCAAAAAAAAGGAAATTTATTACCTGTATACGGTATGGTAGTAGTTGTCATCACAAACCATCAGAATTTCTTGTTACTACCATTATTTCCATGTACAACAATCTATGGTACATTTACTCATTTATTCAATGACAGTCATGTCATCATCTTCTGGAACATCATCATAACAATCCAAACCCTTATTTTCAGGGAGGTCTTATTTTTGGGGGGATGCCTTATATTTCAGCAAGAGGCAAAACTGTAAGTAGGTCTTACTATTGGGGAAACAGGGTATGTGTTTTGTGAGTTTGAGGAGGACTTTGTAGATCGATGTCGGACATCTGGGCTAATGTCAGACTATGGGCTTGGACTAGACTGGGTTGGGATGCTAAACGTACAATTATCCTTTATATAAAACTCTCTCTTATAAAATATGAATGCTTATAAATTTTGTTTCTCTAGTCTACCAGACTAACACCTACACGTTATCTTGTCTTATGAGCTACTAAAGTGTTTAGTTGACAAGGTGAGTGCTAAGTAACTATTTTTCCTTCCTGCAAAAGGGATCAGTAGGTCAAACAAGCTTGGAACCTATGAACTAGAGACTAGACAGGTGTTAAGCTGAATGGCAGGGAGAACATGTCCTATAAGAGGGAGATTGGGGAAGATGCGTTGGGGTGAAGCTGAAGGACACACAAGGCAAGCCATTGGGAGGTTCGACAAGTTGTGTTAAGGTTTTGGATGCAAAACTGATATGTAAACTCCCATGTAGTTCACAATAAGAAGTTTAAAAAAAAGATGTGTGCTGTAAACAACATTTTCAACAAGACTATTTTACATATTTTACAACAAAGAAAATATATCAGTTTATCTAGGACAGTGGTCCTCAACCTTCCTAATGCCGCGACCCTTTCATACAGTTCTTCATGTTGTGGTGACCCCCAACCATAACATGATTTTTGTTGCTACTTCATCACTGTAATTTTGCTACTGTTATGAATTGGGCGACCCCTGTGAAAGGGTCATTGGACCCCCCCAAGGGGTCGCGACCCACAGGTTGAGAACCACTAAGTTGCTTCAACAATCAATGTAAAATCTGTTGCTCTCCCTCAGTGAAAAATTGACTCCGAACAAGTTTACTTGAAACAGCTCATGTAAATATAGCTCACGGCTATATTTTATTTTTATGTAGACCATTCATTCCTAATATGTTATAATGGAAAACATTTCTTTCTATTCTTTGCTCTTACAATTTCTTCAGTGATTTTGTCATACTTAAATTGCTCAACAATATCTACTTCAATACATACCTGGGATAACGAATCGAGTCTTTCTTGAGTTGTGCACTGAGGATTGTTGGGTCTTTTTAGAAATGAGAATTAGCATTCTTCTATACAGCTTGTAATCACTAAAGTTACGAATACCAGTAGAGCAATTTTGACCCTGGGGAATACATTGTAATTTACCTTCTATTAGGGAATCATACATGCCTGCGTGAATCACAATGTGTCTTTCCTGAACCTGCAAACTTAGTTCTCACTTAAAAATGAAAGTGTTTCATTTCTCTATAAAGGTTTCTACGGAAGTCACCTGGAAAAGGCCACACTGATTTATGATATGTCTTCATGCATTTTCCTTCAGGTATAGCCACATTGTTTAAGAAGGAAAATTGATTTGAAAGAACTTCATACACTTTTGCCCTACTTTTCATGCAAGACTTAAGTGGTGTATGTCATATATGGTTATGTGAAATTTATCTCTTGTACTCAGTGATATGGCTAGAGCACTTCTATCAATTGCTTGTTTCTTTCAAATGCTCCTGAGAAAGTGAACCACTTGATAGCCAGTATGTTTACTGTAATTTCAAAATAGTCTTAAATTATATCAATTATATAAATACCCTGTTAATGACTGGTACAGATCTGTGGGTATCTTTAAATTTACTTCTTAAGCATGAACAACTTAATTCATTTGATTAAAATACTGCAGTAAATAATATAATAAATAATCAACGGGGAGTAGTACTTGTGCATTGGGCTGCTAACTTCAGGGTCAGCAATGTGAAACCAACAGCTGCTCATTGGGAGAAAGATGGGACTTCCCAACTCCATAAGGAATTACAGTCTCCGTAACTCATAGTGGCAGTGCTACCATGTCCTGTAGGGTCGCTATAAGCCAGCATCAACTTGATGGCATTAAGTTCAGTTTTGGTTTTAACATAAAACAAGTCGCCCATTGTCATTAATTAAAACAAATTACATTTTAACTGTGCAGCATTTACATACAGTTATGCCCTAAATTTTCTAAGTAATAATAATGATAGCTTTAACTTTATAATGCACTTGGCAATTTAGTCTAAGCAATCCAGTATAAATGAAAGAAACCACACCCCCTGCCATGAAGCGGGTTTTGATTCATAGAGACCCCATCGAGAGTTTCTGAGGCTGGAAATCTTGACAGGAGCAGCAAGGCCCATCTTTCTCCCTTCGAGCAGCTGATGGGTTTGAACCAGGGTTCAATGCTGATCCTACAGCATCACCAAGGGCCCCAATCTAGCAACCCAACACATGTTCAATATACATTGCCAAAGGTAATAATTTAACACTGACATAACAAATGTACAAAACTATTGGAAATACAGATACTTACCTAACATGAAAAGTTTTAATTTATGTAGTGAGTGAGTTTCATTTTTTATTGTCTGTTGCCTGGAGCATAGTGCTTGATGTTCCTCTAAGTTAATAAGTGAGGTCCTACTAGGCAAAAAAAGAGGACACAAAATTCAATAAGTGTGCAAAATATGTTTCTGTTTTGGAACAATAAGTGTGTTTCTAAATTTGTCCCCCAAGAAAGCAACAAAAGGTGTTTATCAAAGCATTATATTTCTATTTTATCAGAATATAAAATTTTATTAATTATTCAATAAAATAAATTAATATTTAAATTATCCTAATTACATAAATGTCTTTTAGTTTGCATTTCCCTTCAGACTGACTTTCTTTTAAGAAATAGTTGATATTGCTATTGATATTATTATGACTCACAAAACAAACGTGGTTTGCAAGAATTGGTACTATTATTACATTGATTATATATGTCCTTCTAGATATGTAAGTCGAACAATTCTACACAGAAATGAAATCTACATTATTAATAATGTAGAATATAAGTGTATAGTACTTTTTGCTATGAATCTATGTTGGCTGATGGTGGTCCTATGTGTGTCAGAGTACAAATGGGTTTCATAGCTTTTCAAGGGCTGAAGTTTTCAGGATTAGACCCCAGGCCTGTACATCTGGGACGTTGCTGAGCTTCTCCTCGGTGAGTTTTCATGTCCACTCACTACTTCTGCAGTCAGTGTCCCAGTTACAGTATGCCAGGCCTCCCTCACCCTGTTCCTCATCAGCCCAGAGAACATGCATTTGCCCTGCATCCATTGCCTTGAAGCCCTTCTCCTGGCTAGAAGTAAACTCACACACTACTTTGAATCTAAGACTTTATTCTTAAGCACTAATAACAACTAAATATTGTATTTGTCCCAAAGTAGGTGAGTTGGAGGGGTCGAATGCATGCCCTTTCCTGGCCACTAGAGGACTGGTTTGGGGAAAATCCATGATGGCTGCCTTTCGTCACAGCACAAGACGCCAGCTGCTTATCTCACACAAAGCTGCCTCGACCATTGTATGATTTCCCCAGGATTTTCTTCATAACCCCACTGCCATCGAGTCACTTCCCACTCACAGTGACCCTACAAGATAGACTAAAACTGCACCATTGATTTCAGAGATGGGAAATCTTTATGGGAACAGACAACCTCATCTTTCTCTTGAAGAACAGCTTGTGGGTTTGAACTCCTGACTATGTGACTAGCAGTCTAACACATAACATGCTGTTCCATCAACGTCCCTTGTTTTCTACATAGTTAAAAGAAGAAAGTTCTTGGGTCTCTTTTCTCTAAGTACCAATTATAATTTTAAAATCATGCTCTACTTGTTTCTTCTTTCAAACCCCGCCTTGAAGTTACCCTAATTAAAAAACCCGTGAGCCTCTGTTTGGTTTAAGCACTGAAAGTGTGCAGCTCAGCAATGGAGGGAAGGACTGGGTTTCATCAGGTTCCCACCGTCGTCCCAATGGCAGCAGGGTATATTTGTACCTGTTCCCTTTTGACATTTCTGAGCAATCAACAAAGCAGATGAGCCAGTGAGCGTTTATTAGCACTTTGTTCTTTTTAGAGGCAGAGTGATGAATAAATGCTTTTTTCCCTTTGGAAAAAATCTTACTAGTAACCATAGCAATAATAATTCCATCTCCAAGTGAAAACTATTATTGTTATCTTCGCTGGCAGCCCTGGTTTCTTTCCTGTCACAAGTAGACAGAAGGCAGACACTGGCTTGAAGTCTATAAAAGGCTCACCTAAGGAGGATGGGAGCAGCTGTTTGCTCTCTCAGCTGAGAAAAGAGCAGGAGACTAATGGCTTAACCATAGGATGAGGGCCTTAAGCTAGATATAAGGAAGTGGTTCCTAGCAACGTGCTGGATCAGATGTCATGGGAGTTTACAGAATCCAACTCGTTAAAAGCCTTTCAAAAGAGCATGGATTCTCTCTGCCTGGAATAGCCAATGTGTGCCCTGCGTGGCTTATGTCTACTAAACCTGTCACGTGCCCTTGTGTTAACACCAAAACCCAGACCAGTTCCTTTCAAGTAGATTCTGGTTCATGGCTACCCCATGCATGAACTGTGCTTCATGAGGGATTCAGGGCTGTGAACTTGGGAAACAGATCGCTAACTCTTTCTTCTGAACTGCCTCAAGTTGGATTCAAACCACCGACCTTTTGCATGGAAAGCATTTATGCCACACAGAAACGCTCCTGTAGGAACGCTGTCGCGGTTGTTAGGTACCATCGTGACTTTGAGTATGAGAAAACAAAACGCTGCCTCGTTCGTCTTGCCATTAGCCTCATAATGGCTCTGAGGCTCGAGCCACTTGGGGCAGCCATGTGTCTGTCCATCTCCCTCTTTTTCACTGACCCTCCACTTTCCAAGTATGAGATTCTTTTCCAGGACCTGGTCCCCCTGGAGAATGTGTCCCAAGTACGTGAGATGAAGTCTTGGCATTCTTGCTTTGAAGGAGCATTCTGTCTGTACTTGGTTCAAGACACATTTGTTTTTCTCCTGGCCACCCAATTCCAATTCCCACAGTCCAAACGCATCAGTCCTTCGGCAGGCTCCTCATTCAGTGTCCAACTTTCACATGCAGATTAGACACTTGGAAATGCCCTGGCTGGAGGCAGGGACTGGTGTAGCCTCAAAGGGCCATATTTGCTCTTTAACAGTTTAAAGAGGCCTTGTGCAGCCAACACAGGTATAATTGTGCCCTTATGTGACAATGGCAATAGGGACCCAATAGAGCAGACCTCTTTATCATGGATGTAGGGGCTTCAAAAAATCCATGGGCAACTGGAATTGCCAAATTTTTCAACATCTTTAAAAAGACTTCCCCTCTACCCCTGTACAACTTGGGCTCTAAAAAAAATGTTGCTTGAATTAAAGAAGTTGAGCGTTTGAATAAAACTATGTAGTAATGGTCTATTAGAGCCAACTGGGCTATGCACAGTTTAATACTGGTTCCATGGTTATTTCTGTAATCATTTAAGTGAATATAATTTGGCCAGATGCACACCATTTGGCCAGAAGTCTCTTTAAAGGGTCACTGAACCCAATTCCCCTCTTTTGGGTTATTTAATGGGTCCGTTTCATGATTCTATGGAGGCTCTTGAATAAGAAACAAACATTTTCTAAAGTGAGATTGCATGCCATGTTTCAGAAATGACTCAACTATACACAAAGAAAAGTGTTTCAAGGAAGAGATTTCTTATGTCCTGTAAAGCCAGTTCTGGCTCACACAATCCCTGCGGACAGCACCGCACATCCTGCATCAGTCTCGCAACTCTGTTTAGGTTTAGGTTTACACCCAGGGTTGCAGCTGCCATGTCAAACCCTGCCGCTGAGGCTCTTCCTTGTTCTCGCTGGCACAACCTTCTGCCCCAGGGACTCGTCTTCCTGAGAACACGTCCTGCCAGTCTTGCTTCTGACCGCCATTCTGGCTCTTCTTCTTCCCAAATAGATCTCTTCTTTCTGCAGCAAGTGCATGGTACACCCAATATTCTTCACCAATGCCTTAATTCAAAAGCATGAATTCTTTTTCTCTGTCTTTTTATTCGTTGTCCAGCTTCCCAATGGATATGAGATGATCGAAAATACTGTGGCTTGGATCAAGGCATACCTTAGACCTCAAAGTGAAAGTTTGCTTTTTACCACATTCAGGAGGTCTTCTGTTGCAGATTTTCCCAATGCAAAGTGTCCTTCGATTGCTTAACTGTTGCTTCCATGAGAGTTGGCTGTGGATCCAGGTAAAAAAAAAAAACAACTTGATATATTCGCTCTTTTCTCTGTTTATCCTGCTAATGCTTACAGGTAAGGTCGTGCGGGTTTTTGTTTTCTTTATGTTGATCCCTTGGACACCTGGTAGCGCAGCATTACAAGTTGGACTGATAACTGCCAGGTCAGCAGTTTGAAACCACCAGTCACTTCTCAGGAGAAAGACCAGGCTTTCTACTCCTGTACAGTCCCAGTCTGGGAAAACTAAGACAAGCGAAATTCTGCCCTGCCCTATATAGTCACTATGAGTTGGATTCGACATGGCAGTGAGTTTGTGGTTTTTTGTTTGTTTTTCTTTTATGTTGATAATGGTATGATCAACATCCATACTGAAGATTTTAGTATTTTCTATTCATCAGTAAATGATTCAAGTCATCTTTACTTTCAGCAAGCAAAGTTTTGTTATCTGATATCTCAGGTTAATACTGAGTCTTCATCAAATTTTGATGCCAAATATTTCTTTACGAAGTCCAGCTTTTTTGTGAACATACAGATGGAAGAAGTATGGTGAAAGAAGTCAACCCTGATGCACATCTTTCAAGATTTTAGACCGTGTAATCTTCCCTTGTTCTGTTCTAACCACTGCCCCCTATGGTCCAACCTACAGGGTCCACATGGGCATAAGTAGGTATTCTGGAATCCTGTTCCAAATCATACTATTCATAATTTGTTAGGACCCATACATTCAAATGTCTTTGCATAGTTAATACACATAGGCAAACATCTTTCTGATAGTTCTACTTTCAGCCAAGATTCATCTGATATCAGAAATTATATCCCTCATTTCATGGCCTCTTCTGGAGCTGGCTTACGTTTCTAGCAGTTCCCTGTCGAAGGATTGCTATCACCATTAAAAAAAAAACATCTGTAGCATAATTTAGTTGCAGGTGATATTCATGACGTCCTTTGCTAATCTCGGTCTTCTCCTAGCTCGCCTTTCCATGGAACGGAGACAAATACCGATCTCTCTTCCAGTTGGTTGAGTAGGAAGCTGTCTTCCAAATGTCTTCGCATAGTCGAGTGTTTCCATTGTTGCAGCTCTGTGTTGAACATTTCAATTTGTATTGCCAATTCCTGGAGCCTTGTTTTGCACCAATGCCTCCAGTGCCGCTTGAACTTCTTTTTCAGTAACGTCCGTTCTTGATCACACGCTACCTCTTGAAACGACTGAACATCAATCAGTTCTTTTTGGTACTGTGACTCTGAACCTTGTTTTTGTTTTTTACACTTCCTGCTTTGTTCAATTTGTGTGTGTACAGAATCATCCCATATTACAACTTGAGGCTTGAATTTCTTCTTTTTTTTTTACCCTGAGAAATATTGAGCACGTTCTTTCCTTTCAATTGCCTAACCCTAGGTCTTGCCATATTTCACAATAATATTGTAGGTTGTCTTCTCACACGTCACTTTGACATCTTTTATCCAGCACTTTCGCCTCTTCATTTACTCCCTTCATGTTAGCTGCTTTATTTTCGAGAGCAAGTTTCAGAATCTCTTCAGACATCCACTTTATCCTTTCTTTGTTTCTGTCCTTTCAATGACCTTCGCATTCTTCAGGTATGGTATCCTTCACGTCATCCTGCAACTCGTCTAGTATTAGGTTATTTGGGTTCAATGTGACAGATCTATTCTGGAGATGTGAGGGAAGAACCTTAACCAGAGCCTGTTCTCCACATCCTGTCTTTGAGCCGAACTGAGTTGCTCTCGTGGAAGGAGCGCCTGAGCCTCCTGGCAAGTACTTTCCCTTGAAACTCAATGGTTGGAACTCGACTCAGTTCCTCAGCACCCATACTGGCTTATCACAGAGTTGATGTTTGTATATTGGGAACTCATTTGTTTTAACTTGGACTCGCAAACAACATCCCAAAGAAGGCAAAGCAAAAGGCAAAACATCAAAAGGTCTCAGAAACCCATTGAGATCCCATCTAATTAAAAATGCAACTTAAAAAAAGCAACTTCAAATCCTAGGTCCTGCTTAGTTTTTCCAAAAGGAGCCAATTACATGTGACTTCTTAGGAAAGGGCTGCCTTTCATGTTAAGATATTTCCCAACAACATGCCATGGCAGAACATCAAAATCATCACCAGCTTAGATATACAATGAGCACAACGGCATTTGTTATCCAAACTTTACTCACTCTTGTTCATCTCGCTCTTTAACAACCACCAGGATCATTAATTTTCCATTGAATTTTTCTAATGTCCTAAGAATATTTTGATTTTCAGTAGTAAACAACCTCATCTCACCCCTTTCCATGAAGCCATACTGAGATCGTTCCAGAATAGAGCAAATTCTTTCTTAATAGGATCTCTCTTCCAATAACTCTTCTGAGGAGAGTGAGACAGGAGAGTGGGTGACTGCAGAACACATGTCCTCAGTCGGGCTGTGTGACTCACTAAAGGACTGGGGTCAGATCTGATGTTAATCTGAGCACCTGCCATGTAATAGGACCTGCATGGTTGTTTTGGCCCGAAGTAGGCATTCATAATATGTGCATCATGATTTTTATTCTCATAAAAAGCAATCCTCGTAGTGGAATAGTGTTTTGTTGTTTGTTTTAATTCATCAAACTGGAAGAGAAATACAAGAGTTTAGGTGAATCTTCAGTTCGGTGTTCACCTCATAGGAATAAAGAGTCAGGCTCCAATCAGAAAATAGAAGCCGCAAGACATTTCGACCAAGAAAAATGTAATATCACGGCTTCCTAACTACAGCATAGATTGGCTAGTAATAAGTAAAGATATCATATGGCTAAAGAATTTAGGAGAGCAGAGAAAAGAAACATCAACCACTACCATTAGGTCTGCGATGGAATGCTTAAGAAAGACCCTTCCCTCCATCCCACAGGGCTGAGGTCCAGGCTACATGGAGAGGTCACAGTTAGCAATCACTGCATAGTGGAAAAGTCACTGGGATGTCACGTCTGTGGACCTCTGTGGACACCTGTCAATGGAGTATTAAAATAAGCTGTCTACAGAGAGGTGCTACATCTAAGAACTTGCTAAAAATCTGCCCCCAAACACACACAAATTAACCGGGGGGAGCTTAGGACGTGGAGGTTTTTGCTGGCACACTCAATTGCAAAGTCATTGGAAGGGGTCGTGGCATACCTGCCGGTCATTGGCATAATTCAGCAGCCATTTGCTGGAAGAGCCCGGTTCAGGACAATCTTCCCATGCTGCAGGAATCAGGCACTGGAGAAGCTGTCCGTGCTGCAGGATCTGGTGCTACAGAAGCCGCCTGCCCTTTAGGAGCTGGGTGCTGGAGAAGTTGTGTCTGTGGCAAGCACCTTGCTCCGGGAAAGACACTTTCTCTGCAGGTACCTTGCACTGAGGAAACTGCCAAGACAGCACCACGGAAAGAGGAAGTAAAATGCAATCCTCTTCCCGTGTCCCTCTAGCACCCTCTACTGACAATGCTTAATATTGTGTCAGCTTGCAAATGAAAAATATTGCAAGGGGCCATTTATATTTTTCAAGGCAGGCAATAAAGGGTGAATCTGGAGTTGGAAGGCAGTATACTGATGTGGGCTGTGCCCATCATCTGCCAGGAATTTTGCATGCTCCACCTTAGTTTAATCTCTACAGGACTTCTAAAGGATAGCATTTTAGAGAGGTTCAAAGAAGTTAAACACGGTCACACAGCTAGTAGGCAGCAGAGTTGAAATTCAAATTCAGTCTTGGTCAATACCAAAGTCTCTAAATACCAGGTTTTTGTTTTGTTTTTCTTTAGTGTGCCACAGAATTCTTGGTGAGGCGAAGGTCTAGGTCTAGGAAGACAAATATTGGGTGTGGGTTGGCGTAAGGAAAACAAGATCAGGACTGGACGAGGGATCCAACAGTCTGCTCTGTAACAGGAATGGGACTGGATTGCTGTGAACAGTGACGCCTGAAGAAATGTGAAAGCCAGAGACTAAAGCCCAATTCAATTAAACTGAGATGGGCCAGCATATAAGGCAATGGGGTGAAACTGGGGCAGGGGAACAGAACAAACAGGGTCTAAGTGGAGATGAATAATTTCTTGCGATGGGCATCGCCTGCCACCAGAGGCTGCAGATGGACTGAGGCAACGCCCAGTGACAGAGAAGGGCAGCTGAGGGCGCGCTGTGGTTTAGACAGACTCAGAAGCTAAACACCGAGCAACGACAGGAAGTTACTTCCTCTGGCCCCCACTTGTGCCCTCACGTGCTTGCCATCATCAGTCATTAATTCCAGAGCTGGGCAGCAGGAGACCAAAGTGGGTGGAAGAGCTAAACCACAGAGCTGTTTGCCTGTTGAAACGATTGGAAAACAAACTTCAAAACAGTGATCTTGTTCCATTCAGCAGAGACCATGAATGATTTTGGTAGTCATTTCTGTTGTCCCTTCTATGAGCATGTATGTGTGTGATAAACATGTATGTGTGTGATAAGCATGTATGTGTGTGATAAGCATGTATGTGTGTGATAAGCACTCAGGAGTCTTGTTCACAGACAGTGCTTTCAATGGCCAGTGATGGTCGCCAGGACCTCATCATCACCGTACCCAGCATTGGCTGAGCAGTGGGATCACTCGGAAAATGGAAAAACACACAAGCACTCCTCAAGCCAGGGCCCAATTGTCTACCAAAAGGAAACATCTCCAAAAGTCTGATCCAGCGACGAATCTATTTCCACGTCTTTCTAGCTATTCTAATGTGAAACCGGGGAACACTGTCTTATTCTGACTATACAAAAATAACATCGAGAGAGGCAAACTTTTATACTTCCTTTACATTTTTTTGGCAATTTGGAAAACGTTATTCATTTATTTATTTATTATTATTTTTAATGACCTCATTTTCCCCAAATACTCTCCTGTGAGATTCTGAGGACAACTCCTTCGACAGAGCATTTGCCCACTCAGCTGTATTGCATGTTACAGTCTCAGCAAATATTTTGAACTCAAAAGGAATAAAAAAGTTCTGTGAATCGGCAGAAACCTGCTGTAGAGATATATAGGCTTCTCAAAGGATGCTTCAAGCCAAGAACCAACAGATTGGTATTCTTTATTTGGGGGAAGGGGGACTGGTTATTGTTCAGAGGCTAACCTACTTGTTGGGACCTTAAGTAAATGGGGTGTGCTCCCAACAGCTACATAAGGGGAAGATTTTCACCGGGAAATCCTAATCTTCAGTGACATGTGTGTTGGTGAAAAGCAACAACATATCCTTCTGCTTGGTGATGGGTGAAGCCCTAAAGACTCAATCTGGTCTTGATGAGCATCCAAGAATCTGGATGCTTCCACCCTGCTGAGGCAGCAGTTTCTGCCAATGACACTGTTCGGGAAGTCTGTGGTCTCTTGCAGTGTCGGATTTGTTCAGTTTTGGTTTAAACAAATACCATAATTTCCATCCTGGGGGATAAACAAGCAGGTCTCACGCCTGTATCCAGATGCTGTTTCTACTCTTCGAACCAGTTATGTATCTGATAAAGCCAATGCCATCTTTAATCTTCAGTTGTCTCTATGGCCCATCATTCCACATTAGTCCAAGTACTTCCCTTTGGCTTTGTTAAAGAAAAAAATAAAACAAGGATCTGGTCCCAAAGAAGATAAAATTCTTTAAAAAATTAATATGAAAAATATGTTATATATACCAAAGAGTTTAATAAGGTCCATTGTAGGCACTATTCACTTTAAACATCATCAACTCATAGCAAATCTTATCTTATCAATATATACACCTGCTACCCTTGTCCCATATTCTTTTGAAGCAAACGATGACAAGATGTTCCGGCAAGATGTTAAAAACGTCTTGCTCCAGATCTGAAACGTGTCACATCTCCACGAACCTCTGGTTTCTTTTTGTCCATATGGTATTCTGAGACAACAGTCTAAATGCTAGGATGCTCTTTAGTACTGATAGATCACTGCTCCTAGGTATTTTAAGTCAACATGATTTGGAGGTATATTTTCTACATAAAATACATGATAGGTTTATATTGATGCTTCCAGTTCAAATTCATGACTACCTAGCTTTATTTTACATTTGTATACTATTTTTCTTAAGATGAAAATCCCAGTTATCAGCATTAATATAATGGTTTCAAAAAGCCCAGGAAGCATAGAGTTATAATATTACCTAATTACTTATTTGATTTATCCCATCACACAATCGTAACAATGTCAGAATAAAAATGTGAATTTCTCCACCAATAATATGATTACTGAAAACAGTAAAATTTTAAATTTCATTTTAAATGTTTGGTCGTTATTTTCGTTTGAGAGGATATTCTATTGGGTGTGGCCCGAGCATATAGCTGGATAGTAGTATCTTCTTGAAATACAGAAATCTTGTTGCAAGACAAGCAAGCACATGCAGGTTTTGAGTTGCAATTTTTGTTGTTGGGTGCCATCGAATTGGTTCCAACCCATAGCGACCCTATGCACAGCAGAATGAAACACTGCCTGGTCCTGTGCCATCCTCACAACCGGTCCTATACCTTAGCCAATCATTTTAGCCACTGTATCAGTCCATCCCTTGAGGAGCTTCCTCTTTTTTGATGCCCCTCTGCTTTACCAAGCATGATGTCCATCTCCAGGGACTGGTCTTTCCTAACAACATATCCAAAGTAGGTAAGATGAAGTCTTGCCATTTGGAGGACTTTAAGGAAGACTCTGGTTATACTCGCCTTTAAGGAGGACTCTGGTTAAACTCCCTCCAAAATAGATTAGTTTGTCCTTTTATCAGTTGATGGTAGGTTCAACCTTCTTCTCCAGCACCACAGTGCAAATGCATCAATTCTTCTATGGTCTTCCTTATTCAATGTCCAACTTTCACATGCATATGGTGCAAGGAAGAATACCATGGCTTGAGTCAGGCTCACCTTAGTCTCCAAAGTAATGTCCTTGCTCTTCAATACTCCAAAGAGGTCTTGTGCAGTAGATTTACCTAATGCAATGTGTCTTTTGATCTCTTGACTGCTGCTTTTATGATGATTGATTGTGGATCCAAGTCAGGCAAAATCCTTGACAACTTTAATCTTTTCTCCATTTATCGTGATGTTTCCTATTGGTCTAGTTGCAAAGACTTTGGTCTTCTTGACATTGAGTTGTAAGCAATAGTGAAGGCTGTGAGCCTTGATCTTTATCAGCAAGGGCTTCAATTCCTCCTCACATTCAGCACACAAGGCTGTGCCATCTGCATACCCCGGGTTGTGAATAAGCCTTCCTCCAATCCTGATGCGGCACTCTTCTTCCTATAGTCCAGCTTCTCTGGTTATTTGGTCAACATGCAAATTGAATAAGTATGATGAGTGGATAACCACCTTGACACAGGCTGTGAGTAACAGATCTAAATCAAGAGTTTCATTTTGAATATATATTTCATTTGGATTTATATTGAGATGTGTGAGAAATCGTCCAGGGGAGGCTTCTTTTGGTTGTGGCTGCTATGTGCTGTTGCGTACCTTCCCCCACATAGCGACCTGCGTACAGCAGTAAGGACCATGGCCTACTCCTGCCCCAGGATCACCGTGGTTCATATGCTTGAGCTCATGGAGGCATTGCTGTGCCAATTCATCTTGTCAAGGTCTCTGTGCATGAGATGACATTTAAGTCCTTGTTTTGCTCAATCAAAGCTCTTCTGGCTTTATTGAATAGAAATTCCTCAAAAATCCTTTACTGGGTGTGGACATTTCATTGGGTGTCCACAACTTCCTTTTGGGGGGCCCTTTATAGGCATTTTCATAAAATGTGTAGTTAAGAGCATTGGGACAGCAAACCAGGTTCATTGACTGCAGTTGCAATAACTGCTTAATTAATCTTTTTTTCAGTCTTCACCCATGAAATCTTTCTCTGGGTTGAAATCAGATTATTCACTTTAAAATCTAATTCTTCCCCATTCCCTGTTCTGCTCATTGACTTTTATCAACTCGACATCACCTACAGAATTAGCCCAAGCACTTTATCAGGATGAAGAATTTCTTCCATGAATTTCTTCAGCCTTGGTTTACACACCTGCTTCACACTGTGACTGTGAACTGTAATTCCCCCCATACCCCACTGTTTCTCTGATGACACTACCTCCATGCTTTCTTCCCCACTTCTCTTATCTAACTCTTACTTATCATTCAAGACACATGTGCTCCCAAAAAATTTCTCTTGTAATCTTTCAGAGAACTCCATCTATCACCATACATTATATTATACTGATATTTTTAATGACAGGAATTTATTTCCTTCATTAGGCTGTAAGTTTGTCAGAGTAAGAAAATATGTCTTCTTCTGGATTTCCAGCCATCAGCAGGAAGATCAGGACTATGATTGTAGTGCGAAATAGAGGCTGGAGTAGGTGACTCAGGACCAAGTCTTGAATAGGCTGAGAGCTTTACCCTTCTCGTTTTCTTCCTAGGAGCACTGGTTCAAAAGTGTTCCTGTTCTTCAGGGTAAACCGAACTAAGACCAGGCCAATAAACTGGAGTCAGTGAATGAACTGAATGAAGAATTTTAAAAATTTATTACATATATATATGCATATATATATATGCATATATATATATCATTTCATAGTTCAAGAATTTTTAATTCTAGTTAAAATAATGATGAATTGAAAAAACACATAACCACACAGATTTGAAATAATAAATATAGAAAATAACCAATAACAACAACAATAAACAATAATAACCTGTGATCTGGGGAAAGTCAAATATTTCTAACAAGAAAGAATAAGTGTTCTGCTCTTATGCTAATTATTTCAGATAGAATTCCTGGGTGGCACAAATTTATAGCACTCTTGGTTGTGAACCCAAAGAGTAGAATTTTGAGCCCACTCAGAGCCCACTTGGACGAAAGGTCCAGAGATATGCTTCTAAAAAAGTAGCCCTTACAAGCCCAGCAGAATGCAGTTTAACTCTGACACACGTAAGGTCACCTTCAGATGGAGCCAACTCTAGGGAACTTGTATTTCCAATAGTCAGTCCTAATTTGGAGGCCTTGTGCTTTGCATTGTTCCATTTTGAGCCTCTTAACCAGTGGTTGGATTCAGCCCATTTGAGTTGGTTCAGCAGAACTTACACTTAATTTTTGTTGTTGTTGACTTTGGGCAAACCAATTGTTAAAATGGTACTTGGAATCAGGTGATTTTCTAAGGTGGGCAGCTGGGTAGCCACCCTATGTGGAAATCATAAAATTACATTCCTTACTCTTTTTAACATTCATCTGCACAACAGCAGTGTTTGGATATAATGTTGAAAAATAAGCTAACTTTTTATATATTTTTTGTTTGTTTTTTAACTTAGAATGGACATTAGGGTGAGGAACTGGTTGTTAAATTATTTGACCCCACCTCTGCCTGTAACTCTTACTATGTCATGTGACAGAGGCAGCAGAGTGATGTGTCTAAGCGCCTGGAGTCAGGGGACACATTTCTTGGGTTTAAACCTTGGCTCTGCTCCTCCCTGGCTGTGTGATCTTGGGCATGTTACATGATACTTCACTTTTCTCTCATCTGTTAATGGAATGTAGGTACTAATAACATCCATCTCATAGGATTATTGTGAAGATTAAATGAAGTTTCATAAGTGTAAATCATTTGGGACTGTGTCTCAAATGTCAAACTCCAGGTAAGTGTTTGTTACATTAAAAATTAATACACGAAATCCTAGGCCTCTGAGTCTCAGATAAGCAATGAATGTGAAAAGTACCATTAGGTGTATCTCTCCAAGCTAAGGAGCAAATAAAGACCAGGCTCATGAAAACATTGGGTCAGCAGTAGACACAGAAGCTCCCTTGGGTCCCCAAGTTGATAAAGCTTTGACCTAGCGGGAGATGGTTTGTATTCTACATACCCACTAACGATGATGGAAGAGAGTGATTCCCTGCACAGAATAACCATAAAATGTCTATGGCTGGGATTAAGTCGCAGGTTGAGAGACCATAATCAAGGCGATTTTTAAGAGTTCCATTAATAAGGTTTTCTAGAAGCTGCCAAAGTCCAGCTACAGTAATTATCCAGTTAGTTTGCTGAATCAGCTGATAGAAGCTTCCCTAGGCCTGTTGCTAATTAGGCTCCAGCCTGTCATCTCATTAATAAGCTTCCAGTTCATTTGCATGTGTGGAAAAATTGTAGGTATGGGGAAGTTTAATAGAAAACCAAATCACCTTCAACATGTGGCTTTTTTATTAAAATATTTAACCTTTTATTATGACTCAGAAACATCTGTTGGCATTACACTCTATGAAAAGATATGATGAATTCAGCATTTGCAGGCACCTCCATAATCCTGCCTCCTCACACCTGGCCCATTCCCGATCAGCAAACAGCAAAACAACAAAAATGCATATTATTAACTCAGTGTTAAAAACTTGCAGTTGGAAAGAACTGTCCATTCCAATTCTTTCCTTTTATGAACTAGGAAACCGAGGGCCCATGGGTGGATTGAGTTGTCCATGGACCCACAGAGCTGCAGTCACTAGACGTCAGGCCCCTCCTCCTCTGATCCAGTGCTTATTTCTCATGCTGCATGTTGGGCCTGCCAGTCACCTAAATAAGGTTCTTCTGGTAGACTCCAGCTCATGGAGATGCCATGTGTGTCAGAGGCGAACTGTGCTCCAAAGGGTTTTCAATAGCTGATGTTTCAGAACTAGATCACCAGTCCTTTCTTATGCGGTAACTCTGAGTGGGCTGGAACTTCCAACCTTTTATTCAACAGCTGAGCACATTAACCACTTGCATCACCCAGAGATTCTGTCTGGCTGACACCAAAAAGCAAACCAAACTCACTGTCAAGTCAATGCTGAGACATAACAACGGTGTGGAACTGCCCCTGTTGAATGTCTGAGAGTCTTTATGGGAATAGAAACTTTCTCTTTCTTTCTCAGAGTGGCTGGTGGTTTTGAATTGCTGACCTTGTGGTTATAGCAGCCCAATGCATAACCAGTACGCCACTAGGACTGCTTATCTGAGTGATACTCTCTATTCAATAACAGTGCCTATAATTTGCTTTTTGGAGCCCTCGTGGTATAGAGGCTACCATTGGAGGGCAATCTATGTGGTCAGCAGTTCTAAATTGTTTTTTTACTCCCATAAACTTACATTATTGGAAACCCACTGGAGATTGCTATGAGTCAGCAACAACTCAATGGCAGTGAGTTTTTGTTTTAAATAATTTGCTGTCAAACTGTAACTTGTATTCCTCATCAAGAAAGAATACAACTATAGTCCTCTCAATCAGCTTGCAAGAACTGTTGATTTTATCTCCTTAATTAGGCTTCTGTGGTTGGCGGAATGTTCATCGCTCTGATGTTTGCCCAATGATGTCATGCCCATGGTTATGTTACGTTGTGTGACAAAAGGGACATCATAGGTATAATTAAGGTTACAAGTCAGCTGACTTTAAGACAAGGAGACTAGCCTCTATTCACCAGGTGGGTCCAACATAATCACACAAGTCTTTAAAAGCAGAAGAGCAAGGCAGAGAGATGCAGATAAAGCGAAATCTGGAGATTTGAGGCACAAGACTGATCAGAATTGCCAATGTTGGCTTAAGATGCATGGTTTCTGTGAGTAAGAAAGAAGGATCTCACTCTTACAACCTAAAGGAACTGAATTCTGCCAATTACCTGGATAGGAGGGCCAGCTTTCTTAGAACTTCCAGATGAGAGGCAAGGCTGCTCAATATCTTGATGTCCACTTTGTGAGGCCCTGAGCTAAAGGCCTAACCAAATTATTTTGTATCCAATTTCAAACCCATTGCCAGATAGCAAGCAGGCATTTTTAAAGCAACTGTGTTTGTGGTGATGTGTTAAAGCAGTAATAGAAAACGAATATAACTTGGGTCCATCCAGTTGGCTTCATCTCCGTTTCTCCAGCACCACTGAAATAGTCTCCTTACTCTCTCCACATCTCTTCATGTTCATCTTCTTTAAGGTCTTAACCCTGCAGCCTGGACAATTGAAAAAAACAAAAATAACAACAAAAACCTGATTGTGGAGGGAGAGAGGGACCAGAATTCAACCCAGTGCTCCAAGATGTGAATGCAACATACTGGCATGAAGCAGGAAACCAGTAGAGATTGCAGGGCTGGCCCCAATTCCAACTACGTGGATACTCCCTCTCCCCCCAGAAGAATTCACTTCAGAGGACAGCACTGAAGCTATATATCAGGTAGAGGGGCGCATCTGATCAGAGCACACAGGAGTAAACGAAGAGGGAAGGAGAGAGAGTGGAGCACATCCTGGCCCACCAAGCACCAAGGATGATATTCCTGCTCAGAGCAGCCAATACACAGAAAGGACCATAGGGCTGGCCCCATCATGAGACAAAATGTCCCTCACTGACCCGTAGTGCTACAAGGGACAACACTGGAGGCACAGTGTGGGAATTGTGACCAATCTGTCTCTACCACACCCGGGCAAAACGCTAAATGTGCAACAGAGCAGCAAGGGGAGCAAAGCAATGAAGTGCCTGGGGAATACCCAAAATAGACTTCAGGGCCATGGCGTGACACCCCATCATACTCAACAGAAAACACTTTTAAAGGTCAAACAGACCTGGAACTCTTTATAGACTTTTCTTTTTCTTACCAATGGTTTGTTTTTGTTGCTGTTGGTTGTTTTCTTTTGCTCTGTCTTGTTTTTGTGTCTTCACATGCCTATCTAGATAAAACAGGTGGAATAAACAATTCAGAGGAGAAAACACACATTGGGACCCATGGTTCTGGGAGGACACAGGAGAGAGGGAGGTGGGGGAAAGGAAGTGGATGTTAACAAACCCAGGGTCAATGAAGGCTGAATGAAGGCTGAACATGATAGTGGGACAAGAGGAAAGTAAGAGGAAATAGAGGAAAGAACTAGGAGGCAAAGAATATTTATAGAGGCCAAAATACAGGAATGTAAATATATTTATATATAAGGATAGGGAAATAGATCTATTTACATATATTTATGTTAATATGTTAAATATTAAGGTAGCAGACAGATATTGGGCCTCTGCTTAAGTACTCCCTCAATGCAAGAACACCTTGTTCTAACAACCTGGCATTCTGTGATGATCACATTCCTGACATGATCGCTGAAGACAAAGTACCTAAGCAAATGTGGTGAAGAAAGCTGATGGTGCCTGGCTATCAAAACATATAGCATCTGGGCTCTTAAAGGCTTGAAGATAAACAGGTGACCATCGAGCTGAGAAGCAACAAAGTCAACATGGAAGCAGCACATCAGCCTGTGTGATCATAAGGTGTTGATGGGATCAGGTATCAGTCATCAAAGACCCAGAACAAAAAATCATATCATTGTGAATGACGGGGAGGGTGGAGTGGAGACCCAAAGCCCACCTGTAGACATGAGCCAGTCAGAATGCATTATCTCACCAATGAACCATGCAACTTTCCTCTAGTTCTTTAGTGCTTCCTCCCCACCACTATAATGACCCCAATTCTACCTTATAAATCATGCTAGGCCAGAGCATGTACATGGGGTACAGATAAGAGCTGGAAACACAGGGAACCCAGGACAGATAAATCCCTCAGACCAGGAGGGTAAGGGTAAGTTCAGGGGGTGGGGTGGGGATGGGAGTGGAGAAACAGGGAACTGATCACAATGATCTATCTATAACCCCCTCCCAGGGGAATGTACAACAGAAAAGGTGAAGGGAGACATTGATCAGTATAAGACATAACAAAATAATAATAATTTATAAATTATCAAAGGTTCATGAGGGAGAAAGAGTAGGGGAGGGGAAAATGAGGAGCTGATATCAAAGGGCTCAAGTGGAAAGACAATGTTTTCAAAATGATGGGAACATATGTACAAATGTGCTCGACACAGTGGATAGATGTATGGATTGTGATAAGAGTTGTATGAACCCCTGATAAAATGATAAGAACCAACCTGATCATGTTGTTTCTGTGCCAACTCCCTACACATTACTCTTCCTAAGATGTCTCTAAACCTTTCATCACTTTCCCAGTGGCTTTTGGACAAACGACAATATATGCATAGCCTGATAGAGCCCTTGAAGATTGGCCCTGCCCATCACCATCGCTTCCCTTGGCCGCTCTGTCATGCTTAGTGATGCAACATTTCTGACCGCCTTTTCTTTTTCTTTGCACTCTGATTGCAGGTCTTTGGAATTATCCTTCTTTCTACCTGCAGCCCTCTCTCGTCTCCTCTAGACACAGTTGCCATCCATTCAGTCTTTTGCTTTCAGTGTATGTGCTGCTTCCTCGTAGCAGAATTGACTGCCTTGTTAGATACTTTCACAGCCTTGCACGTTTTCCTTCCCAGCACTTCTTAGAGTCTGTAGCGATAGCTTTAATTTCCTGCTCATTTAATTGTCTACTTTGTCTATGAGAACGTTCCATAGGTAGGGAGTGGGTATGATTTGCCATCATTGTGTCCCTAGTTTCCAGAACAACCCCTAGAGCACAGTTGATATTTAGAGAATGTTTGTGGGCTAAACGATAGAACAAATTGCAGTGACTCTAAAGGCCTCTGCCTACTTAGTTCTGGCATACACAAGGGGGCTTCAAAAAAGAACACAGGAAAAAGGAATTAAATGATTATAGTCCTTTTCCACGAGCATTTTGAAGCCCCTTTGTACTCAATGAATGGCCATGCTATTGGTCACTACTTTTATAAAAAGGGGAGCAAATTAAGACACTTCAAACTATATTTAGTTGATGAAAACAAAATCTAGCATGTTTGGCAGGCAGGAAATCCTTACTATGAGTTTTGTACTGTGCATACTATTCTCACCATCCTTCTAACTTGATTTTTTTCAATATTCTTATGAGATAGACATTATATTTCCAGCTGTACAGATGGAATATGGAATTTTGGGTCTTTAAGAAGTAGAGCCCTTGTGCTTTTCATGTCACTGTTACCCCTTCTCCTAGCATCTGTGAATGAGCAAGAGGACCTTTACTTTGTGATTGGAGCAGCAAGGAGAAATTTGGTGTGGAGTGGGAATAAGAGGAAAGAAAGGGATTCTGGAAAGGATGATATTATATCTTCTTTTTCTGTCCAGCCTTTTGGACTGTTCTGAGGAAGAGTTATCATAAAAAGACCCCCTATTTATCCCTGGAACAACTTGCTGGGTCTTGGCTGACACAAGAAAACTTGGTTTTCAGGAGTATTCCTATTATTAACTGAGAAACGTGGCTCACTGTGCAAAACTAGTTGTACAAACAATATAGTTTATGCTGACCTCCTGCTTTCCTTCTTTAAGTTTGGATTTAGTGGGCAAGGGCTAGGCAAGCAACACCTATATGACCAGATTGTGACCTAAATTCTGAGACTGGGTCTCTCATGAGTTTCCCTGTTTGAAAGCACCACACAGAAGCAAGCATAACTTATTGGGGCTGGGGGGGGGGGGGGGGGGGGGGCGGCGTGTTGGCAGGGGACTGAAACCATTCTGCCTGACTGCACTGACAGAATGCTACTGGAGACCTATGCCTGGTTTCCCCAAGTCTTCATGCCATGCACCTTTATTTTGCAGACCTTACTTTGAACTTCTTTGTGTAATCAATTATAAATGTATTACTATAGCCGATTCCTGTAAGCCTTACAGACTCCCCAGGTGATGCATTTGATGGACTTTGCTGCTAACTTAAAGGTTGAAGGTTTGAGTTCACTCAGAAGCCCCCTAGAAAAAAGGCCTGGTTATCTCCTTCCCCAAACATCCAGCACTGAAACCCTTTGGAGCACCCTTCTGCCCTGATACACATGGAGTTGCCGTGAGTCACAACTGACTTGATGACAATGGGTATGTCTTGCTAGAGAATCACTGATGGCACCCAGGCCTAGCTGGACCTGAGTCCTTCAAGTTACTGAGATGGGGATGGAAACTGACAAACTCTTCAAGCTTCATAAGATTCTGAGCTGGGTGACACATGTGTGGCAGGGAGTTGGGGAGGAAGCTTCTTTCTAGCCTCCACACAGTGCAGTGCAGTGGTGATTCAGTAAGGTTTGTATCTTCACAAAGAGCAGCAAGAAATTGTTTCCACATAGTCAATGCAGCAGAGTAAGAGCTGGAACCGGAGCGAAAGGAAGCATGTGGTGCTGTGCAGCTAAGTTGAGCGGAGTGCTGGAGTGAGCATATGTGAGGTTCCCTTTGAAGACTCATCAGGATGACTTGAAGACCTTTTTAAAACAACTGCGTACTTTTCCCTAACTTTGTTTTACTGGGTAACATTAAAACTAGCACTAATGAAATGTGTCACTTCAAATGGTAATACAACTTAAAACGTTTATCTAAGGAATATCTTTGAGAACATACTGCTTTTATGGAAATTATACATCTTCAAACAATTTACAGAATGGTCCTAGTTTTCTTTATAATAATATTTATAAAGAAATAAAATGCATAATAAAAATTACTCCGTGACTGTGGCTAGCGACATGTGTTCCTTTGTAACTTGTTCAAATACATAGATCGACAACTCCTTTGTCAGAACTTATGTCCTAGATGTTTGCTTAATATACATACTGTCTACACACTGTATTTAATTTATGGTATGGGTGATAGATATTATTTAGATATTTCCAAGCTCTGAATGTAAAGGAGTATTGAAATTGTATCACTAACTGCGCCCATCCACCCCACAAAAAAGAGTTGATTGGGTTGACATGACTTCCGGGAAAATGACGATGGAGTGACACATACCAGAGGGACTCCAAAGAATTCAGGCCAGGAGAGTTGCTTAGAGGGAAATTCAACACTGCTGGAACACAGGAGGAGCATCATAAAGATAAGTAGGCACAGACCCATGGGGTTTTGAGGGGCTGGGGGCTTTTGGCTTACCACAGTGGAGGCCGGCTGGGGCTTGACCTTGGCCCTGCCAATGTTTCTGCTGGAGCTGGGACCATTTGGAGCCCATAGGGGGACTTAGTCTCAACATAGCCACAGTTTGCCACCACCTGCCCCAGGAAAGGGACTGGACCCTTGCAGCTCCAGGGGCAGGTATCAGGGTTCAGCTACATTGTTGCTTTTGTTTCCATCTCTTCTCTAGATAAGCCCACACTCTTGGAGGGCTGCCCAGTGACTTTTTTTCAACACAGTCACAGCTTGCTGCCACCACCTCAGGGCAGGGACTAAACCCTTGCAGCTCGGGCGGTGATTGGCTCTCAACTACATTGTTGCTTTTGTTTCCCTCTCTTCACTATATCCCTGCAAAATTCTCAGAGGGCTTACTTTTAATTTTTCTTCCTCTTTGTCTCTTTCCTGTTCTCTCACACTCCACTGCTGACCTCCAGACCACTCCCCTTAGCCTAGGGTATTTACGCCTGCACCACACCCAACTAGGTGAGCTCCACCCTGTGTAGCTAGCCCGAGGCTGGGGAAAGCCCTGCTTACCTCCACCAGGGGATACTCTGCCAAACTTCTAACCGGGGAATTCGTGCCTGTGTGCCTGGGGCCCTAAGGCAGCTCGGCCAACACTCGTCAACATTTCACGCTGCTGCAGGAACCTCTGCCCAATGCCCGAAACACCAAAGCAGGCAACCCACCAGCCTTCTGTGGCACTCCCCTGAGAGAGAAGCCACAGTAAGATAAAGTGGTAGGTTAATTCCATAGTGAAATTAGCTGTAGGCAGTTTGAAGAAGCATTCCTACAAGTCTCCCAGAGAGAGCCAGTGCTCTTCAACTCCCTGGAAAATGGGACCTGGCTCCTCGAAAACAACTGAACGCAAACATCCATCAGCCCCAATGACCTCAATGAAAAATCAGGAGAAACAAAAGGCAATGGGAGAAGATATCCTAAACATAATGACATGCATAGAAGAAGCAGACATTGAGCTGCTGCCACAGAAAGAAATTTTCAGAATGTTTCTTGGATTCATACAGGATATAAGGGAAACAATGCAGAAGAAGGATGAAATGATAGAGGAGATAAAGGCCATACACCAAAGGGAAATACAGGAACTTAGGGAGGTGATAACAAAAACCAGTAGCAGAAGCACAGACCTCGAGAATCTACTGGAGGAAGCAGAGAACCGCATCAGTGACTTGGAGGACAGCCAAGCAGACTTTAACAAATGCGAACAAAAATCTAATAAGATCATCAAAGAGCCAAAGAAAACCTAAGAGCTATGTCTGATACTATGAAGCGTAACAACATTAGAATTATTGGCTTGCCGGAGAAAGACACAACAAAGAAGTCATCTGCAACAATAGTGAGAGAATTCTTGGAGGAGAACTTCCCCAGCTTAATGAATGAAAACCAGAGAACCATTCAGCAGTCTGAAAGAACACCAGCTAGATTGAATCCCAAGAAGAAGTCACAAAGGCACATAATAGTTACACTATCCAACTTTGAGGAAAAGGAGAAAATCATGAGAGCAGCTAGGGAAAAACAAGCAATCACATATAAAGGTTCACAAATATGACTATGCTCATACCTATCAGCAGAAACTATGAAGAAGAGGAGCGAGTGGAGTAACATATTCCAAAAATTGAAGGAAAACAATGCAAACCAAGAATACTCTACCCAGCCAAATCATCGATCAAGATATATGGAGAAGTAAGAGTCTTCCCAGAAACTCTCTTCCCAGAAACACTCAAACAATATGTTAGAAGAAACCAAGCCCTACAAAAGATCCTTACTGACTCACCAAACATAAATAAGAGACCACCACATAGAACAGCCTCACTCAGAGGGCAACAAAGAGAAAACAGACCCCAAGATAGAATTTGCTTAAAGATGAGAAGAAGTCAAGAATGATATACACACACAACACATGAATGAGAAAGGAAAGTAGGATAACACCCAACACAAAAGGTTTAATATGACACCACAGTGTTCGCAGTTGAAGATAAGAACCCTGAATATCAATGGCCTGAACTCAGGCATTAAAATACTGAGACTAGCAAACTGGCTTAGAAAACACAACCCATCAATCTGTTGCCTACAGGAAACACATCTCAAGGCTACAGACAAAAACAGGCTGAGAATCAAAGACTGGAGTAAGGTATACCAAGCAAACAGCAATTTTAAAAAAGCAGGATTTGCCATCCTAATTTCAGACAAAATTTGCCTCAAAGTGCAAACCATAAAAAGAGATAAGGAGGGACACTATATAATGCTCAAGGGAATGGTAGACAAAGAACCACTAAGCATTGTAAGCATATAGTCCCCAAATGAGAGACCAGCTGAATACATCAACCAAACACTCCAAAAGATGAAAAAAGATATCACAGCCTCAACAATTATAGTGGGTGACTTGAATACAACATTCTCTGACAAAGACAGATCACAGGAAAATAAATTCAACAGGGAAGCTAGAGATCTAAACACTACAATTAGACAATTTGACCTGATAGATATTTGCAGAGCTTTTCATCCAAATACCAATAAATTCACATTCTTCTCAATCCCACATGGCACATATTCGAAGATAGACCACATTCTGGGGCATAAGGCGAATCTACATAAATGTAAACACATTGATATAAATTTAAACACATTGATATCATACAGACCTCTCTCTCTGACCACTGTGCCATAAGGCTGGAAATCAAAAAGAAGGAGATGAAGAAAACAAGAGCAAACAATTGGAGAATGAATTATTCTCTACTGCAAAAGGAGTGCATACTGGCATAGATCAGAGATGAAATTAGGAAATTCCTAGAAACCAATGAGAATGAGCACACGACATACCAAAACTTATGGGACACAGCAAAGGCAGTTATCCAAGGAAGTTTCATAGCAATACATGCACACCTGAGAAAGGAAGAGAGACTCATGACTGATATGCTGGCACAAAATTTACAGCAACCAGAGCAGAGTCAGCAGGACAATCCTGCTAATATCAAAAGAAAAGAAATGATAAAAATCAGGGCTAAGATTCAGGAGAGGGAAAATAAGAAAACTATGGGAAAAAATAGTGCTGCTAAAAGTTGGTTCTTTGAGGATAAACAGAATTGACAGACCATTGGCAAAGCTAACCAAAGAAAGGAGGGAACAAATTTCAATAGCAAGAATAAGGGATGAAAGAGGGGACGTTACAACAGACCCTAATGAAATAAAAAGGATAATTACACAGTACTACGAAGGATTGTACTCCAATGAATTCAACTATTTGGAAGACATGGACAAATTCTTGGAAAAAACAATCCCTCCCTAGACTATCCTCCATGAACGTCAAGAATCTCAACAGACCCATAGCAATAGATGAAATAGACAAGGTTATCAAGGGATTACCAACAAAAAAATCCTCTGGACCAAATGGCTTCACTGGAGAATTCTACCAAGCATTTAGGGAAGAACTAACACCGATCCTACACACACTCTTTCAGAACATAGAAAAAGACGGCAAACTCCCGAACTCCCTCTATGAAGCGAGTATAACTCTGATACTAAAACCGGGCAAGGATCACACAAGAATCAAGAACGACAGACCAATATCCCTAATGAACACCGATGCAAAAATCCTTAACAAAATACTAGCCAACAGAATACAAAAGTATATAAAAGCATGACCAAGTGGAATTCATACCAGGGATGCACGGATGGTTCAACATATGAAAGGCCATTAGTATCATTTGCCACATTGACATGAAAAACTGTAAGAACCACATGATAATATTGATAGATGCAGAAAAAGCATTCGACAACATCCAACACCAATTCCTGTTTAAAACATTTGAGAAGATAGAAATGGAAGGAAAATTCCTCAAGACAATACAAGCTATATATGAAAAACCAACAGCCAACATGGTAGTCAATGGAGATAAGACCAAGACAATCCCACTGAAAAAGGGACCAGACAAGGATGCCCCTTGTCCCCACTCTTATTTAATATCATGCTGGAGGTTTTAATTAGCAGCATAAGGCAAAGAAAAGACATCAAATGTATTCAACAGGGGAAGGAAGAGGTGAATCTATCGTTATTTGCAGATGATATGATTTTATATGTGGAAAATCCCAAAAGTTCCACAAGGGGAGTACTGGAAGCAATAGATGAGTTTGGCAGAGTGGCAGGATACAAGATCAACAAACAGAAGTCCATCAGACTGCTGTACACATCGGATAAGACCACAGAAAAGGAGATAAAAAAAGTGATACCCTTCACAATAGCCAAACACAAATTGAAATATCTAGGGATATACCTGACTAAAATAACAAAAGATTTATGTGGAGAAAACTACAGACCATTATTACAAGAAACCAAGAGTGACCTCAACAAATGGAAGATTATCCCATGCTCGTGGATTGGAAGACTCAATATAGTAAAAATGTCAGTTCTGCCAAAGGTGCTATATAAATTTAATGCAATCTCGATACAAGTACTCTCATCTTTCTTCAAAGCAATGGAAAAACTGATTACCAACTTCATATGGAGAAGGAAGAAGCCCAGAATTAGCAGAGAACTCCTCAAGAAGAAGGACACAGTGGGAGGGCTTG
>NW_022111324.1:4091013-4095290 GCF_000313985.2 Echinops telfairi
TGCCTTAGCCAGTTCCCTGCTTCAGCTGGCAAGGCTCACTTCCTGCAAGACATCCATGAGGAGAAGCCACATGTCCCTACCCTGATGCAGCAGCTGTGTAGAGACCCCTGCCAGTGCTGAGATGCTTACACGCTCACTGATTTGGCTTTCCTCCTGCAGTCAGTGTGATTGCATTTGTTTTGTGAGCTTGAGGAGGAATTTGTAAATAGGTGTCAGACACATGGGCTAATGTTGGACTTGTGGGCTTGGGCAGCACTGGTTTGGGATGCCTTCTTAAGGTACACTTAGCCTTTATAAAAATCTCTCTGATACATATGAGTTTCTGTGGATATCCAGACTAACACAGGTACAGAGATTTTTAAAAAATATTTTTGTTTCTGTTTGAGATATGCATACTTATATATCGCTGTTCTGCATGGGGCTATTTTGTGACCATCAGACAATATGCCTAAACATAAGAAGACCATTCATTGAGAATGACAAGAGAGAGTGTAAGCTAGAGTTCTTGATGATGTAGAGCCTCTCCATTAACTCTGGGTCCATATCTCTCCAAATTTCTTCATGTGTGGAATGCTTACATTTCTTCATTGCCAAAGCTATTGTGGCTGAGCTATGACACTTCCTAAAGTAAAGTACACACATTATATATGGAAACACAGTACAAAGCATATAAAGCTTGAAGTCATCAGATAGGGGCTCAAATTCCAGTTCTATCACACAGGATCAATGGGTCCTTAGAGCTGGGGTTAGGTGAAGAGTATGGCACTGATCTCAGTGAGGGGGCACAGTGAGGGCACTACTCCTATAGAAACAAACCCCAAACCAAACTTACTGCCATTGAGTCAGTGAGTCCCTTATAGGGACCCATAGAAACCATATATGACAGAGTAGCAATGCCCCTGTGGGTTCCTGAGACTGGAGTAGAAAGGAGTAGAGAGCCTCATGAAAGTCTGAAAATACAATGTTCGCTATCAGATTTAATTTGAAAAACATTAATTTACAAGGCTGAGTGACATGTGTACTTAGATATAAAAGAAGGGTTGATATCCAATGAATATCAACCAATCTGGAAAACGGATGTTTATGGTCAAGGTCAGTCCTGAGTGGTACGTGTTTATGATGCACCAGCTTTTACAGCTGTCACCAAGAGGACACTGGAAGTATGAGAGAAAATGGAGCTTTTGATTTGCATCTTGAGCAAGGAGTAGGGCTCCCAGAGGACAAGGAGTGAGCCCCTTTCAGCCGAGGAGAAATCAGGAGCAAAGAGGGGAGGGTAAGTATTGTATTGCCACGAGATCATAGAAACCTTTATGAAACAAAGCCATCAAAGTGTGGAGCTGCTGTTTCCCAAGATAGCCTCTGTCCAGGTCTACACCTCTCTGGAGACACTGCTTCTATCTCTAAGTCTTATCTGAAGAGTTCTTCCATTCACACTCTATCAAACCAGTAGTTTGTGTATTCTTGAGGGGCTCAACTCATCTTTCCTTTCAGCATCCTGTGAATTTTTAGAACAAAAGCTTGAAAGGGTAGGATCAGGGCTGTTGGGTGGGTGGGTAAGATTTCTCAATGAAATTCTCAAAGGATTGACCTTACTATTCTTTAGGAATGCATGTGTATTATGAGGACAAATTTCCCAGGTGCAATCTTTCTGGAATTTTTCTCACCAGTGTAATTTACATTATTCTTAATTTTTCTTTGTAATAACCCACCCTGTGATTGTCCTATGTCTGAGTGGCCAATCTGCATTGAATTTCATTTGTGCAGCAAATATTCTCAGAAGCCAGTGTTTTGATTGGACTTAGGTTTTGTTAATGAAGTGAAAGAAGCATTGGTGTCACAGTGGGTTACACTTTGGGCTGCCAACCACAGGTCAATGGTTCAAAACCCACCAGTCACTCCTCAGAAGAAAGATGAAGCTTTCTGTTCCCATAAAGGTTTACGGCCTTGGAAATCCACAGGAGAAATTCTACCTTGTCCTACTGGGTTGCTATGAGTCAGAATTGACTTGATAGCAATGAGTTGAATGAGATTAAGGCAAATGTATTCCTGAGAGAATTTGTCTAGACATCCACTGACCACAGAATCAGGTTGACACACTTTTTGTTTGCAATAAATCTATGTATTTAGGAACTGGAACATTAGCAGTAGTACATTTTTTACTTACCTCTGTATTGAGGTGTGAAAATGCATAGTACATTCATTTTATAGCTACTCAACAGCCTAGGTAGTGTGCAATATGAAAATTAAATTTAAAAAGCAAATCCCATGGAGGAAATTTACATGTTTAAAAACAATGCATTTTAAAAATGCCATTGCACTTTTTCAAGATGTTATACTGGCAAACTTATGTATTTGTTTATAGACAATGACATAATTGCCAGAATATTAGAGGAGTAGACAGATAGAAAAGTAACACCTTATTGTTACATTTTAAAATGTATACATCTCTTCCTTTCTATATGCTTGTTAAATTTAATGTTCATACTGCAGACCACATTGTTGTTGAGTAGCTACCAAAATGAACTTACTCTGCACACCTCAATCCCAAACAAGGACACAATATTATTACTAGTCTCCTAGTCCATGTGGCCAGCAGAAGCCCTGCTGCCACAGTAGTTCCGGGTTGGGCTGCTCACCACACGGTTAGCAGTCGGAATGCACCAGTTGCTCCTTAAGAGAAAGATAGGCTTTCTACTTCCATAAAGAGATACAGCCTCCGTTTGGGTTTCAGTAATTCCTCTCAGTTACATTGCCCTAAATGAAGGCTGAGCATGATAGTGGGACAAGAGGAAAATAAAAGGAAATAGAAGAAAGAATTAGGAGGCAAACTGCATTTATTGAGGTCTAAATACAGGCATGGACATATGTAAATATATTTATATATTTCAGTGGGGGAATAGATCTATGAGCATATATATATTTTTGAACATATATTTATAGGTTTAGTATTAAGGTAGCAGATGGACCTTGGGCCTCTACTCAAGTGCTCCCTCAATGCAAGAACACTTTGTTCTAATAACCTGGCATTCCATGATACTCACCTTCCTGACACGATCGCTGAAGACAAACCGGGTCCATAATCTGGTGAAGAAAGCTGATAGTGCCCAAATATCAAAAGATATAGCATTTGGGATATTAAAGGTTTGAAGATAAACAGGTGGCCATCTAGCTGAGAAGCAACAAAGTCCACATGGAAGAAGCACACCAGCCTGTGTGATCATGAGGTGTTGATAGGATCATGTATCAGGCATGAAAGACCCAGAACACGATAATCATTTCATTGTGAATGAGGGTGAATGCAGAGTGGAGATCCATAGCCCATCTGTAGGCAATTGGACAATCCCTTACAGAAGAGTTGTGGTGAGGATATGAGCCAGTCAGGGTGCAGTATAGCACCAATGAAGCATACAACTTTCCTCTAGTTCTTGAATGATTCCTTCCCCCCACTATCATGACCCCAATTCTACCTTACAAATCCAACTAGACCAGAGCATGTACACAGGTATGGATAAGAACTGGAAACACATGGAATCCAGGACAGATAAGCCCCTCAGGATCAATAATGAGAGTAGCCATACCAGGAGGGTAAGGGGAAAGTGGGGGGGAGAAAGGGGGACTCCATCGCAATGATTTACATATAACCCCCTCCCAGGGGAATGGACAACAAAAAAGTGGGTGAAGGGAGATATTGGTCAGTGTAAAACATGAAAAAAAATGTATAAATTATCAAGGGTTCCAGATGGACAGCAGAGAACAGGGCGGAGGGAAACATCGGACAGGGTAACTTATGACAAAACTATAATAATTTATTAACTATGAAGGGTTCATGAGGGAGGGGAGAGTGGGGAGGGAGGGGGAAAATGAGCAACTGATGTTAGAGGCTAGAGTGGGAGGCAAATGTTTTGAGAATGATGAGGGCAACAAAGGTGCATATGTGCTTGACACAATGGATGGATGTATGGATTGTGATGAGAATTGTACGAGGCCACAATAAAATAATTTTTAAAAATTATCAAGGGTTCATTAGGGAGTGTGGAAGAGGTGAAAAGTTGATACCAAGGGCTCAAATAGAAAGATAATGTTTTGAAAATTATGATGGCAGCTAATGTACAAATGTGCTTGAAACAATGGATTGTGATAAGAGTTGTGCGAGCCCCAGTAAAATGATTTTTAAAAAAAAAAGAGTTCGCACAGGCTCATGTGCTTCTTCTCTGTGGACTTTGTTGTTTCTGAGCTAGATGGCTGCTTGTTTGCCTACAAGCCTTTAAGACCCCAGA